>NC_138554.1:132580630-133020442 GCF_964273705.1 Natrix helvetica | reverse complement strand
ATAAAAAAGCTGAATTATTGAACCTACTTTACAAAATGTCCTACACAACAGATACTCACCATGAATGTATTTAAACACTACTAAAATTCTCCAGTTGTCCGTTTGTACATTCATAGCCTCCACTTAGCCCAAACAGTACATTATATATCACAACAATTTTGAATCATGCAACTTCAAATTCACTATTTTAAAGAATATATATGTATAAAAGTGGGTGCAACATGCACTCAAATTGCTGCATTTTATTGGCAACTGGGAATGCGCCACTGCATGTGCCTAAAAACAAAGTGCCCCATGGATCTTGGCATGATGCCAAGCACACTTACCATTCCTTCATGCCAATGCTATGCCATGTGCAAGATGTGATTTTTAAAAATAACCGACTAACTTTACTCCTATGCCTACATACTACCCAGATATGTAGGCATAGGAGTAAAATTAGTCAGTTATTTTTTAAAAATCACATCTTGATTTTTTTAAAAAAAGAATTATTTATTTATATATTAATTTATATGGCTGCCCATCCCCACTGCATGCCCCTGGGCAGCTAACAATTAAAAACGCAACGAAAACAATCATCTAAAACTATAAATAACATGAAATAACACCCGGGCAACCACCGAAAATGGGATGCAATTAGTTGAAGGGATTGATTTGACTTCTGAGTCATGAGTTAATGTCCTCCAGGAGCTAAACTAGAATCAATGTTACATTCTTTGTATATTGCAGTTCAACCTGACCTGCTTACTAATATTTTGGGAGGATCCAGGCTAGAAATGACAGATTGAAGATTTTGTATTTATTCTTTTTTTTTTGGTAAAGAATTTTATTGGTTTTGAAACATATATGGGAAAATGTAATAGGGTACATAGAAAATTTTGGTAGCTCCCATGTTAGTAGTAGAAATCCCCCCAATTCTCACGCTTCTACAATTTTAAAAATAACATATAAAAGATAAGCATATACAGAATTCTTACTTTATATCAGCCATATGTTCAATCCTCTCTTTTTTTGTCACTTTCCAGTATATCAGCAATTACAATAATATTTCAGATATATTTATTTTTGTGACTTGAGCCTTTTTGATATTGCTTCCTTCTCCCTGCCCCCAGGTGGAGCCATAGCCCCCCCCCCCTTCCCCATGTCTTGTACATTGCTGCCTTTTCCCCCACCTCCGCTGTCTTCATCCTCTGGGAGGGAAAAATGTTTTAAAGAGATTTTGTATTTATTAAACAAGATGTCATAGCATGGTGATAGTTCCAATTTTTTTTAACAAGAGACAAATGGGGTTCTTGCTTCGATTCCTCTCCAGCAGCAGGAGAAATACTCTGTCCTTTTATCAAGCAAATACATAAATAACAATTAAATTGTTGATGTCCTTTTCAGCTTGCAAAATGCAATGTGGGGAATGATTGCAATTCTCCAGGAAGCTAAGCAAAACAGGCTTTCCTGCCTAGTTCAACCCTACCCCTGTCAATCCACTTTTCTCTGTGGATGCTGTTTTGTTCGAATCTAGCACCCGCCTGCTTGGGGCTCAGACAGGAGCAGAGCACAAGGGAGAGAGAAAGTGAAAGGCAATTAGCAGCAATCAGCAGCAGCTGCGTCCAATCAGACATTCTTTTCTCTTCCCCTACACAATTATTGCCAGCTGTAGTCAAATGCCATAATAAAGGGTAATTGTAGAGAAGGAAAACAAACATGATAAAATTACACACCTTCGTGATCTTAAGAGTTTGCGTGCTTGTTTTGTTGTGTTTGTGTGTGTGTGTGTGTGTGTCCCCAATTTATGAAAGAATCATCTTTCAGCTGCTTAACTTCTCTGGATATTTCTCCACTTCCTGGATTCATTTGTGAACCAGGCCCAGGGTATCTTCAGCTAGAAATCTTACAGAAAAGCAGGGGTACCTGCAGTTGGGGGGGAGTGAAGGGTGTAAGGGCTTAATCCAGGGGTGTGGAACTCACATTGTCATAACAGCATCATGTGATGTATCATAGTTAACAAACTATCTAGTCCAGTGATGGTGAACCTTTTTCGCCTCGGGTGCCAAAAGCACATACGTGCGCACTATCACACGAACTCGAGTGCCGACCCACATAACGTAATGTCCCCGCTCACCTGTGTGGACCATGCATTTTTGCACAAGGCTTCCTCGCCACTCCCTGCTCTGGCTGCTTCCCCTTGGATAACACCCAGTGAGGGGAGAAGTTGCTCTGCCACTAACGGGCAGAGATTGGGGTGGGGGTGGGGGATGCTCAAGTGTGCTCCTGTGTCAAAAAACCTTCCCTTATCATTCTCCTGTGTAAAGATTGGGCCCTTTTTACAATGGCAGGTGTGAGTCCAGTTGCTAAATTCTCCCCTTCTATTAAAGAGGATCCTGGGCACTACAGTCAATAGACAAATGATGAAGAGAGCTGCTGGCACAGGGGAAAGAAAAGCAGCAAGGAAAGAAGAAAAAGCAGCTTTTTCCCCTCAAGGTGGCTGCTCTGTTTCCCCCCCTCCCCTGTGCTAGCATAGAGGATCCTGCCTGGTTGCTGCAATCCAAAGAGAAATGAGAAAGATAGCTATCTGCATAAGGGAAAGACAAGCAGCAAGGAAATAAGAAAAAGCAGCTTTTCCCCCTCAAGGTGGCTGCTCTGTTTCCCCTCCTCCCCCGAGCTAGCACAGAGGATCCTGCCTGGTCAATCAATTCCAACTTTGCGAGATCTTTCCCCCCCCCCCAAGTTGTAATTGATTGAAGTTTTGTTTTAGTCCCACAAACTTTGTTTCTCTGCACACGATGGCAAGAAACGCAATGGAGCTGGAAATCAGGTAGGCAAAGAAATGTTTGGGAGAAGCGAGGACCTGGGCGATGGTGGGTGGGGCAACCTCGATGCCCTAGCACTGAAATGGAGAAAAGGGCAACAGCAGCCACGTTGAGTGAAAGAAGCCTCTTTTCTTCTTTCCTTACTGCTTGTCTTTCCCCCCTGCTGGTAGCTCTCCTCATCTCCCTGTGGATTCAAGCGATTGGGCAGGGTCCTTTTTAGTAGCAGGGGGGAGGGGGGGGGAACAGAGCAGCCAGCACGGGGAAAGACAAGCGGCAAGAAAAGAGGCTTCTTTCACTCGGGCTGGCAGCTCTCTCATTTCCCTGTGGATTCAAGCGATCGGGCAGGATCCTTTTTAGTAGCAGGGGGGAGGGGGGAACAGAGCAGGCAGCCCGAGTGAAAGAAGCCTCTTTCCTTGCCGCTTGTCTCCCCCGTGCTGGCAGCTCTCTCATTTCCCTGTGGATTCAAGCGATCGGGCAGGATCCTTTTTAGTAGCAGGGGGGAGGGGGGAACAGAGCAGCCAGCTCGAGTGAAAGAAGCCTCTTTCCTTGCCGCTTGTCTTTCCCCGTTCCGGCAGCCCTCTCCTCATTTCTGCTTTGCATTGGGCTGTTTTTCGCCCTTTGGAGGCTTCAGGGAATCCTCTGGAGATTTAAAAAAAACTATCGAAAATCAGCTGGCCAGCGGGTGCATGCACACTGGAGCTGACAGGGCAATGCCTCGCGTGCCCTCAGAAATGGCTCCGCGTGCCGCCTGTGGCACGCGTGCCATAGGTTCGCCATCACGGATCTAGTCTATTAATAGTTAACAAACTATTATTAATCTAGTCTATTAATAGTTAACAAACAATCAAGAGGCTTTTTTTAATGAGTCTGCTTTAATTAGAATGATTTTACTTTATCACTCAGTCAATGCTTTTGCTTGATAATAGCCATCGTTGGCATCAACCCTTAGATAATATCTACCTTGGCACTTATTGGAAGAAGCTGTTGGATGAAAAGTCCATCTGGGTTCAGTTCCAAGTGGGGGAAAAGACACTGGAAACATGGAGGCTGTTTGGAAAGATGGTTTAATGGTGGACAGAATCGCATGCATCCTTGGTGAAAAGGGGAGAGATGCTGAGAGTCCCTGGGTTTTATGCCCTCTCTGGGCACAGGAAGAGAATCCAGATTGGTTGCTGTCAGAGGTCATAGTTAGCTTTATAGGTTGCCTGTGCGCTAAGTTTGGTTGAAACTTGGTGGGTGGTGCAATGAAGGGCAATGAAATGACTCTGCCTGAAGGGGGTAGATTTTTGTTACGTAGAATAGACTGGCTCAGGCCTTAATGGCCCATTGACAAATGTGTGAGGGTGTGTGTGTTAGATATTCACCCTGTCTACTGGGATTTCTACCAAGGTCCTCTGTTCCGGCGGGAACAGAAGTTTAAGCCTATTGGTTGAGAGGTCTGACAGCTCCCTATAAAAGGGCTGCTGTCAGGCCAAGCAGTTGCTGTTCACACTTATTCCTTGTCAATAAAGAGCTGTTGTTGCGATAAGCCTGTGTCCGCCTTCTCAATACCTAATCTAACGAGGGGCTATTAAGAGTGAGTCTGTTTCCTGCCCAAAAACATGTTTCTCCATTTCTCATCCATGGAAATATAATATTCTGCCTTTTTAATATTTCCTAGGACATTTCATTTTTCTAGTAGAGGGGTGGATGCTAACTTCCTTCAAAGCTAAAGAAGGTGACCACAAACACTTCAAGTGGGGAAGTATTGCTGTGACTGTCCAATTGTGGATTTGTAACTGTGCTAAAGAATTTTTTTTGCAAGTGGGCCCATTACAGTTCTTGACTGACAACCTATTCTTTGGAAAAGGATGGAGAGAGAAGAAAAACATGTATTTTGTCTTACAACTTTTCTGAAGATGCGTTAAAATGCACCTGAAATGGATTTAGTTTGATTTTGATGGTTATTCTTCCTGCCCCACTTATTGCTAAGGATTTTAAAATGAATTTAAGGGAAGAAAAATGTCACTGCCGCATCTTTGTGGTTCATGGATCATCTCCTCCTCCTCCTCCTCCTCCTCAGATCACATGAGACAACATTGCACATGAGTGATTGCAGAAATCCTAAAGCATTGCTGTTCAATTGTAGAGTTTTGTAAACAACATTTGCTCCCTTGAAATAGGCACTTCCTTCATATGGAGATCGACTGGCTCCAAGTTTCAAGCCTCTAGTTGTGGTACTCTGTACTCAAGATACAGTGGCCTTGCCCTCTCCTCTAGAATCTGCGTGGCCCAGATCTCCAATCTGCTGTGTTTGTCCCTTGAAAACAAAGCTCAAGAGAATTGGTAAGGGTAACACATTTTTATTCTTGATGCTTCAGGTAAGGCTTTTAACTATTATTGTTCCTTCAGTTCAGATTGCTCTTACATTTACTTCACTTAGCTTTATATATCTGTTTGTTCTTGTGCTATATGAAACTAAATCTGAAAAGCACTCAATGAAAACCTTGAACGGGTTGAAATGGATAACGTCATATTCTTTCTGTTCCGAGTATGTTCTTTCTCTCCTAATAAGCTGCCAACATAACTGTCAGGCTTATTTGCTCCCGGGCAAAAGGGTTCCAGGTAGCTTATCACTTGGATGTTCTCATCCTCTATCATGGTGATGGCAAAGCTTTTCAGCACTGAGTGCCCAAACCAAATTCACGTGCATGCACATGTCAGAGCGCTGGAAACCCGGAGACCAGCTGATTGGTGCGCGCATGCCTGTTTTTTGGGCGTTTTTGGCCATTTTTGGATTGTTTTCAGGCTGTTTTTTGAGCCATCTTCAGGCCATTTTTGGGTCGAAAAATGGCCTGAAAACTTCCCCCCAAAATGCCCCCCAAATGGCCTTTTTTGTCCATTTGTGTCCATTTTTTGAATCATTTTCAGGCCTTTTTTGGAGCCATTTTTCAAGCAGTTTTTGGAGCCATTTCCAGGCCATTTTTATGGCCTGGAAAATGGCCTGGAAACAGCACCAAAAACTGCTTGAAAAATGGCAACTGGCCTGTTTTTTGTCCATTTTTGTCTATTTTTTTGGGCTGTTTTAAGGCCATTTTTTAGCGCTGTCAGCCTCTACTTTGCTTGCTTGCTATCGTCTGCCATAGTATGGGGAGGGTGAGGGCATGTGTTATTTGGGGGGGAATTGCTAGGGCCTGGAGGAGTTGTCATGAAGGGAGTTTTGTTCTCACCACCTTCTGCGCATGCTGATGGCTCATGTTTAGGCTTGGTCAAGGTCAACCGTCTCTGCATCCCAGCTGAATGAGGCCACTTGAAAATGCGCCCCACATGACACCTTTGGGAGTTGCAGATTGGACATTGGGTTGGGGTAACTGGGGGGAGGGTCCTGGGTAAACGTTTGATATGTACATGTTCACACCTTTTTGCTTCAAATCTTGCTTTTCTTTAGCTGTTTTCATTTCATGTCCAGTAAAAGTACCTTTATCTCTAATCAAATGGAGTTGGGGGTTTTCTTTCTTGGATACTGAATGAGGCACACCTGACAGGTGCTCTGGTGCCTGTATGTGTGCACCAGAAACCAGAAGAGCAGCTGGCAACGACACGGGTGCCTGCACAGAGGACTCTGCCTGCCACCTCTGGCATACGTGCCATAGGTTTGCCATCAAGACTCTATAAGAAGAAAGGACAGAGGGTGGGGCTTGACATCGCAATGACATGACATGCAATTTTGGGGTTCCAGGATTGCTGTTGATATCTCTGTTCCCGGACGGTCCTTTTGGACCTAAACTGTTCTGAAGGAACAGTGATAGAGAAGAGCATGTCCTGCTGATCTCAGAGGCATCGCAAAGCCCCTAATTGATCCAGGAGAAAGCTCTTTTTGCCAGCTACAAGAGAAGCAGCCAAAATGGCTGCAGAAGGTTGGGACAAGCCTCTGAAACAGAAGCAGTACAGGAGTATGTCGAAATGGTGAGAAAAATTTTTATTATTAGGGAAGGGAAAACCCAAAAGACTTGGAATTTAAAATAAAATTGAAGACAGAAGAAAATAAGCGGCGAATTAACCCTGGTTTAAGACTATCGTGTTATCTTTTCTATCTTAACTTTGTTTTCTATGAATGGACTTTTTACAAATGCCTCTTACTTTTAAACTGGACTGGTCTCTTTTTTTCCTTCTTCCTCTATACTTTTTCCATTTTTTGTATTCGTGGATTAAAAGCTTCTTCTCTCGTAAGGCTTGGACAGAACGTAATTTTTACACATTTTTTTCCTCCCTTGGAACTTGGTGTTTACAGAGAGGCAGAAACAGATGGAAAAGAGGTAACACTGCCATCTAGTGGCTAGAAGCTTGGCAATATCTGATAAAGCTATAAGCTTTGTTTACTATAAGATTTTGTAACCAATCAACACACTGTGTGTAGTTGAAGAGGCTTTTATGTTATATGTATTGTGTGTTTATGTTTGTCTGAAAATAAAAAAAATATTAAAAAAAGAAGAAGAAAAGACCATGATTCAGCAGAGGCTTAAAATGATAATGTGATGGAGGTTTCTTATACTTGGACTTGACTTGGACTTCAATTAGAATAGGGTACGAGGATGAGAAAACATCTTAATTATAATAATAGTTTGGCATTGGGGCAAGCCACCTTAAGAAACTTATACAATCTCTTTCTCCATTTAAGAAAATGTGTAAGAGAAGAGTAGGCAGAGCTGGGAGTGGAGGACAGACAATTTACAAACACAGTTGAGTCCAAAATTTCTGCCACTAAGCAAGACAGTTAAGTTAGTTTTGCCTCAATTTATGACCTTTCTTGCCACAGTTGTTAAGTGGATCACTGCAGTTGATAAATTAGTAACTTGGTTGTTAAGTGAATCCATTGACTTTGCTTGTCAGAAAGTTACAAAAGGAGATCATGTGACCTCAGGACACTGCAACCATCATAAATACGAACCAGTTGGCGGCGGGGCCTGACGTCGCTACAACACGACATGCAATCTTGGGGCTCCAGGATTGCTGTCGAACTGCTGTTGCTGGATGGTTCTTTTTGGACCTAAACCATCCCAAAGAGACGGTGATAGAGAAGGGCATGTCCTGCTGATCTTAGGGGCATCGCAAAGTCCCTGATTGATCCAGGAAGAAGCTCTTTTTGCCAGCTAAAAGAGAAGCAGCCATTTTAAGCTGCATAAGGTTGGGACAGACCCCTGAATGGAAACTGTGCAGGAGATAGTGTATTGGAATTGGTGAGATAAACTTTACTATTACTATGAGAGAAGAGAATGCCCAAAAGATTTAAAGTAAATTAAAATTGCAGACAGAAGACAGTTAGCAACGGATTAAGCCTGTATTAAAATTAGAGTGTTATCTTTCTTTTTTTAACTCCATTTTTTTGGATGGAATTCTTACAAATGCCTCTTACTTTTTAAATTGAACTGGTTTCTTTCTTTTTTTCTTCTTCCTCTATTTTTCCTCACTTTGTGTATATGTGGAGCAAGAATCTTTTCCTTTTGTAATGTTCGGGTGGATTATACATTTTAAGCATTTCCCCCCCTTAAACCTTGTAACAAAGAGCAGGATAAAAGCAGAAGAAAATGAAGTAACACTGCCATCTAGAGGCTGGAGGCTTGGAAACACTAATTTCTTTGATCATTTGACTTATATGTTATATGTTAAAATACTTGATTTTGTTTATTGAAAGGAACAGTGGGAAGAGCACGAGTTGTTTATACAGGTGTTCTTCTGGAGTATTATCAGTAGCTGGACTGGAGTAAAGAGAAAGCTTGGACTTGAAAGACTATAGTGAATTCATTTGACATTTAGCAACAAGCCTTGGATGTTTTAGTGGCAGTGTTTACAACTTAGAAAAATGGTACAACAGGAAGAAGAAAAAGAATTAATGTTGCAAAAAATTATGCTAGGAATAAAAAAAATGCTAATAAGTACAGAGAACATTGAAAAGAATCTTGAGATTATATAGCAAAGAGTAGAAAGAATGGGAGGAAGACTCGAGAATATCCATAAAACGATGATGAAATTTGAGGATAGAATTCAAAAAATTGCAGAAAAACATGAACAAAGTGATAAGAAAACTGTTGACATTGGAGAGGCTGATGAACTGGAACTCTATCTTAGACCTCAAAACATGGAAGAAAGGGGAGAAAATTTGGCAGAGATAAGGAGAATACCTTTGGCAGAAGCACCAGTGATAACCAAAAACAAGCTGATGGAAAGAACTGATGAAGGGTTTCGAGTCTTTAAAAGATATGCAATGAACAATAAGTTGCTAAGAGAAGTCCACATAAGATTTACTAAGAAAACAACTGGAATACAGATTTTACAAATGGCAAGAGATATTGGATGGCACTCTTTCCAATAGGAAGGATACAGGATGACAAAATGAAATGTTACAATGAAAATTAAGTTAAACTTAGTTAAATTATTAGTATTATGTATAAGACAAAGTAATAATAGTTATAGTTGAATAAATGATTAACAATGATAATAATGTATCTATATACTAGAGGAATAATATGGAATTTTATATAAACTGTAAGTGAGAATATAAAGATGTAATACCATTGGATGATGTAATGATGATGTAATGAAATGCCATAATATATAATTTACTTTAAATTTAGCATGCTTTACAAAAAAAGGAGGTAATAATAGTTGTACTCAATGAATGTATAGATAATAATTGTATATCTATATATTTGATTGATGATATGAACAATGGAATGTGCTGAAATGAGTAAGTTGACATATGAAATTAGAGAACAAGAAGATAAATAATTTTATAGGATATGGGATTTATCTTATCTGTGGTTAGATTAAAATAAATAAATAAATACACATGGAATTGAAAATTATTAGAGAATGTTACCAAAAATGAATCAGAATAGGGTATAAAAATATTTTATTATTGGATATATTGAAGATGATGTAATGAACTGCGACAATATAAATGAACCCATATTTAGAGTATTTTGTTTAAACTGAGGAAATAATAGTGAAAGTCAAATAAATGAAGTACTATAATAACAATGTATATAAACATATTTGATTGACAATACGTGACTTTATATAAAGTTTAAGTGATGATTATGGAAAGGGTGCACAAAAACCTTGTAACCAGCCAACACACTGTATGTAATGGAAGATGTTTTTATGTTATATGTTTTTGTTTGTCTATGTTTGTTTAAAAATAAAAACTTTTTGAATAAATAAATAAATAAATAAATAAACAAATACGAACCATCTGAATTTTGATCACATCTCATAGGGATACTGCCAAGATCATAAGCCACATTTTTCAGTGCCGTTGTAACTTTGAACAGTCACTAAATGAACTGTTGCGAAATGTTTCATCAGTTTGGAGTCATTGCATTGCCACAAGAGATTTTACATTAACCCGCGTCCAGCCCTCTATTGACCCTTAAAGGTAAAGGTTCCCCTCGCACATATGTGCTAGTCGTTCCTGTCTCTAGGGAGCGGTGCTCATCTCCATTTCAAAGCCAAAGAGCCAGGTTGTCTGAAGACATCTCCGTGGTCATGTGGCTGGTAAGACTAAACACCGAAGGCTCACAGAGCGTTGTTACCTTCTCATCAAAGGTGGTCCCTATTTTCTACTTGCATTTTTTACGTGCCTTCGAACTGCTAGATTGGCAGAAGCTGGGACAAGTAACGGAAGCTCACTCTGTTATGCAGCACTAAGGATTTGAACCGCTGAACTGCCGACCTTTCTGATCAACACGCTCAGCATCTACTGAGCCACCATGTCCCTCTGTTGACCCTTATCTAGTGACAATTTAGCTCTGACCAACAGTTGACTAGATTCTTCACATCAATAAACTCTTCTGTGCTTTGAATCCAATGACACTCCTGATTATTTTCACCTCACAACATGTTTGATAAGCAACACTCTTGGGGGCTCCTTAATAACAAAGAACCTTGTGGGGAAAAGGTTTCTGCTGAATCAAAGAATGCAACCTATAACTTCAGAGTCACAAGAGTCTCTTGGCCTGATTTCATGAAGACAGCTGCACAAAAGCAGAAGGAGGGGGGGAGGAGGAGAAGGAGGAGAAGGAGGTGGAGGAGAAGAAGGAGAAGCAGTAGTAGTTTGTAATATGAAGGAAAAAGGGATAAGGAAGGGGGGAAAAGAGAGAAGGGTGGAACTGATCAGTGGTGGGTTCCGGATCCTGTTCCAACTGATAAGACTGGAATGGGCCCGTTGTTGTCCACGTGGATGCGTGCAGCACACGCATGCGTCTTACCGCTTCAGCGAGCCTCCACGATGCTCCAGCTGCTTAGCGGAGCATCGTACAGGCACTGTAAGAGCCGTGTGCGTGCGTGGCAGCACAGAAGCTTTAAAAGATGGGTAAGGAGTTCGGGCGGCCGGGTGGGCCCTCCAGAGCACCATACCGGAAAGGTATCCGGTGCTCCGGGCAGGTTCCCGTATGCCTGTACTGGGGCATACCGCCTGCAACCCACCACTAGAACTGATGATGCTAGAAGGTGCCTTCAACAGAATATCAGTGAGCAAACATAGAACTAAAAAAAAAGCAGCCCTTCTCCTGAAGATGAAAATTGGCTCCCAGCAAAATTTTTTAGGTAATTCTCAATTTATAATAATAATAATAAATATTTATTTCTTAGCCGCACCCTCTCCCGAAGGACTCGGGGCAGCGTACAGTAAAACATATGAAATACATATATAGACAAGACATACATATAACAATGGCGTATACCAAGACGTGTACAAGGAGGAGGTGGGCTGATGAATAAAAACAATTAAAATCACAAAATTTAAAAACCCTTAATAAATGAATACAATTAAATTACCCAAATAAAATAAAAAACCCGTCAGGAGCGATATAGTTAGATCATAGTTGAGCCAGGCCAGATACTTGGAATAGGTGGGTCTTGAGCTTTACACGGAAGGAGCGGAGGTCAGAGGTATTCCTAATATCCGGAGGGAGGTCATTCCACAGGGCTGGGCCCGCCACAGAGAAGGCTCTACTCCTAGGCGCCGCCCCCCGGCACTGTCTGGTGGACGGCACCTGGAGGAGGCCCTCTCTGTGCGAGCGGATTGGTCGCAGGGATGTATGGGGCAGAATACGATCCCGCAAGTAACTAGGTCCTGAGCCATGGAGCGCTTTAAAGATCGTTATCTTTAAAACGCACCCGGTAGACCACAGGAAGCCAGTGCAGCTCGCGCAGGAACGGTGTCACATGGGAGTACCTAGTACTCCCCATAATTACCCGCGCGGCTGCGTTCTGGACCAACTGTAGCCTCCGGGTGCATTTCAAGGGAAGCCCCATGTAGAGAGCGTTACAGTAATCCAAGCGAGACGTCACCAGCGCATGAGTGACTGTGAGTAAGGTGTCCCGGTCCAGTAGGGGGCGCAATTGGCGCACCAGGCGAACCTGGTGGAACGCCCCCCTTGCCACGGCTGTCACATGGTCATCCATGGACAGCCGGGCATCCAGGAGGACGCCCAAATTGCGCGCCCACTCCACGGGGGCGAGTTGAATGCCCCCGATGGCCAATGATGGAATTAATTGGCTGAACCGGGGAGCCGGTACCCACAGCCACTCTGTCTTGGAGGGGTTGAGCTTGAGTCGGTTGTCATCCATCCAGACCCGTACGTACGGCTTCCACACACCGGGACATCACTTCGACGGCCTCGTTGGGGTGGTTCGGGGGGGAAAAGTACAGCTGAGTATCATCAGCGTACAGATGATATCCCACCCCGAAACCACGGATGATCTCACCCAGCGGCTTCATATATGTGTTGAACAGGAGTGGCGAGAGGACCGACCCCTGTGGTACCCCACAAGTAAGGGGGCGTAGGGTTGACCTCTCCTCTCCTGCCAACACACGTTGCGCCCGGCCAGAAAGGTAGGAGCCGAACCACCGCAAAACGGTGCCCCGGACCCCCAACCCCTCCAGCCGGCGCAACAGGATACCATGGTCGATGGTATCAAAAGCCGCCGAGAGGTCTAATAGGACCAGGATAGAGGAACAACCCCTATCTCTGGCCCTCCAGAGATCGTCCACCAACGCGACCAAGGCCGTCTCCGTGCTTGTGACCACAATTGAGAACAGATTCTCTATTGGTAAGCTAACTGATTGTTAAGTGAATCATGCCCAATTTGTTACCTTTTTTCCCATGATTCTGAAGTGATTTATGAGGACAGCGATTCCAGCTTCCCTCATTGACTTGAAGCTAGGAGATTAGAAGCCAGCTGGGGAAATCACACATGATGATCACATGACCCCCAGATACTACACATGTACATACATTTTTTTTCCAAAAAGTTTTATTGGTTTTTTAAAACATTTATAAGGAAAAGGGTAGGTGGAATGGTATACAAATTTTGGCAGTTGCAAGTATGGCAGACGCCCCCTCCCTCCAAACTCATAAGATACATCTATGTATAAAACATTAATACAAAATCGTATAAAATCAGCATATCATTTCTATAAAAATATTTCAATCAGCTTATATATTATGATATATAGTCTAGGTATAATTTCATTATTACTTTCGGTCTGTTTATAACAATGTGATTTTCTTACTCATTTTTGTGATCTGAGCTTTCTTAGTGTTGCCCCTTCTCCCCCCGCTGGCCCCTCCCGTGTCCTGTGTGACCGTTGAAGAGTCTTCTGTTTTTTCTAGGATCGCTTTATTTTTTTCCATAAAGGCCTGAGCCTCTATGGGTGTATTGATTCTAATTCTTGTCTCCTCCCAGAATATCAGCATCCCTTCAGGCATCAACCATCTAAACCACACCCCTTTCTGGTATAATTTATTCGCCAATTGCGAATAATTTTTCCTTTTCTCCCTAATTTTTTTGGGGATCTGCTTCAAGATGGTTATCTCCCTGTCGTGATATGTCAATGCTTGCCCCCTTTGTACACCCAGAATTATGTCTCTTGTGCTTTTCCTAAGAAATTTGATATGGACCTCCCTGGGCACATTGTGTGTTCTGGCATATGCTGAGTTCACTCTATAGACCAGGTCTATCTCCCATTCCATCTGTTGTTTATCTTTGTGTATGTATTCAGCTAAGATATTAGTCATGATGTCCCTTATATTTTCCCCATCTGCTTCTATAACATTTTGAAATCTAAGATAAAAGGACATTCTCTCAAACTCTGTTTTCATTTGTTGGATATCAAGTTCTTTGTTACCCTTCTGCAAAGCTTCTACCCACCCCTCGCCTCCGCCACCCCACCCTCCACAAGGTCCAGTCTCTGTGAGTTCTTATAAATTTGGACTTAATTCTCTTTAATTTCCTCCTTCATTTCCTTTAATTGTTTCTTAATTTCTTCCTGGCCCTGTATGAGTTGCTGAAGCATTTGTTGCAAATCCATCTCTGTACTCTTGGGTTGCATCAGTTCTGTAATCTTTGACTGTGTGGCAGGACTGGATGTTGCAGATGTCGGTGCAGAGGTAGCAAAACCAGGTTTTCCAGGTGGTGGTCTTTTTGGAGACATAGTTTATAAAGCAGAGAGATCAGTCAGTGTAGAGACTGGACAGCTGAAGAAGTAGAGCAGGCAGATGAGTTCAGGAGGCAGAAGATCCAAGCATCTGGGAGTTTCTTTAGTCAGTCTAGCAATAGAGAAAAATTTTCTCTCCAGAGGGTTCAGAAAATAGCAATCCACAAGAGATTCTTCTGGGTGACACGGAGACAAAGACCGGAAGCCTGAGTTTTAAAGGTGGAGTCAGGTTTCACAGTTCATGAAGACAACGGAAGTGTGCCATCTTGCCCTGCCAGCTTTGGGCTCAGAGGCATAGCAAACTTTTAAAAGTTCAGAAAATTCTCAGTTCACCCATAAGTTCTGGAACTAAATCCAATGAAAGTCACTTTTACAGGGGTGAGGCATCATTAGTTGGCTCTCCCCCCTCCTCCTTCCCCTGGAGGCGAAAGCAAAATCTTTTCAAGCCGCTTGTCCAAGGGGGGGGAATCCCCCTCCCTCTAGCTGCACCTCCAGCAAGAATCCGAAAGTTAAACTTTTTAAAAAAGCTGAAAAGTCCATCAGTTCAAAAGAAAGGGAATGAAGAAAGGAAGCCTCTCACCATACCGCCGCTGCTTCCTTCAAAAGTGCGTTCTCCGATCGGCATGGAGCGAGACGCATGCGCGCCCTCCAAAACTGCTCCCCGGTGCCTAGAACGAAGCGGAGAAGCCCCCACCAGCCGCCGCCGATGCCAGGGCCCTCCGCGAGCCGCTCCCTTGGCAGGACGCCTCTCCGGGGCATCCTGTGCCCCCCCAGAAGCGGGGGAAGCCCACCGGGAGAGCGGGAGCGGGCAAAGGCTTGCCCTTCACCGTAGCCGCCGGAACCGGAAGTCCCCTACACATGTACATACATACTGATTGCCAAGCACCCAAATTTTTATCACATAACCGTGGGGGTGCTGAGTTGGTTGTAGGTGTAAGTACGGGTGGTAAGCAGTGGTGGGATTCAAATAATTTAAACACAGCCCAGGGTCAGATTGACTGTCATGGAACCCGTGGCCCATCCCTGTCCTTCAGCTCTGCTGCATATGCTGGATGATCCTCCCACGATGGCCAACCTGAGTGAACCAGTTGTTAAATTACAACACCCTCCCCCCCCCTGGTCAAAGTGGATCCTGGGCATTTCTGTTGTGCTGCAATGGAGAAATGGCCAAGGAGGGAAAGAGGAACAGGGTGAAGAAAGGGAGAAAGTGGCCTTCTCCTTCCCTCATGCCAGCCACTCCATTGCCTGTTTCTTCATTGCAGCGCAGTGCAGCACCAAGATCCATTTGGATTGGGGGGGGGGGAGGGAGAATTTAACAACCGGTTCTCCTGAACTAGTGCGGACGGGCTGAATACCACCACTGTTGGTAAGCCCCTTTCGAAAGCACTTGTTGTGACTTTGAACAGTCACTAAATGAATGATTATAAGTTGAGGACTACTTATACACGAATTGGAGTACAGGAATAAAGAAATGCCATATTTTTCGAAGTATAAGATGCTCTGGACTATAAGATGTATCTAGCATTTGGAGAGGAAAACAAGAAAAAAAATCTGTTTCTGCCTCCCAGCATCCATCTGGTATTCATATGGCCCGTTCGCCACCTGTTTGTTGCGGCCCATTTGCCACAGCCCATTTTCACTGCTGCCGTGGCCCATTCACTGTGGCCCATTCGCCATCGCCACTGCAGCCCTTCACCATGGCCAGTTCACCACAGCCTGTTTGCTGACGCCGCCCATTTGCTGAATCCTGTTTGCCGCCATTGCCGCCATTGCCGCCATTGCCGCCATGGCCCATTCACTGTGACCCATTTGCTGCAGCCCATTTGCTATTGCTGTGGCCCATTCACTGTAGCCCATTCACCACATGCCTTTTGCTGCTAGTGCCATGGCCCATTCACCGTGGCCTGTTTGCCGCAGCCTGTTGGCGCCACTGTCACAATCCGTTCATAGCAGCCAGTTCGCCATGGCCGTTTGCTGCCGCCGCGGCCCATTCACCTCAGCCCTTTCTAGAACAGCTGATCAGTGTTGTACCAACCCCCCTCCTCCCTGCTGCAATATTAGCTGCATAAGACGCACAGACATTTCTACCCACTTTTTTGAGGGGGAAAAGTACTCCAAAAAATACAATATATGGATCAGAAATGAGTACATGCATATGTATTTCTTTAAAATAAACGACATGATTTGAAATAAGTCCAACAAAATCCAATTAAATCACACACACCCCTCACAGGCTCCAAAAATCTTGTTAACACCAACCTCTGGTCCACTCTGATAGCTTTTATATGATAAGATCAGAGAGAAATAATTATACATGTGTTGCTGATGAAGAAGAAAAAACAAATCCAGGAAAGGGTAAAACATATTGCTGATGAGAGGTTTCTGCTGGCTAAATTCTTGGAAACCGAAGTCGTCTTGAAAGTAACTCATTATTCAGGGAAACTCATTGTAATTAGCTGTTGTCGGCCTCATGAAGGATTTCTTTTCTGAAACATACATTCTAAGGGATGCTTCTTTTGAGTGGATGAGGATACAATGCAACTCCCTCTATCTAGACACCCCTTCTAAAGATATAGAATATAGAATACTAGGGTTGGAAGGGACACTGGAGATCTTATAGTTCAATGTCTTGATTATGGCAGGAGGACAGTGTGAGTTATTGAGTGAGGACTTCACATGGTTGTAACATCTGACTTCCTCCTAGCTTCCACATTGAGTTTGCTCATAGAAAGCTGGCAGGGAATGCCATAAATTGCAAAGATTTGACCCCAGAGGAGACTGCAACAGTTGGAACCCTAAGGATAACTTGTAAGTACTATACATTCATGGGACATCGTGGCTCAGTGGCTACGACATTGAGCTTGTCGATCAAAAAGGTTGGCAGTTTGGCGGTTCAAATCCCTAGCACCGTATAACAGAGTGAACTCCTGTTACTTGTCCCAGCTTCTGCCAACCTAGCAATTTGAAACCACGTAAAAAATGCAAGTGGAAAAATAGGGACCACCTTTGTGTAACAGTGTTCCGTGCGCCTTCGCCATTTAGTCATCCCAGCCATATGACCACGGAGATGACTTTGGACAGCGCTGGCTTTTCAGCATTGAAACAGAGATGAGCACCGTCCCCTAGAGTTGGGAACGACTAGCACATATGTGCGAGGGAAACGTTTACCTTTTTACTATACATTCAGCACCATTGCAACTTTTGAACGAATGCTGAATGAACCTGACTACCTGTTAATGCA
The DNA here is from genome assembly GCF_964273705.1 of Natrix helvetica. Lineage (NCBI taxonomy): Eukaryota > Metazoa > Chordata > Lepidosauria > Squamata > Natricidae > Natrix > Natrix helvetica. The sequence continues at coordinate 133,002,918 of NC_138554.1, read as the reverse complement.
ATCCTAAATTGCATTAACAGAGGGATCTACAAAGAGGGAAAGAAGTAACTCGGTGTCACAGCAATTTTTATCTCATCTTTATTTCAGCAGGTAGCATTCTCTTCTCCATTCTCACCCCCCCCCCCCGCCCAAAACACCTCCTCATAGCTTCTCCAAGTGATATAGTGCTGTTCTATGACAGAGCTCTGATATGAACATAGTCCTGGTTGAACTCCATTATTATTTCCATCATATTGACCTAAGATTGGTGTTCCACTTCAACCACTGGATTCAAAGTTCTTGCAACATTGATGGGGAAAGATTCCTTCAAGACCACGAAGAATTCATGAATACAATCCTAAATTGCATTAACAGAGGGATATAATCAAGATTAAGTGAGGTACTAATACCACTCTATAAAGCCCTTGTAAGACCACACCTAGAATACTGCATCCAGTTTGGGTCACTACACAATAAAAAAGATATTGAGTTTCTAGAAAAAGTGCAGAGGAGAGAGCAACCAGGATGATTAGGGGACTGGAGACTAAAACATATGGAGAACGGTTACAGGAACCTGGCATGGCTAGTTTAGTGAAGAGAAGGACCAGAGGAGACATGATAGCAGTGTTCCAATATTTGAGGGGCTGCCACAGAGAGGAGGGGTTCAAGCTATTTTCCAAAGCACTTGAAGGCCAGACAAGGAATAATGGATGGAAATTGACCAAGGAGAGATTCAACCAAGAAATAAGGAGGAACTTTCTGACAGTGAGAACAGTCAACCCATGGAACAGAAGTTGCCTTCAGAAGTTGTGGGAGCTTCATCACTTGAGACTTTCAAGAAGAGATTGGGCTGCCATTTGTCAGAAATGGTGTAGGGTCTCCTGCTTGGGTGGGTGGGGGTTGGACTAGATGACCTATAAGGTACCTTCCAACTCTGTTAATCTGTTAAATTATTGTCAAGACTAGATGGAAGAAGATACACCTATAGCTTTACAGTCAAAAAAGCAGGTTCAAATGTTCTCCAGGACTCATCATCTGGAATTAATTTTCATGGTTTTCTCAATTTGTGGTGCATAATAGCTCTGGTCAAAAGTGTTTCCTGCATAATGCATAAAAGATGAGATGGCCTGCAAAGGTTGGCGCATCCTAGAATACTATCTGTGCTTTTCTGCTCTCAAGGACATTCGGGCTTGAAAATAATGCCACTAAGTTCAGCTCGACTGCAGAGGTGAACAATGCCTTTTACCTCCTACCTAATGATATTTGATCTCTTTCCATTACAGTTGCAACACTTGAATGTTATTGGTTTGAATTTTCAACAAGATGTGTCTTGACTAAATTGCAGCTAAACCACTTTCCCAGTTGGATACATATATAATAAAGGACGATCACGGCTTCTCTTACTTTCCTTCTAACTATATGATCCTCTTCAGTAAAAGAAATGGATTCTTGAGAGATCATTGCAACTGAAATCAAAACAACAACAGGAACAAGATTATAGTTTCTGGATTGCAGGTTTTAAAAGCTACTGTAACTAATTGCCTTCTTTTAGATGTTTTCTTTTAACGGAGCCAGGGAAGAAGAAAGAAATGGAAAAAGGGATTTCCCAGTTGTAAAAATTAGACAAGAATTTATAAAATGTACAGGGAAAAAAAAACATTCTACGGAATTATTTTACTGGTAACATTGTATTAACATAATGCATAAAGTGTCGCAACTTGACACTTTAAAAACTGTTATTGAAGGTGAGTTGGAAATTACCCAACACAATAAAAATAACAAAAATTCAGTGAAAGTCATTTGACAAGCATTTATAGGCTAACTGAAAGAGTGTCTGTCAGAACTGCCATCCTGAACTTCAACATTGCTTTGCTAGATGCCACTCCGCCATAAACTATGGGGGGGGGACAACAAGGGTGATATTCGCTTACCTTCCCTACTGGTTCACAAATGTGAGCGCACTTGCTCTCTTCACTCTCGCGCCACATCCGCACATGCGCTATGCCTTCCGCGCATGCCTAAAATAGCCTAAATGGGATGCCGTAGAGCCGGGGAGGGTGGGTGGAGCCACACGTGATTTCCGCTACCGGTTCAAGCGAACTGGTCAAAACTGGCATAATACCACCTCTTGGGGGAGGGGGGAATCTGTTGGGACGGGGAAACAGAAAACATTCATCATGACTTCTTGAAACATGGGCTAATCATCCCAAGGCTAGAGGCCTGAGAATGGAATTTAACAGCTTACCATCTAGCCCATTGTAGTCTGGACTGTTACCAAAACGACTTATTCAAATGTGACTGAATAATGGGGAGATAACACAGGGGTGTATGTGTGTGTGTGCATGTGCGTGTGTGTTGGAACAGAAAAGGGAAAGTTAACTGAAGAGACTTCACGCACAAACTTTCAGATCTGGCTTTGTTGTATTGTAACCACTTGGCTTTTAGTAAAAGTATACCTTTCACATAAATGGGATCGGGAGTCTTTCTTCCCTAAGAACCCAAGTTGGGACAGGTCCTTAAATTTTATGACTAGCAAGACAGAATTTGATATTCAAAGATACTACGTGAAAAGTAAATCCAAATTTCAGATATAGGGGTGGGTGGGTCCTCCACTGACACCACAATTGGAACAAGGTTGTTAAGTTAGCTTCACCCAATTTTACAACCTATTTTTTTTGCCATAGTTATTAACGGAAAGATTGCAGGTAAGTGAATCATGCGGTCATTAAACAGATCTAGGCTCATCCATTGAGTTTACTTGTTGGAAGCACTTTGGGGAGGTTGCGAATGGCAATAACGTGACTCCAGGATGCTGCAACCATGATAAATGCATGTTAGTTGCCAAGCCTCCAAATTCTGATCAGGTGACTGTGGAATTGCTGTGGGGGTTCTAAGCAAGGGGACTGTTCTTTTTTCAGTGCCATTGCAGTTTTGAATGGCTGCTAAATGAATGGTTGTAAGTGAAGTACTCCCTGTGTAACAGACGTTGTTGCAGAATTATAATTCATAAATGGCCACCAAGTTAAATGACAGTTCATTGCTACTATTACTATGACTACTACTACAGTCATGTTGGCAGTGCTGAAGCGCTTCCGGGTTGAAAGGATTGAACAATAGCATCACCGTTGCCCCGGGGATGCCCAGCTGGGGGCTTCTTTGTTCCTGTTAAGTGGTACCCACTTATCTATTTGCAGTTGCCCACTTTCAAATTTCTGGGTCAGCAGGACCTGGAGCATGTGATAGGAGATCACTCCATCCCGGAATAGCAACCGGATCTCAAATGTGAGGCTGCTTATTATCATCCCAGTCAGGCATGAAATCCACTTACCTTCGCTACTGGTGTGGAACTGGGAGCGTGCACCAAACGGGCAGTAATGCCAGTACCAACAGACCCCTGGATTGGGGGAAAGCATATTCAGACTTACAGGATCTTCTTGCGGTTACAATAAAAGTATTTCTCAGTATCTGCCATTGGTTCCTTAGTCTGGTCTGTCTTATAGGATTCACAGCCACCTACGCTATTTTCATTCACTTTGTTTGAAAAGTGCTAGCTCAAATACAGAGCTTTAACAAGGGGTTTGGTTTCAGGATCCAGATTCCAGAATAAAAGAGACCTTGAATGCTACATAGACATTGAGATGATTTCACACATTTTCTTTGAAAATGAGGAGATCATTTTCAACAAGTTGATATCTTGGCCATCACTGCTTTTTTTTTTTTAATACCATGAGAATAGCAAGTTTATGCACACTTGGGGAAAGAAAATACAAAATAGTATGTATAATTTGATCCTTTCTAAACAAAAAATACTTCTCATATACATCGGTTCTTATGATCTTAGCTTCTTAAAAATGCTTGTATCGGCATGTTCACCATTGTGGAGTTTGAAAAAAAAAAAGATAGAAGGGAAGCATGATCAGGCTCCTGTCAAGTTTCTTGAAGGAATATAAGGGCACTTTTAATGGCATATCTATATATCTATATATCTATGCATCTATGTGTATGTGATCTCTCCCTCCTTCCCTCCCCCATCTCTCTTCTCTCTTTCTCTTCTCTCTTTCTCATCTCCCTTTCTCCTCTCTCTTCCCTCTCCCTTTCTCCTCTCTCTTCCCTCTCTCTTTCTCCTCTTTCTCCTCTCTCTCTCTCCTCTTCCTTTTTCTCCACTCTCTTCCCTCTCTCTTTCTCCTTTTTCTCCTCTCTCTCCTCTTTCTTTCTCATATCTCCCTCTCTTTCTCTCTCTCCCCATCTTTTTCTCTCCCTCTCCCTTTTTCTCCTCTCTCTCTCCTCTCTCTCTTTCTCCCTCTCTCTCTCCCTCTCTCCCCTCTCTGTTTCTCCTCTCTCTCTCTCTTTCTCATCTCTCTCTCCTCTCCTGTCTCTCTCATCTCTCTCTCTCCTCTCTCTCTCCCCTCTCTCTTTCTCATCTCTTTCTCTCTCCCCTCTCTCTTTCTCCTCTCTCCCCCCTCTCTCTTTCTCTCTCCTCTTTCTCTCTTTCTCTCTCCCCCACTCTTCTCCTCTGTCTCTTTCTCTCTCTCCTCTCCCTCTCTTCTTTCTCTCTCTCCCCTCTCTCTTTCTCTCTCTCTCCCCCCCTCTCTCTTTCTCCTCTCTCTCTCTCTCTCTCTCTCTCTCTCTCCTCTCTTTCTCTCCTCTCTTTCCCTTTCTCTTAAGCTGGGAGAGTGAAAGATTCCAGGATCAATGACTATCCAGAAGAGGGCAGTACTGGGTACAGTTAGGATGCTGTGCAGAGCCCTCAAACTTCCAGATTTTTTAAAAAATATACAGTATGCATTCTGTATGCATTTTCATATAATTTGTAATTTGAGCCAATTCACATCCACTCTCCTTTATATTTATTTACAACAAGTTGATTTTATCTGAGCCAGCTCCACACAATGTATTTATACTGTTGAAAAAGGTAACCCTATGATCCGGCAATACGAAATAATTACATCCTATGAATAAGGGAGCACCTGTGCATGAAGAATAAGCAGTCAACTAGAGAAGCAATTAAATGCTTCATATTAGGGTGATGAAGGAGCAATAATTTGAATGGAGCTGCAAAAGGGCAGTGAAATATTTTGACGGAATGGTTTCTTTAATCATTTAGAAGGTTATCTACTGAAGGGGGCACCCTATATCAAACACCTTCTACTCACATGGCCAAAACTCTGGAGGGCAACATTTAAATTGCTGACCCCACCAAGATGTAATATTTTCACCTTCCAGAATCAATCATACTAATGCTTCTTAATTAGCTGGTCTTCAAAGTTATAATTTATTTTATGGAGTTTACTTAGAACTTGTAATTTATGCAAATTTAGAAAGTTAGGAGTTGTTCAGAAGAGCTCCCATGATTAAATTATGTACATTTTGTGACAGCAGTTGAAGGAAATGTTAGAAATAGCACAACTTATTTATAACTACATCTTTAACACAGAAAACAAATGAATTAATAAGAATGCTGGAAATAGGATGATTTTCTTTGAAATAAAGACTCCTGTGGAGTATTCAGATTCACTTCATGTATTATTTAAGCAGCAAGTCTTGACAAAGGTTTTGATACCAACTCAGATGATTACTTATTTATTTTATTTCTTTCAGGTCCAGCATGCAATGCTTTGCAATACAGTGGGAACTGGTCAATGCTACAGGCACATTATGTATAATTTTTAACTTAAGACATCAACAAACTTTGAAAGTTTTCAAAAAATAATCCTTCCAAGTTAGCCACCAAGAAATACAACTGTTTCCCCTCCAGTTTCAACAGAAGTTTTATATTTGCTTTCTAGTAAGTAGGGAGAAAAAAATTGAATATCTTTTATAACAATTATTTAATCCTGTATAGCTTTTCCAGCATAGAGATTTAACTAGAAAACAGCAAAGGGCAAGAGTAAGAATAGAATCTGAATAAATATAAATGCACATAAATGCTAGATTCTCTTTATCTTTATCCTAACCAGTCACAAAACTATACATATATACATATATACATACACACACAGATATATACATAGATACACACACACACACACACACACACACATACATGTAGGTATTGTGTCACAACCCCTGGTATGCCCAAATATGGGAGGGAACACTCTGCTTCCCTTTTCTGTCCTTCGGCTCATTCCAGGAGACCATCCAGGCAGAAAACCATATTTTTAATGTTGCCTTTGTTACATTTGTGTTGTGTTTGTGTTGTGATAAAGGAGAAGAGCCTGTGGCTTAGTGGTTAATACATCTGCCTAATATGTAATACAGCCCAGGTTCAAATCCCAGTAAGGGTATGGCTAGCTGATGAGAGCTAAATAGCTTGAAATAGATCTATACTAGTCTCTCTTTATTTATTTATCAGCACAAACAGAACACACACACACACACACACACACAGATAGAGGGGGGAGAGGAGGAGATATAGATATAGATATAGATATAGATATAGATACAGAGATATAGATACAGAGATATAGATACAGAGATACAGATACAGATACATATACAGATACAGATATAGTATGTATGTATGTACTCTGTTTCCCCGAAAATAAAACTTCCACAGATAAGAAGCTCAATCGGGCTTTTGAGCACATGTCCTAAAATAAGCCCTCCCCTAAAATATTTAAACGCATTTGCAGCCAGTCTCCCCCATTTCCTGGGGCGTGAGAGGAGAAACATGCCCCACGCATACCACATGCACCTGCAATCCAGATGTGGAACAGCCTCGCGGTGGCCGCTCCTACAAACCCTAGCTACCACACCCCTTCTCTTAGTGACGGCTTCAAAAAGAGCGGCAGGCCCAGCAATGCTAGCACTGGAAAGAGTGTGCCAGAAACAGAGACAGAACTTCTGTCCCTCTCTGGATCAGCTGATCTGCGAGCCACGGGCCAAGGTTAAGGAGCCTCCTGCACCTCAAAAATAATAAAACCTCCCCGAAAATAAGGCCAAGAGCTTATTTCAGGGGTCAAAAGAAAATAAGACCCCGTCTTATTTTCAGGGAAACACAGTATGTATGTATATGTATATGTATATGTATATGTATATGTATATGTATATGTATATGTATATGTATATGTATATGTATATGTATATGTATATGTATATGTATATGTATATGTATATGTATATGTATATGTATATGTATATGTATATGTATATTTATATTTATATTTATATATATTTATATTTATATTTTTTATATTTATATTTATATTTATATTTATATTTATATTTATATTTATATTTATATTTATATTTATATTTATATTTATATTTATATTTATATTTATATTTATATTTATATTTATATTATTATTTATATTATTTATATTATTATTTATATTTATATTTATATTTATATTTATATTTATATTATTATTTATATTTATATTTATATTATTATTATTATTATTATTATTATTATTATTATTATTATTATTATTATTATTATTATTATTATTATATTTATATTTATATTTATATTTATATAATAGAATTTTCATTCTAAGAAATAGTCTTACACACTTTTCTGCCCAGAGACACCTTAAAGTACAAAAAGCACTCAGGAAGAAAATAAAAGATGAAATGACCTCGAAAGGTGATACAATTTTAACCTCATATCCTTGTTATTGCCACCTTGTCAAGAATGATTTCGTTTCCTCAGTTAAGAAACTCTGGCCAAAACTGCATAGATCCTTGATTTGATTTGTTGAAGGTTTAAAAACAAGGAAACTTAAAAGCTACCATTGGTTGGAAAGAAAAGTGACCAATGTGAATCCCTGGAGTTACAGAAAAGTTTATATTTTTTAATTTTTCCTGGGTGCCTCTCAAAATCACATTCTCCCATCTCTGGCAGAGGTTATTAGCTAGGGCAAAGGTGCCCAAAGCAAATTCAATAAGATACGAGGGCTTGTGAATGAGTTCAACTGAGGAAGAGGAACACAGAAAAGTATTGTTGTGTGCGATAGAGGGACTCAAAAAGTGTGCGATAGAAGGACTAAAAAAAAAAAATCAAGGCCATCTATTCAGTATTGGAAAGACAAATACATGGCTCCAATTATTTAGTGGTCTGCAAAATTGATTACTATGGACTAGCTATGTATGTGTATTGGCATGTGAAAAAGACCTCAGGAGACAGAGTGAAGAAATGATGATTTTGATCCTATGGATCATAGAATAGGTCTCTTAAAGGTGCTTTTTCAAAGACATTTTTCCTCAAGGGAAAAAAAAAACACAGTAGTAGGATTCAATTTTGTTTTACTACTTTTTTATTTTCTCCGAGTCTCTGGGAGGGCAAAAACGGCTCTAGAGGCCCTCCGGAGACCAGAAAGAGGCCCATTTTTGGACTTCTGGAACTTCCGGTACAGTGGTGGGTTTCTAATTTTTTTTAGAACCTCTTCTGTAGGTGTGGCCTACTTTGTGGGAATGGTTTGCTGGCAATGTGACTAGGTGGGAGTGGCTTGCCAGCCATATTACTGGGTTGACATGGCCAACTTGTAAAATGTGGTGGAAGTCACTTAACAACGCTCTTGCTTAGCAACCAAAATGTTGGCTCAGGAACTCTGGCAACGAAGTGTGCAAATCTTAAAGCTGTCAAGTTACAAGGCCCTTGCACCCCTAACCCTTTAAAAAAAACCAGGGGTGTTCAAACTTAACAGCTTTAAGACTTGTGGACTTCAACTCCCAGAATTCCTCCTCTTGCTCTTCATCTTGATGATATGCGGACGGGTGGGGGGAGGGAGCTGGAACCGGTTCTAAACGGCACTGTAGATTTGTGGAACCTCTTCTATAGAAGAGGTTAGAACTGGCAGGAACCCACCCCTGTTCCGGTAGGCCCATTTTTAACCTTCCCAGAGCTACCCTACAGGCCCTGTACTTACCTGGCATGATGAACAGGCCACGTGAGACTCCTGGAGGGGCAGGGTGGGGTGTGTGGGGTGTGTGGGGTGTGTGGAGTGTGTGGGGTGGGGCCAGCCAGTCCTTGCAACAACTGGTTTGGTGAACTAGATGCAAAATTAGTATCCGGTTCACCCAAACCGGTGCACACTGGCTGAATTCCTCACCCCTGCTTACAATAACTACTCACATTTAGAATCATTGCAGCATTCCCATGGTCACACAATCATTCAGCATGTATTCATGATGGTCGCAATATCACAGTATCGCAATATCTTGTAATCCCCTTTTGAGATCTTCTAACAAGTAAAGCCAAATTCACTTAACAACCCTGTTATTAAATTAACAACTGCAAGTGATTTGATTAATAACCATGGTAAAAAGATTTGTAAAATTGTATGTGACTATTGAACAACTGCTTCACTTAACAATGGAAATCCTGGGCTCAATTGTGGTGATATATCGAGGACTTCCTGTTAGATTCGTGCAACGAGAGAACAGACTCCGGACACAAGTGACTTAACAGCTCTTTATTTAGTAGTAGTAGTAGTGATCCAGCTTAGCTTGCGGTCTAAGAGCTCCCTTTTTATAGGGATCGGGTACACCTCTCGTCCAATCAGGATGACCCCAGGTTCCCGCCCTAGCGGCGGACCTGAGTGAAGACTTATCGTGATATATGCTAATATCTAACACTTCCTGTATTACCAGATTTTATCTACTGCAAGTAATAATTGCAACAGGATCCTTGATTTCTAGGTTGCAGCATTTACTAATAATTTCAGATTGTATTCTATTCTGTCTACAGTAAATAAATCCTGCTTCATCAGAATATATCGGGCTGCTAGTAAGAATCCCACATTGCAAAATGTTGTGTTTATTAAATAAACAGGTCTACACCCAGCATATTCACATGACCTTTACTAGTTTAAGAATCACATTAATTTTATGTTACTGAAGAGAAGCTGGTCAAAAGCAGATTTTTAAAATTGGGCTTGAAAACATCCATGCATATTGTTCCTATCAGAAAACGTGTTTTAAATACGATCAATAATATGTTCATTTTCTTTCTATCAAGCCTTTAATTGCACAGCAAGATCAAGGGGAGAAAATCCACATGTTTTTTTTTCTTTTAATTAGTTTTCATACCAAAAATTAAGCACTGAAGTACAAAATATTGAGAACACAAATAGATGCCCTTCAATTCTCCTTTATTAGTAGGCTCTTTAAGGCAAGATCACTTGAAACATTTTGAATCTATTTTTTTTAATGTTGCAGGGCCAAAGAGGAATCCATTAGATCCATTAGAATCTATTAGATAAAAGTTATCTGCTAGCTTTTGTGTTTAGAGACATTCATCTTTCTCAGCCGCAGCAAAATCTCTTTGACTTCCCTTGATTATGACAGCAGTCACAGTTCAGCTGAGAATAAAAGGTCTCATTCGTTTGCTATCACATTTAATAATGAATTTTCCTCCCTACATTTTGAAATTTTCACACACATTTCCATGCCACTGATCTGGTTATTTTTCCTAAAGCATTAAAGATTTGACTGTTGGCCTGATCATTTGGGCGGTTTGATTATACAAGTAAATGTGGTTATTGTATTCTTTATGAATTGGACTGTGCTGTATTTTATTTTATTTTATTATTACTTTATTACTTTATTACTTTATTACTTTATTACTTTATTACTTTATTACTTTATTACTTTATTACTTTATTACTTTATTACTTTATTACTTTATTACTTTATTACTTTATTACTTTATTACTTTATTACTTTATTACTTTATTACTTTATTACTTTATTACTTTATTACTTTATTACTTTATTACTTTTTTACTATTTTACTTTATTACTTTATTACTTTTTTACTATTTTACTATTTTATTATTTTATTATTTTATTATTTTATTATTTTATTATTTTTTTATTTTTTTATTTTTTTATTTTTTTATTTTATTATTTTACTTTTACTTTTACTTTACTTTATTTTGTATTTCTAGACCGCCCCCTCTCCCAAAAGGGACTCGGGGCGGTGTACAGTCAGGCTAAAACACAAATAGGATGCATATAAATAAATACATAAATACATAAATGGAGGAGGCTGTATAAAACTGTACCTTCAAGTAAAGCATTAAAAGCAGTATTTAAAAACAACCCCTAAAAATACCCCCAAAAATTGAATTTAAAATAATTACCCATGAAATTCCCCAATTAAAATATCTGCCAGGAGGTAAGATAAAACTATGAGTGGGCCAGGCCGGCTAATCGAAACAGGTGAGTCTTTAGTTTTTGTCGGAAGGAGCGGAAGTCGGTGGTAGTTCTGATGTCGGGGGGGGGGGGAGGTCATTCCAGAGAGTTGGGCCCATCACAGAGAAGGCTCTACTCCTAGGCGCCGCCCGTTGGCATTGCTTGGTGGACGGCACCCGGAGGAGTCCCTCCCTGTGAGAGCGAATTGGTCGCAGGGATGTGTGCGGTAGGATGCGATCCCGCAGGTAGCTAGGTCCTGTGCCATGGAGCGCTTTAAAGATGGTGATCAACACCTTGAAACGCACCCGAAAAACCACAGGCAGCCAGTGCAGCTCGTGCAGGAGAGGTGTTATGTGGGAGTACCTGGTACTCCCCGTGATGGCCCGCGCGGCTGCATTCTGAACTAGCTGTAGTCTTCGGGCGCGTCCCAGGGGAAGCCCCATGTAGAGGGCATTGCAGTAGTCCAGACGAGACATCACCAGCGCATGAGTGACCATGCGTAGGGCATCCCGGTCCAGTAGGGGGCGCAATTGGCGCACCAGGCGAACCTGGTGGAACGCCCCCCCTTGCCACGGTTGCCACATGGTCGTCCATCGACAGCCGGGCATCTAGGAGGACGCCCAAATTGCGTGCCCGTTCCACAGGGGGCAATTGCTCGCCCCCTATGGCCAGTGATGGTGTCAACTGGTTGAACCGAGGTGCCGGTAACCACAGCCACTCAGTCTTGGAGGGGTTGAGCTTGAGTCTGTTGTCCCCCATCCAGACCCCGATGGCTTCCAAACACCGGGACATCATTTCGACAGCCTCGTTGGGGTGGTTTGGGGTGGAAATGTACAGCTGAGTATCATCAGCGTACAGATGATATTCGACCCCAAAACCACTGATGATCTCCCCAAGTGGCTTGACATATGCGTTGAACAGAAGGGGCGAGAGGACCGACCCCTGTGGCACCCCACAGGTGAGTGGCCTCAGGGTCGACCTCTGCCCCCCTGCCAACACACATTGCGTCCGGTCGGAGAGGTAGGAGCCGAACCACGCAAAACGGTGCCTCCAACTCCCATCCCCTCCAGCCGGCGCAATAGGATACCATGGTCGATGGTATCAAAAGCCGCTGACAGATCTAATAGGACCAGGATAGAGGAACAACCCATATCTCTGGCCCTCCAGAGATCATCAACCAATGTCATGGAAGCCATGAACTCCCGAGCTACCTCGGATGCTTCCCCCGTCGACGGCAAGTTGAAATCCCCCATAACCACAAGTTTGGGGATCTCAACTGCTGTTTCTGAGATCAGCTCGAGGAGCTCGGGCAGGGCTGCTGATGCATAGCGAGGAGCCAAGTATACAATCAGCAGACCCCACTGCCTCCCTGGGCCCCATTTCACACCAAGGGACTCACACCTGGGTATCTGAGGAACAGTGAACTCCCTCGGCTCCAAGCCTTCCTGTATAACTACCGCCACCCCACCACCCTTACCCAGGGCCCAGGGCTGATGGAATGCACGGAAACCGGTGGGCACATTTCCACGAGGGGTAAACCGCCCTCGTGGCCCAGCCAGGTCTCCGTTATCCCTGCAAGGTCCAGCTCCACCTCTGAGATCAACTCACTAATGAGGGGGGCCTTGTTGGTCATGGACCTTGCATTGCAAAGCATCAGCCTCAGGCCCTGGCTCTGTAGTTCCTGGCTACCTAGGCTGCGGGGGTTGGTACAAATGACCGGGCGTATCCAACAGCCACGGTCTCCCAACCGACCTTGTGATCTTCTCCTGTCCTCACATCCACCCCTCCCCGCGACCGTTGTAATAGGGCAACCCTCTGTTGAGATGTCCTTTTCCCTCCCCCCCCACCACACTCACTTCCCTCCTAGACTCACCTGTTCGCCTGGCACTTGCCCCCCTCCTGGCCTGATTAACCCGCCCCCCCACCCTAGAGCCCCCTAAAAAGGATAAAAAACATTTCGTTAAAAATCCCCTTAGCTTCCGCTTCCTCCACCTCTCGGGGTTCACAAACCCGTCATCAAGGCGGGCCCTTGAAAGAGCCAAGGGCCATGCCTGCGAGAGAGGGGACTCCCGCAGGAGGAGCAGGTCTGACCTCAAATAAATGTTGCTAAAAAATACGGTGGAGTCAAGGTGCTGCAGATGGTGAATAGTCAGTCAGTGGGCCAGGGTCTCAGAAGAAGGTGGAAGGCAGTGCCCTGTTTGTACTTGGGTAAAGCGGGCGGAAAGTGACCGAATGTCCGAGTGGTGGAAAGGTGGCAAAGGGTGGATGGCAGTCCTAGATGGTCCTAGGTGGGTGGGAGCTCATAGATGGTAATCTGAGGTCCTCAGTGGGTGGGGGCAGGTGTTCTTGGCCTGGACGCCGCTCCGGCCTGTCCATGGCCTGTCCATGGCCCTAATGCAGGGCTTCCGGCGGCCTCCGGTGTCCTGGGCCTCCTCCAGCCTCCATTCCACATCTTCCTGCTCACAGCTCTCATGGCTCTCACCCAAAATCCTGATATTCCTGGCATCCATGGCGTTTCTTTCGGCGTCTCCTGCTGGCGCCGGTGAGCCTGAGGGCACAGGAACTGCCCGGGGATACCGAAACCGCAGCGGAGCCCCCTGGCAGCGGCGTCGCTCCTCTCGCTCTTCTCGCTCTTCCCGCCGCCGCCGTCGCCCCCGTCTGCGTCGCCCTGCACCGTCGCCATTGCCAGCCTCTCCCCGCTCCGCTCTCTGCTCCGCACTCCGCTCCGCCTTCCGCCTTTCCTCCGGCCTCCCGACCACCCTGGCGGACCAAAATAGGTCCAAGGCAAGCCAGGGTGGTCGTACAGTCTGACTCCCGGCCCTCAGGTGGAACGAGGGCCGGCCGCAGCCCCTTCCTCCATCGGGAGCTCCTCGGTGTTCTCGGAGCTCAGGAGGCGACCGCCATCACCGGAAGCTCCTCCTCCTCCTCCTTGTGATTTTATCATTTTATTCATTTTATTCATTTTATTCATTTTACTTTACTTTGCTTTATTTATTTTATTTTATTTATTTATTTAGTTTGTTAAACATGTACAAGATAACAGGTATAATTATAAACATGGACATGAAAGAAGGAAACGAGTACAAATAAATGGGGACAGTAGGACAGGGATGTTAGGCATGCTGGTGCGCTTATGCACGCCCCCTTTACGGACCTCTTAGGAATGGTGTGAGATCCACGGTAGACAGTTTAAGGCTGAAGCTATGGGGGTTTGAGGAGGTAACAATGGAGTCAGGTAGAGCATTCCAGGCTTTGACCACTCTGTTGATGAAGTCGTATTTTCTGCAATCGAGTTTGGAGCTTTTTACCTTGAGATTGTATCTACTGTTTGCCCGTGTATCATTGTGGTTGAAGATGAAGTAGTCGTTGACAGGTAGGATGTTGTAGCAGACAATTTTGTGTACTATGCTTAGATAGGCAACGTAGTTCCAGGTTGTCCAAGCCCAAAATTTCGAGCCTGGTGGCATAAGGGATTCTACCGTGAGCAGAGGAGTGGAGGAGTCTTCTTGTGAAATACCTCTTTATTTTCAAATAGAAAAGCTTTGAGCCTTTGGGTTTTGTTGGAATATTGTACTTTCAATGGCTGTCCTCTGCTCAGAGTCACTTTTTGGAGATACATGATTAAAAATGGAGGTGAGAATTGTTAGCATGCTCTAAACTTTATTCTTCTGACTACATTTTTATAACTGATCTTATTTGTTTTTATATAACGTTTCCCCACTACTGTTCCTTACATGGATTTCCCTTAGAATCTGCACAAAGGCACTTTATTTTACAGAACAGATGATCTGAGCCAAAGCTTGTTTTAAGCAAACTTCTCAGCTTTTAACTTCAGGTGGCCATCAAGTCTTCAGAGAAGAGTGGTCACTTGTTACAATTAAAGGAGCAGGATGATCTGAAAACTGAGCCAGTGTTATAAAGATGATTTATATGGGTAATAAAACATGAGCAAACTTGCTGTAAAGTTGTACAGCATCCTTCTCTCCAGAGAGCAGTAATAGTAAAGCTGAAAATCTGAAAGTATTCATGGTTATAAATGGATTGTGTGTATGAATAATTTTAGAGGCTACAAGTAAAACATTTGTTTGTATGGATGTTTATTGCCCATAGATTTTACTTGTGGGGCATTAATTCTCTCCTCGCTTTTTTAAAATTAAAACTGAGGCTCATTCATCTTTTATTAAAAAATGTTTATACACAGTAATTTATGCAGTTGGCACCTTACTATTTTACATAATAAAAATATGGCATGTGATTAATCTTCCTATATTCTTCAGTTAAGCAATAGTCTAAGTCTGTGAACAATTTTTAGGCTGGGCAATAAAATGCAAATTAATCATGGCTTTTACAAATGAATGCTGCCATTTGCTTTGACATGGGGGGGGCGGGGGGGAAGAACCAATACACAGCAACGTGGGAGTCGTAAACACTCCAATCATATTTTACAAGTAACATTTGCTTTCATGCTGAGGTTTTGTTAGATTACGTGATGCATGTCAAAGCTTGGCTTAATTTGACATGCATATGTGAGACTATAAGAATGGAACCCAATAGTTCTTTTCTCACATGAGGATCAGTATGTCAATCCATTATTTTTATTTCTCTAACACAGATTCATAAAAGTCAACACAACTTATTTAATACACAGATTCCCTTTAAATATAAGAAAAAGCTTCCTGGGGGTAAGATGTATATAACTGTGGACTCTCTCCTGGGAGGATGAACTGAACAAGCTTCTTGGATGAGAAGGGAAATGTTTTCAAAGGAAAAAAAATCAAGAAAGTCTAGTTGTCTTTTGGAAAAAGCATCTTTGAGATAACCATGACCTGGATGGTTGAGAATCTCCATAGACATTCTCCTGGATGGTTGAACTGGTTTTCCTGCACAGTGCAGAGTGGTTGACTAGATCAGTGATAGCAAACCTTTTCGACACCGAGTGTCCAAACTGGAATGCATGGGTGTGCATGTACGTGCACTGAAATGCCAGACACCCAAAGACCAGCTGGCCGGTGTGCATACGAGTGCCGCCCAGCTGGTCTTTGGGTTTCCAGCTTCCGTATGCGTTCCAGCCAGCTGATCTTCATGTGCCCTGGAGAATTGGAAATCCGAAGTCCAGGTGGATTGCACGGGTAAGCCTGTTTTTTGGGCATTTTTGACTGTTTGGGGGCCATTTTGGGGGGCATTTTCAGGCTGTTTTTCAGCACTCCAGGTTGCAGGTGGTACTCCCCGGTACCGGTGTACTGGTGCCTGTCTGGAGCACTGGGTACCGTTCCGGTACGGTGCTCTAGGGGGCCCACCCGCCCGCCTGTTGTCCTTACCTGTCTTTTAAGTCTTCGGCACTTCCGCACACACGCACAACGTGTACAGCGCCTGTGCGATGCTCCACCAAGCAGCTGGAGCATTGCGGAGGCTCACAGAGGCATCGCTGGAGGGTAGAACACATGCATGTGCTGTGCATGTGTGCACGTGCACGCATTCATGTGGAGGATACCAGGTCCTGTTGCAACCATACTGGTTGCAACACAATCTGGGACTCACCACTGCTGTGAAGATCAGCCAGCGATGGCAGACGTGCCCACAGAGTGGGGGACTAGATCCATGTTTCTCGGCCTCAACAACATTAAGACATGTGGGTGTCACCTCTCAGAATTCCCATGCTCACCATTCTGGGAGCTGAAATCCAAATCTCTCAAAGTTCCCAAAGAACCCTGGATGAGAAGAACTTTGACGTCCCTCCCAACTCCTCAATACTAAATTAAAGTGGGTTCCCACATTGACACTGAAGGTTGGAGCTTCATCTTCAAGGACGAAGCCAATCTGTTACCTCTTGTCTGAGTCGCTCGGGAGGCCCCCTTCGATCCCAGTTGTCCAAAATCAGTGTCATAGTTTCCTACCATTTTTAGATAAGAAGAAATGTAAGTGTGGTATAGAATCTTAATGGAAGCAAAGGGCAAAATTCCCCGATTCTTCATGTCCCCAACCCTGGATCTTGGCTATTTTTACTTTCCTTTGCTTTCCACCTAGATGTTGAGTCTGGTGCCTGGAATAGTTAACTGTGTCACAGGTCTCATATGATTGAAATACATGACTGAAAAAAA
The DNA here is from genome assembly GCF_964273705.1 of Natrix helvetica. Taxonomy (NCBI): domain Eukaryota; kingdom Metazoa; phylum Chordata; class Lepidosauria; order Squamata; family Natricidae; genus Natrix; species Natrix helvetica. The sequence continues at coordinate 132,985,699 of NC_138554.1, read as the reverse complement.
GAGAAACCACAAAAATATCTTTTAACCCTTTTCTCTTGGGATGTTACATTTTATGTAGATAATCTGAAATGGTAATTAATCATACGGCTCATTTTTTTTTTTACCAACCATGGGACAAGGATTCTTATAGTTCTCTTTCATTTCCCTATTAATTCTGTAAGAACCTCTGCATGAAGCAATGCCAGGATGTCCGTAAATCACAACAGCAAGAAATCAATGAACTTCTAAAGTCCAAGTGAAATGAGATGTCCAGAACTCTTTAATTATGCCGAAATCCCTTTTGTGACTTCAGGGGTGCAGCTTTTGTGTGTGTGTGTGTTTTCTGATAAATAGCCATTTAGTTTTTGAATGGAAACTTTTGTGCACACAGGTAGTCCTTGATTTATATAGCCATTTGTGCTGTTGCAACAGCACCGAAAAAGTGACTTATGACTGTTTTTCACATTTGCAACATTTGCAACTTCCCTATGGTCACATGATTAGAATTTGGATGCTGGGCAACTGGCATGTATTTACGACTGTTGGAGCAAGCTAAGATCATGTGACAATCATTTAAAACCTTTGCAACTGGGTTCTGACAAGCGAAGTCAATGGGCAGAGGCAGATTCACTTAATGACCAAAGATTCACTTAACAGCTACAGTGATTCACTTAGCAACTGAGGCAAGAAAGATGGTAAAATGGGACAAAACTCACTTAAGAACAGTCTTGCTTCGCAACATAAATTTTTGTCTCAGTTGTGGTCAAGGACTACTTGTATAGTATTTCAGTTACCTCAAAGTTTATGAAGTTGTAGAATGCAATGGCCAAAACACCAGAGTTGGATTAAGATGTAGTATTGTAAGGAGAGGATGTTGCCTAGAGAACAGACAAGAGTGGACTTAGTTAGTGGACACAGTTGGATAATGGACAAGGAAAGAAACCCGCAAGGGAATCTGCCAAACTTTTCAGTCTGTAAAAAAGACAGCAGGAGGTTTATACACTCATACTTGCAATATCCTGTTAATGTAGTTTTACAATAAAGTAGAATTAGCTCATCAGGTCATTATTTTTGTCTGATCTATATGAGAGGACTGATGGGCAGCATCTTTGCTGAGGTGTCAAACAGAAAAAACTTGATGAAATCAAATGCTGAATGGCATCCAGGGGCCCTTTTAAAGGTGGCACAAAGTCCTGATTGGATACATCATCCTCATTCAAAAAATTCTTTATTGGTGCAGAAACAGTGTGTCCTGCTTTCCCAATTTCCCTAGTTAATAGTTTTGATGTTTGTTGATGTAAGTAAACATTACTTACAAGCTATTCTCCAAAGCACCTGAGGGTAGAACAAGAAGCAACAGGTGGAAACTAACAAAGGAGAGAAAAGCAACTTGGAACTGAGGAGAAATTTCCTGACAGTGAGAACAATTAATCAGTGGAACAATTTGCCTCCAGAAGTTGTGAATGCTCCAACACTGGAAGTTTTAAAGAAGATGTTGGATAACCATTTGTCTGAAGTGATGTAGGGTTTCCTGTCTGAGCAGGAGATTGGACTAGAAGACCTCCAAGGTCCCTTCCAACTCTGTTATTCTATTCTAATTAAACTATATTTTTACCAGCTGAAACCACATGTGCTTTCTCTGATCTAAGCATTGATTAAAAGTATGCTGGGTGAAAAACTAAAAGCTCAATTCTTTTCCTTCCTTTTTATTATAATACTACAAATCTTGATATATTGCATCATTTCAATGCAGATTTCAGTGCAGTAATATTTATGTAGTACAATTAAAATGATGAACATTCTATTAGTTAGGAACTTTACAGTATTGCAGATAGAAAAAGAAAAGTAAACTTTTTAACAATTTTAATTGAAATGTAGAATATTACAGAGTTAAGATAACTTTATTTGACTTTTCATCCAAAAGAAAGCATAACATAAAAAAGAACCATTGCAAGTCACATCAAAGTATTAATTATATAATAATAGTTTTAGTCTTGAACTAAGTGCTTAATATTAAGATCTCTACTGTATTACTGTTATAAACACTGGAAGTTTTAAAGAAAATGTTGGATAACTATTTGTCTGAAGTGGTGTAGGGTTTCCTGCCTAAGCAGGGGGTTGGACTAGAAGACCTCCAAGGTCCCTTCCAACTCTGTTATTTTATTCTATATGTGTGTGTTTATACATTGATATTGCAAGTGTATTTCAAGATTATCTCATTCATTAATCCAAATTATTTTCTTGGCAACAGTACAGAAGTGTTTTGCTTCTCTTTGTTTCCAGGATGGATTTTCCCCGCAACCCAACTTCCAACTCTTACAGCCCTGAGATTTCCTATTGGTGCTCCATCCTATATTCATTAGGCACAATGCTGCTTAGTTCTGACACTGCACAAGATCAGCTGTTGCTGCCACCTGCTGAAATGTTAATAAACAGGGTTAATTTTCCCCCCGTAGTTTGATTGTATCAATATTTTATTCATCAAGAAGAAATATAATCTTTCCACTCCACCTATATGCAACAGGCTTATGAAATCATGCATAATACTCATTCTATTTGCATTGCTTGGAAAGAAAAAAACCCCATATATAAACCTTATTTCTACTAAAATGGAAACTGAGTTACTGCTACAATTTTCATCCTTAATCTGTTCAGGACAGGCTTCTTATCTTTGGTTTCTTATTTTAATGTGTTTTTAATTGCCTATTGAAGCACACCTATAGCAATTAAGGAGAAAATATCTTCCCTTTTGAAAAATGTATGAGCTTTGCAATTAGAAGTAATTGTCCTTGTTAATTAAAAAGCACTCTTTGATTTTCTGTTGAGTATATTTCCTTCACTCCCTCTGTATTAAAGGAGTAGTTGATGGCTTTGGAAATTTCATTACAGGGCAGACTTCGTCCTTCTTCTCCTTCGGTGGGACACGATTGAATAAAAGTCTTCCATTCTAGATCGAAAATTTGGTCAGAGGATTGAAACAAATCAGCTCACAGCAATCAATCCACCAATCCTACATTGTGCAAATATCGTTTCATTATATGGAATAATAGAATAGAATAATAAAGTTGGAAGGAACCTTGGAGGTCTTCTAGTCCAAACCCCTGCTGGAGCAGGAGACCCTATGTCTCTGATGGCGAACCTATGGCTTACCTGCCACAGGTGGCACACAGAGCCCTCTCTGCGGGCATGCTAGCTGTTGCCCCAGCCCAGCTCCATCGTGCATGTGTGTGTGCCTCCTGGTGCCAGCTGGTCTTTGGGTCTCCGCCTCATATGTGGGGAAGGGCAGGGGCGCATGTGGGTGTGTGTACTTGCACTGCGTTTTGGGGTTTACACAGGTGCACAAGTGCCCCCTGTGCCCCATTTTGGGCCTGGAAGGCCTTCTGCACCAACCTGGAAGCTAAAAATGGGTGAGGGGTGGGTGGAGCGCATATCTGGGGGGGGAGGACGCACACACATGCATGGGGGGGCAGGGTGGAGTGCATGTGTAGGGGGTGCTCATATTGCATTTTGGGGGTTCGTACGCATGCACTGCTTTGGGCACTCACCACCAAAAAGGTTAGCCATCACTGCCCTATGTCATTCCAGACAAGTGGCAGTCCAATCTCTCCTTGAAAACCTCCAATGATGGGGCACACCCACAATTTCTGGGGGGTCAGAATTGATTCATTGGTTGATTGTTCTCCCTGTTAGGAAATTTCTTCTTAGTTCTAGGTTGCTCCTCTCCTTGGTTAGTTTCCACTCATTGCTTCTTGAACAGCAATCTGTTGCTGTTCATTCAAAGGGGCTAATCCAAAGGCAAGGAACCTCTTTAGCCTGAGATGTCAGCAGGCACGGTTTAAAAAAAAAAAAAAGCAATAGGGAAGCCACAATGTTAAAAAAGCAACAACAACCGTTCTCTGACTGTGGGCAGCCCTTCCCCCTGAGGAAGGATGCTGGAGCAAAAGGTTGTGTGAAAGGTTTGGCCTTCTGCATGAGCCACAGAGATGGTCTTCAGCTGATTTGAACCAGTTTGGGCAAACTGGTAGTGTCAGTGATCAGTTGGCCTCGCCCACCAGCTCCAGCCTTATCCTGTCCTTTATTTCCTGCTTTCTACCTCATCTCAATTGCGTGGCACAGCTGATTCCCCCCCCCCTGCGGTTTTGCTTACCGTTGCTGATGTGGAAGGTAAGCAGCTGAGCTTCTAAATGCTCCATTTTCAGCATTGCACATGCGCGCGAAGTGCCTGCTCACCAAACCGGTTGCTAAACCGGCAGCGTCTCACCACTGGATAATGACAGGGGTCTGCAGGATAGAGAAGGAGTCATCAAGACGTCTCACCAAGGTTTTGAGAAAGTAGAAGACTTGGCTGGAAAAAGTTACTGGTAAAACCCCTAATTTAAATTGGTGGATGGGAAGAGATTCCATGCACTGATGAAGAAGCTGCCTATATGGAGAGGTGGAGGAGAAGTCATCAAACCAAAGCTAAAAGAGGCCATCTTAGGACCAAACTAGTCTTTAGGTGCTACTGGTGCCACAAGACAGGAGAAAATCCACTGGACTTTGTTTTTGGTTGAATAAAATGGTACATAGGGCTGTTTCAGAGGTCCCTGTCTGAATTAAGCACTTCTTCCACTGAGCTAAGGCGTGTGTGTGTGTGTGTGTGTGTGTGTGTGTGTGTGTGTGTGAGAGAGAGAGAGAGAGAGAGAGAGAGAGAGAGCGAGATCGCATAGAGATCCATCCCCACAGCAACGGTTGGTTGTTACCCATGAAGCCTCTCACCTCCTAGGGCTGAGTTAGTTATGGGATGGCCTCTCTTCAATGACTTTTACCCGGCCTACTGGGTCCAACACAGAGGTGGGTTCCTACTGGTTCGGACTGGTTCGGGCGAGTAGGTAGTAACTCAGCCTGCCACGCCCCCGAACTGGTTCTCTCGGCGGTGCCGTAGCATTTTTTTTAGTACTGCACATGCGTGCATAGTGCACATCAAGTGTACATGCGCATTGCGTCTCTGAGCGAACTGGCAGCAGCAGCAGAAAGGTTATATAAGGAAGGCCATCACCTGTGACCATTCAAAGTTACAACAGACCTATATGGAGGTTAACTTACAACCTGGATTCAAAATTCCAACAGTTGGGCCCTCCCCATGGTCACATGACTGAACTTCAGGCATTTTCCAACTTGGGACACATTTAGAGCTGCTTCCCATGCTCACAAAACTTTTTTTGGAGCTGGGGGGATGACATTTTCTTCCTGCTTTTAGCAAAACTGCATTCATAGCAAACCAAAGGTCACGGTTCTGACGGATGCCCTAATTAAATCATGAGCCTCGAGCCAAGGCTTCAAAAGAAATCCAGTTATTTATTAGGAGCAACATGTTGGCATGTACCCAAGTGAAGCCAACTCTGACCCCACGTAATTTATGGCCCAATTATGACTCTATTTTCCCCTTCCACCCAGGCTGTGTCATAAATCACATTCTCCAACTGGAGCACTTTCGAGGGCTGTAGAGATCACACCCCTCTGGCTGCTGTGGATACCCTGGGAGACAGCCTTGAGGAAAATATGCCTGGAATGTGCTTCTGTTTGTGGCTGCCATGCTGCTTCGTCAGTTTTCCATTCCCCTTACCTATGGCAACTCAAGAGCAGGCCAGGGATGCTTTGAGAGTTGACAGCAAAACTTTCACAAAAAGAGTCACAAAATCCATTTGGTCACATGACCAACTGGATTTATGGCAATCACGACATATGGTCATGCTCCATTATGATTGTAAGTCAAGAACTACCTGTAGTTGAGTCCCATCTACAAGCAAATGTCAAAAAGGACCTAGAAAGTGGGCCTCTTCTGTTCTATCTCCTGCTGATGGAGATCCATTTGGCCCTGATTCTATTGGCTATCTTAAAAGTATGACTAATTTCCTAGATGTTGGAACTGGGAGGTTAATGAGGCTGACAAGGTGGATGTGATTAGAGACGTATTTTTTTTTTAATTTCTCTGCCATACTTTGTATATTATGATCAATATTACTGATGAAATTTGTATGGAGATTTTCAATTATGCAGGCCGTGGTTGTCCCAGAGATGCTTTTCCACAAGACAACTGGAGTTTCTTTTATTTTATTTTTTGTTTGAAAGTATTTCACTTCTCATCTAAGAAGCTTCTTCAGTTCTCCGAACTAAAGAACTGAAGAATATTTTTGGCTGAGAAGTGAAATGCTTGAAAAGAAAAGACCCCCCCCCCCAAAAAAAAGTCTAGTTGCCTTTTGGAAAAGCACCTTGGGGACAACATTATCGGTGATTTTTAAACTGAATTTTTGATTTCATGCTTGGCATCCAAGCGTTGCAAGATAGAGAGCTATATAAATGAACTGAAATGAATGCATAGGTGAAGTGGTAATGATATTCATCCATCGTGTTCAAAGAGGACCTTGACATACACCTTGGGTTATATGGGGTGTTCAGGGAGGGGTAGCACCTCTAGTGTAGGGCAGTGACGTGCGGTGAGGTTTATGGCTGGTGAGGCTGGTGACGTCATCAGGAAGGCGGGGAATGGGACCACGTGTGCTGGAGGCTCAGGCTGCCTTAGCCTCCAGCACATGTGATCCCATTCCCCGCTTTCCTGAGCGTGCTCCGCTGGCTTGTGCTCCGCAGTCCTCGAAAGCGACTGGGGAATGACGAGAACCTTCCTGCCTCTGCTGGACTTTGCGCGCTCCTCGCGACTGCATATTGCAGGAAGGTTCTCATCGTTCCCCAGTCGCTTTCGTGCCTTCGTCATCCGGGAGCGCCGATAACATTTCTGCCTCCACAGCTCCGGGGCGCGGCCGGATGGATGTATATAATATTATAATATTATATATATGTATAATATTATAATATTATATATATATATATATATATATATATATATATATATATATATATATATATATATATATATATATATATATATATATATATATAGTATATAATATTATATACTATTATTTCATGAAGAGAGGTGAGGCTCTGCCTCCCCTGCCTCCCCTGACCGCACGTCCCTGGTGTAGGGGCATGTCATGTCCTTTTAGGACAGCTTTTGGGGCATCTCATCCACCTTTGGTCCCCACCTGTCACTCAGCTCTCACCTGTGACTCCTAGGAGCTGTAGCATGCGCAGCGGCCACACCCGGGGCAACAGCTTCGACAGGCTGGCCCAAACTGGCTTGAGAGTAGCCATTGGGTTATTGACCTTCGGTGAGATAAGGAGTTCTCTATCCCGAGCATGTGAAGACAGATTCTGGCAGACTGAGAAGATGAAACCTACTAGAATAGGACAAAGGTCATGGAGACGGTCTCTGCAAGCGATGTAGTACCCGAAGAACACAGCAAGACACAAAAGACACCCTGGTCAACCACTGCGCCCATCCCATCCCCAAGTGTCTCGACTCTTTTCTTTTTTCCAAAGAATTTTTTTAAAATTTTTGAATAAACACAAACAGACAAAACACACACTCCCACACACAAAACCATCTTCCATTACAAATTGTTGAAAAACTTCCGTGCATCCCTTCCACAGTCATCCCCTACAATTCATATAAAATCATATATTCTAAATCACGTATACTTATATATATTACTATCATCATACCTCAACCTTCATTTGACTATAATTATTTTTACGTCCTTTTATATAAAATATTCCAAATTTAAAGCAAAACCACATAATGGCATTCCATTAGCTCTTCTCCAAGAGTCTGGACTCCTGTCCTGCAAGGTAGAATCTGGGAAGAGAGAGTGAGGCTGACTCTGCGCATCTCTCTCCCTCACTTTAATCCAATTTACGCACAAGTCTTGAGTTGGAGTGGAGCATGCACAGGAGCAGTGCTTGTGTGCAGATATGTGTTTGTACATTTTGGAAGGATGATGAAGAAAAGAGAGGGAATAATGCATCTGACCGGCTCTAAAATAGGCTGTTTTACTATCATGGAGCAATCAAATCTGTCTCAGGCATTTTGCACCCTTCTTCTGTGGCCTTTGAAAGAACACAATACAAATTGTAATAGAGTAGTTTACAATACAATACAATACAATAGCAGAGTTGGAAGGGACCTTGGAGGTCTTCTAGTCCAACCCCCTGCCTAGGCAGGAAACCCTATACCGTTTCAGACAGATGGCTATCCAACATCTTCTTAAAGACTTCCAGTGTTGGGGCATTCACAACTTCTGGAGGCAACTTCTGTTCCACTGATTAATTGTTCTAACTGTCAGGAAATTTCTCCTCAGTTCTAAGTTGCTTCTCTCCTTGATGAGTTTCCACCCATTGCTTCTTGTTCTGCCCTCAGGTGCCTTGGAGAATAGCTTGACTCCCTCTTCTTTGTGGCAACCCCTGGTTGTTTGTTTCATTCTTTTTTTCCAGCTTGTTTCATTCTCTCTTCCCTTCACTTTCCAAATAATAGCACTTCTCAACCTGGGCAACTTTTAAGATATGTGGACTTTGACTCCCAGAATTCCCCAGCTGGTTGAAGTCTACACATTTTAAAATTGGCAAGGTTGAGAAACACTGAGAAGATGCCAAAGCACTGCCATTGCAGTGTTTTAGAGCTCAGCAACAATTCCTTTTCACCATCCTTATCAGGATTTCTCTGCCTTATAATTACAAATGAGAGCTTTTCTCCCATTTAAGAAAAAAAGGACAGAATACAATAATACCTTATCAGGTTGCTACTAGAACCTCATGGAAAAAAATAGGGAACATGTTTGTCAATCCATGTAGCTGTAGAAGATCCTGCCTTGGTTGGATTTTGGTGGAATTCTCTTCTCTCAGAGAAACAGACCAAAAGAGTATGCATACAAAAATTCCAACTTTCAACTATTTTATTTAGCGTCTGTTTGAAGTTGCAACTGCATTGAAAAAAGTGACTAGTGACCGCTACTCGCGCTTATGACTGTTATAGCATTCCCATGATCAAAATGTGGTTTCTTGCAATTGGAATATATTTATGACGGACAGCAGCTGCAGCAGCCCAGGGTCATGTGATCTCTATTTGCTACCTTCCAAGATGTGGCTAGCTCCAAACAAGCAAAATCAACGGGGAAAGCCAGATTTGCCTACCCTCTGTGTGATTCATTTAGCAACTGCCTTCTTAACAATGGAAATTGTGGTCCCAATTGTAAGTCAAGGATTACCTGTAATCTGTTTCCTTTCCCATGGATTCTTTCAGAGGGAAGCCCAAACTTTGGGAGTTGATGTGCACATTGAGAATTTTGATAGCACATCAGGTGCATTTCCACAAAATGGATGCTACAGTAGGCAAGGCACAAACAGCTAATGTCTAGAAGGAAGAGTTAGGATAGGAGCTCTATCTTCCATTGAGTCTTAATAAAATGGTCCTTCCTTCCTTCTGTTGGAAGTTATCACCCAGCCCTCTCCCAGAAAAATGAAATATCCTAGGAATATTGAAAAGGCAGAATATTATATTTCCTGAATGTGAAAAAGGGAGAAACACATTTTAAACACAAAGTAAATTCCTGCAGCTTCCCCGCTTTGTCAATGGGCCATTAAGAAGGCCAAGCTAGTCCACTTTACATAATAAAGAGTTCTCCCCTTCAGCTCCATGGGGATGGGTGTAGAGTTCTGGCAGTGACAATGAAGGCATGATAATATAAGCCTTTATTCAACTGACCACATGGCATCTGAACTCAATCAAACCTGGATTCAAAACTCAGCCTAGAGGGTTGCCCTTGCACAGGCCCATGGGAGTCTGGCAACCAATCAGAATACATTTCTTACACAGGAACAGGAAACAGATAGGTGGGGCAGAACAGATTATAAAAATCCCTGCAAGGCCTTCTTCACCCCTGCTCTCTGCCCTTCTTTTCCCTCCTCTTCTTCTCCACCAACATTGAAGCATGTGATCACCTTTTCTGTTCAGGGCTCAAGCCATGTGGTCCTGTCTACCATTAAAACCATCTTTCCAAGCAGCCTCCATGTCTCCAGTGTCTTTTTCCCCACTTGGAGCCGAACCCAGAAGGACATTTCTTCCAACACTTCTTTCCTTCCTTCCCTCCCTCCCTCCCTCCCTCCCTCCTTCTTTCCCTTCTTTCCTCCTTCCCTCCCTCCCTCCCTCCCTCCCTCCCTCCCTCCTTCCTTCCTTCCTTCCTTCCTTCCTTCCATATGATGGCAGAACCTGATTTAAAAAAACATTGCAATTTTTCTGAATGTCTGCTTTGAAAGTGAACAAAGATAAATAAGCTAAAATCAGTGATTTGCACAAACATGTCTTCTTTTGTCATGAGAAACGAATGTTAAACATTAGTGTTAAGTTCTACAATTGACAGAAACGTGAGTGGTAGTTTTGTTGGAAAACAAAAATCACGAAAGTTTTGTAAACAGGGCCTAGTCATATATTCGTACAGAAGGACTTTAAGGTAAAAGATATTCAGAAAAGTTAAGAAAACATTGCTGGATATTTCAACACGAGTGACTTAATTTGTAAAGAAAAGTATTAAGCATTACTTTATTAAGCAGGCTAGATTTATGCTTGCATTGATGTGTAGTTTGGCAACTATTAAGCAAAGTTGAAGTTCAGTTTGGCTTCCCACAAACACAAGCAACTCGCAACTCCTACAGCACAAAAAGGTTAACTGTTGTTAGGCATTCTGTTCTGTGTGGGTTCACCCCAAAGTTCCCACAGTAGCCACAAGGTGGCACATGAGATGCAAAGATAGCAGGGTTTGAGTATGGAAAAAAGATCACCATTTATAATGCATAAATATGACAGAGATATTTTTCTGCTGAAAAAGAGTACTGTACTCTTTCTAGTTTCCCAACTTGGAGAAGTACACAAATGGGAAGACTTTTCTGGGTGAATTTGAAAAAGGCAATTTGCAAACAACAATGTAAAGAAATTGCATAATTTCACTGGATTAACTGTGAAATTGTGCATTTTCTTTACACTGTTGTTTGCAAAGTTGCCTTTTTGGAGAGAAAAAGTGGTAAAAGATTTTCTGCCAATCACAGGATAGAATGGGATTGTCTCTTTCTGACTTCCATCTTGACTGATCTAGAGCGGTGTTTCTCAACCTTACCAACTTTAAGAGGGGTGGACTTCAACTCCCAGAATTCCCCATCCAGTCAGTTCATAGAATCAGGTTGCCTTTGGTGATTCTGATGGCAGTCAGCTCTTTGAATTTTTGAATCCATACATTGGAGATATCTTCAAATATAGGAAGAGTGCTATATATTATTGACTTGAAGGGGAGTCAATTAAGGACTCGTTTAGGGTATAATGGAGGGTATAATGGAACCAGTGGCAAATCTAAATCTTAGTTGTGAGCTAGAGTTGTTTATGAAGGTTGTGTAATATTTTCATTCTTAAAATGGGTCAAGAGTCTTTCAGCTTTTCAAAACCAGAACACATAATTGCTTCCAACAAGCATTTCAGGTTGAGAAAAATTGTCCACTATTATATACTAGCTGGATATCTGTGCTTCATGTTAAGTAATTAAGCTCCTCGTTAGAAGAGCGAGTATGCAGAGAAGCGTAATGAGAGTGATATGGAATAACACACACAAACCAACATATAGAGACACTGAATAGTATAAAATATATTAGTTTACTATGTAGAAATATAGAGGTATTCAGAGTCCGGTTAACAGTCCAAGTCATACACGGTTCAGTAATTCAGTTATCAAAATAGTCAGTCTAGCACACAAAATATAGCTAAACAGTAGCAAACCACAATACCTCAGTAATACACCGACCAGCATCTAACAAAACAGAGAGCTAACAGTCATTGTGGCTCCCTCTTATGGCTGCTTGAGGTAACAAACCAATTACATCTCTTTAGCATTTAAAGTAACAGATACATTTGTTACAATCATGGCTTATATAAATTGCCAAGCGAAGCCTAGGGTTATATCCCTAACACTTCACGATGAAACTATCTGATCGGGCAATGCAGGAGAAATCTGGTTCACTCTGGTTCAATCCATTGGCTCAGTGGTGGTCGGTGATTGAAACACATAAGGGAATAACACTCCTTGAGTCCAGAAGCAGTTCCATAAGTGGAAGGCATAGACATCTTGGTGAGGTACCCATGTTTAGTACAGTAAGGAGCCGCAGACCACTCCTGAGTGAAGGAGTGGAATATCTGCCAGTTTGAACTGAAGTAATGGAATGTGAGGCAACTGGCAGTTGGAACAGAGTTCTTTTCAGGTGGGGAGGGGGAGTAGAACTCCTTAGCATCAGAGTGTGTTAATTACTGTATAAGAAATAGTAATCATCTGATGGTCATTTCAACAAATCCTTTCTTAGCGAACACCTAGAAGCCAAGAGAAACATACGTGCCAAATTTCAAGTTTGTATGCTTTACAGTTCTGGAGATTTCGTGATGAGTGAGTGGTATTTGCTTTTTATATGTATATAGATTTACTTGATATTAATGCAACTGATTTTAAACCATATTGTGACCCATTGGCTGAAAAACAGTTGCAAATCATATAAAAACAGCTTCATAAGACCCATAATTGGGACATCCTTTCCTGGGACATCTTAAACATTGAAATTCTCTGTTAAGGAAAGCTGGTTCAATCCTATCATTTTTCCTTCTGTTGACAGGGAAAAACATTGCTACAGGTAATCTTCAATTTATGACCACAATAGGGACCAGACCTTCCATCTCTAAGCATTGTAGCCATTAAGTGAGTTGTGCCCAATTTTGCAAACTTCTTTTTGGCACAGTTGTTAAGCAAATCACTATGAAGGTCATTAAACAAGGTCATTAAACTGATCTGGCTTCCCTCGTTGACTTTGCTTGCCAAAAACTTGGAAGACCTGGGAAGATGGCAAATGGTGATCACATGACCTAGAGATGCTTACAGCTATCATAAATACATGCCAGAGGACAAGTGCTTGAATTTTTATCTTGTGACATACTGCAAAAATCGTACATGCAAAGATTCATCATAAGTCACTTTTTTTCAGTGTTGTAACTTTGAATGGTTATTTTGTAAGACAACTGCGTTCATTCAGTGTTTGACACTTTTTTTTGACAATAGTTGTCTGGCTGCCTATTTATTATTTTTTTACAAATAACACAAGGCGGCAAACATATGCAGCACACCTTCTTCCTCCTATTCTCCCTACAACTTACTCCCTCCCTGTGAGGTAGGTTGGGTGTCAGGTTCTGAAGGGTTAATGAAAACAGCCAAACATAGAAATGGTTTGAAAATGCAGTTTTATCTTCTTCCTCCAGCATGTACTGACCAACAAAGCACTAAGGCAATGAATAAATTGTCAGAGCTGCCACCTGATGTTCCCCACCACCTTTTATAGTTACTTGGTAATTAGCATAAAGTGCTCCCTGCGTGTGTGCGCACACCCATCCCCTCGTGATCCAGAATGAAAACTACCCAGCAATTAATCATGGCTTGTTTTCAGTCAGTTATCAACAGCCTTGTAGATTACTCTGCTGAACTGCTTGTGGTGGATGGAAATCTGGTGAGACTTGGCAGTTGGCCTGGTTTTCTCCCCTGAATGACAGCTCCAGCCTCTTGGCTGGATGGAGAGAGAGGGGCATGGATCCAAAGCCACCCAGCTGATTTTCATGTATAAGGCAGGACTAAAACTCATGGCCTTCTAGTTTCTCTTTTCCAGGGAGGCCCTTCCCTGAAACCTCTTCATCAGGTCCTCCAAGTGGGAAGATTTGGGCCATTCAATAGTGAAAGGATCCCTGAAGGATTAGAGTGTAACCTAATTCAGCTTTTGTTAAATTGCTGTTGAGAGATGCTCCATTGTAAGCCAAAGTGCCAACTTCATAGATAAAACTTCTAGGTGAATTGCCAAGCTTAGCCTAGTAAAGTAACAAGTGAATTGTGCCAAGTAACCTTGCTTGTAACTTGAAATGTGTGTTCAACATTCCCTAACAAAGCTCTGTCTTTTTTTTTTAGATAAAGTTTTATTGTTTTTTTTTAGAAATTTACAGGGAAAAAGGTAGTGGAAAAAGTATGCAAATTTTGGCAGTTGCGAAGTGCGGTAGTTGCCCCCTCCCTCCATACTCATAATATACATCTAAACAAAAATCATTAATACATAGTAGTATATAGTCAGCATGTTAATTCAATTGGTAATTTCGATCAGTTTATGTCTGATAGTAAAGCTCTGTCTTATATGTCAGAAAATGTATTTCTTTCCTCGTCTAAGGTCCATTGTTTTCAGTGCGCTGAGAAAAATCATGATGTTTGGGTAACATGAAATAATGTTTTTAATACTATGACGATCTGTGCAAAGTGTGTAAGACTACAAGAAGTTTGACAAAAAGTTTTTTTCATGATGGTGAGGCTTGCACCTGTTTTTTTTCTCTGTCTCTCTGCCTGCTCTGTTAAGGTGGGAGACAAAAATGCCATCAAGTCTTTTTGTTTTCTGCAGAAAATAAAAAACTGATTATCAGTAGCATCATGTTCAGAGTTTCATTGGAATTATCAGATTCTGAGCTGAATTCAAAAACCTTACAATAGATTCAGTTTATTCTTGTTTTGTTACACAACCCTTTTGTATAAAGGATGTTAGAGATTACATGGCATGCTGAGCAGGAATTCCAACACCCCATACAAAAATTTAAGATTGACCCTCCAGATTGAACTATTAGCCTAGCTTGATAGCTCTTCTAGCAAAAAGTATGTCTGTAATACTTCAAGGATTGGAAATTGTCCAGAGAGCTTATTCGGGGGATGTCTGTGTAAAAGACGTTGGCTGATGGTTCTTGCTTCCAGGGGCAAAAGGTGAATATTGCAATTACTGTGAAGAAATGAAGAGGTATTTCTACGAAACATTGCTAGGCATGGCAGTATCCCTCTCTTCCTTGTGTCATACAAAGATGGGGTGTATATAAGTCAGGAGAATTATTTTTCTTTGTATCTATTTACTGAATTGTATTTGAGTTACTTTACATGATTTAACAGCCTTAGCATTCCCTGTTCTTCTATGTCAATGATCTTATACGTCAAAGAAAGCATTATCAACCATGTTCTTGTTTTCAGTCTGGGAAATTATTCATCCAGCATTGTGAATAATTATCTTATTAGTTGTTGTCAGCCACCCAAGTGTTGTTAAGGATGGGTGACCATACAATTTTTTAAAATACTGTGGCAGAGGTGGGTTGCTCCCGGATTGGGCAAATCAGTAGTGGCAATGGTGGGAGGCCCCACCCACCTGCCAGGATGCTTGTGTGCATGCACAGTAGCATTGCACGCACGCGTGAGCAAGCCAGTAGTAAAAAAAAAAAAAGGAAACCCACCACTGTACTGTACATAAAATAGATTTTAAAATATTTTTAATCCCAGCCTGCCCTCCAAATTTTGGCAATGTTGTTAGACTCAATGAAAATATCTTAGCTGACTTTGTCTTGAGATTATTTCTGCAGGTTTTTACTTCAAATATAAATCAGTGTTTCTCAATTTTCACAACTCTAAAACACGTGGATCTCAACTCCCAGAATTCAGCAGCCAGCATGGAAATTGTGAGGTTTGAATTCCACACACCTTAAAGCTATAGAGCTCGAGAAACACTGAAATAGGTAAAATCTTGTAAAAAGCCCATGGAATAGTGTTCATGCAGAGAAATAATAATTAAGCAATAAAAATTAAGAATGGTTTATTAAAGTATATGCTAGTAGTAGCAGCATGGCTCGTATTTCTTGTAGCTAGCTAATTAAATAATAATTTATTTCTTATAACACAAAGGCCTCCATTTGCCTCCTCTGTGTATTTTGCCATTATGGCTTGATTGTAGGATTTTCTTGTTCATTCTTTCTGTTTCTGAAGAAAAGGTTGTATTTAGGATTCCACCCCCAAAGCAAATTAAAAGCTAAATTTGCATCTGCCTTTCAGTAATTAAATATGGACTGTACTATCCCTGGAGAAATATTTGACACCCCCCCCCCCCCTTTTCTGGCATCTGTGAAGCTGCTAAAACTCTTTTTTAAAATAGTTTTAAAACTATTAAACTGACAGTTAGAACAATTAAATAAATGGAACAGCTTGCCTTCAGAAGTTGTGAATGCCCCAACACTGGAAGTCTTTAAGAAGATGTTGGATAGCCATTTATCTGAAACGGTATAGAGTTTCCTGCCTAGGCAGGGGGTTGGACTAGAAGACCTCCAAGGTCCCTTCCAACTCTACTATTGTATTGTATTGTATTGTATTGTATTGTATTGTATTGTATTGTATTGTATTTTAATTCTAACGGAGAAGCAGGATGACCGTCATATATTATGACTGTCCTTATTATAGTATGTCACTTATTTAGTTCACTTACAGTCTTATTTAGAGTGTTGGCAAACTTTTTTGGTACTCGGAAGTGCACGCACATGCGAGGGGCAGCACCAGAAACCGGAAGAGCAGTTCCCCAGCATGCATGCATGTGCTGGGAAGCTGAGCTTCGGGGTTTTGGGATGTGCATGGTCCTCCAGTAAGTGGCGCACATGTGTGGGTGAAGACCAGCTGGCCGGCAGGCACTCATGCACCAGAAAATAGAAGCTTCCCAGCACTGCATGCATGGCAGACAGCTGCTCTTCCAGTTAATGGCACTCCTGCATGCGTGAAGACTAGCTGGCTAGCATACATATGCGTACTGCAACCCAAAAGAGCAATGAGCGATGGCATGACCAGAGAGATGGCTCTGCATGCCACTTCTGGCATGCGTGCCATAGTTTCGCTATCACAGGTATAGGTCAGTGGTGAAATTCATTTTTTAAACTATCGGTTCAGTGGGGGTGGCTTGGTGGACGTGGTGTGGCTTGATGGGCATGACAGGGGAAGGATACTGCAAAATCTCCATTCCCACCCCACTCTGGGACCAGCCAGATATGGCATTTGCTGGTTCTCTGAATTACTCAAAATTTCCACTACCGGTTCTCCAGAACCTATGAGAACTTACTGCATTTCATCCCTGGTATAGGTAGTCCTTGACCTATGACAGGAATGGAGTTTGCCTATTATGTTCATTTGTTGTAATGGTCATAAAACAGGTGAGTCATGTGTCCAACCTGATTTAATTACCTTTTTTGTGATGGTCATTAAACAAACGATGTGATTATTAAGCAAACCAATGGCATGATTTCACCAAAAATCAGAAGTAAGTGCCAATTTTTGGTCAAACTGTTGTTAACATGCAGTCACATGAGTGTGGTACACTGTAAATGGCTGTAAATTCACTGTATTGCCAAGCACACAAAGTTTAATCACATGACCTTGGAGAGGACCTGACCATCGGAATCTTGAAACCAGATTGTATGTCTCCTTTTTCTGGATAGCTGTAATTTCAGTCATTAAGAACTAGCTATAAGTCAAAAACTACCTGAAATACTGAGATGTGCAGGCCCAGATTCATGAGACTGATTATTGATTCTGTGCTGTCAGGTAATTTTTGACTCCTAGAGAACACATTCATTACATAGATTTTCTCTATGACATCCATCACCACCTGGTTTTCAGGTCTTCAGCACGATATCCCTGAGTCTATTTATCTTGCTGCGAATTGTCCTCTTTTCTTTATTTTTTGGCATTACATCCTTCTTTTCAAAGCTAGGCCTTCACATAATGTGTCCAAAGTAGGATAATTTAATTCTGGTCCTTTGTGCTTGAATAAGAACTCTGTTCAATGATCCATTGGTCTGTTTTTTTGGCTGTCCATGGTGTTTTCAGGAGTCTTCTCCCTAGATTGGGATGGTAAATAAATCATTTAGCTGGCTTCATTAAGCAAATATTCCTTGCCAGAGTTCTTTGCTGCTTCATCTCAGTCAGGGTTAATGAAGATATTCCTTACAAACAAGTATAAACTGCAGAAAAAGTTTTGAACACTGTTGATTGTTTTCCTTGGCTTGATGGGCCTTTCTGTAAGGCATCCAGAGATATTTTGGAGTTAGATGGCTTCTAAATCTAATATATTAAATGAATAAGTAAAATGCAAATCTGAAATAAAGATTAGATTTTACATGTTAAGAATTTGTACATCTTTCAGGCTGCCAATTATACCTCATGGGGAATGATGTTCCATAAAGAAGGAACCACCACCAAGAATGTCCTTCTTCACAAAATCTCACTAAATGATGCTCCCCAATCAATAGGACCAGTAACATACCCCCCCTCCTGTCCTGATGAGCTAGGTGGATGTAGTACGGGAGAAGCAGTCCTTCAAATAGCCTGATTCCAAGACATGTAGTAGCATCCGGCCCTCTAAATTGCTGGCAAATAGATGGGGAAGAAATGGAGATAGTATCAGATTTTATTTTCCAAGATCACCACAGATGGGGACTGCAGCCAAGAAATTAAAAGATGCTTGATCCTGGGGAGGAAAGCTATGGCAAATCTAGACAGCATACTAAAAAACAGAGACATCACCCTGCCAACAAAAGTGTGTATAACCAAGGCTATGGTTTTCCCAGTTGTAATGGATAGCTGTGAAGGCTGGACCATAAGAAAGGCTGAGCGCCAAAGAACTGAGGCCTTTGAACTATGGTGGTGGAGAAGACTCCTGCGAGTCCCTTGGACTGCATGGTGATCAAACCGGTCAGTCCTAGAGAAGATCAACCCACTTTAGAAGGTCAGCTCCTGAAGATGAAACTCAAATGCTTTGGCCACTTAATGAGAAGGAAGGATTTATTGGAGAAGAGCCTAATGCTGTGAAAGATTGAGAGCAAAAGAAGAAAGAGGCGACAGAGAATGAGGTGGCTGGAAGGAGTCACTGAAGCAGTCGGCATGAGCTTAAGTGGACTCCAGAGGATGGTAGAGGACAGGAAGGCCTGGAGGAACATTGTCCATGGAGTTGCAATGGGTTGGACATGACTTTGCAACCAACAACAACAACAAAGCCATGTAGGTCTGGCTCTTAAACTAGCTTCAAAAGAAGGAACAAGGTGAACTAGATTTCCTGGTCTTTATTTTTATGGGGTACTCAGGGTTTCCATGTTTTTCTTAACATTCTTCTCAACAAGGCCTCTGATGCAGTTGTAGGCTGGTGTTGCCATATCCTCTTCAAGGTACTCACATCCTATGTCCCCCTTTTTTTTAAAAGAGAGAGAAAGTAACAGCAACTCACCTCTAGGGCTGGTCTCAGATCTTGTTCTCCTCATCCTTCCACAATTTCTCATTCCTAAACTGAGGCTTAATGAACTGCTAAATCTTTTGATTTGGATGGGTTGGAGGTGGGGGACAAAATCTATTGTTCAGAAGGTGAGGTAACAGAGTGTAAAATAATAATGGGCTGCTACAGAAACAATATTAGGACTTGATGATTAGAGGCACCCAAGCTCTGGCTCTTAATTGGATCATTACAAATGAAACTCATGGACCATTAAAAGGACATCAAATATGGAAGCTCTGCTGTTATTACATAAGCTGTTTTTGGCAAGGACAAATGATTCATTAGGAACCTATGATGACTTTAAGTAGCGGTCATTAAAACCAAATTTTACTCTAATAGGGATGTTCTTTGGGGCACAATTAATTTGCCTTTTTGTCTTATGGGTGACTTTCATGAGAATTATCTTCCAGTTTGTCTATGTCACACAACTCTTTGCTCTGGTAGCTCCATGACAAGGGAGGGTATCTTGAATTCTCATGTAGGTTTTTTTTTTTGCAAGGAAACATAGAGGCAGTCCTTGGCTTACAACTACATTTGGGACCAGGTTTCCATTTTTAAACAAAAGAGCTGTTAAATGAGTCACGCCCAATTTTACGAACATTGTGCCACAGTTGTTAAGTGAATCACTGCAGAAGTGAAGAGAATCATGTAGTCTTTAAGTGAATTCAGATTGCTTGTTAGAAGTTGGCCTGGAAGATTATGAATGGCCATCAGGTGATCTGGGAGGCTGCAACCATTGTAAATGCATGCCAATTGTGAAGCATTGGTGGTAGTGCAGTGGCTAGAGTGCAGTACTACAGGCTATTTCTGCTGACTGCGAGCTGACTGCAATTTGGCAGTTCAAATTCCACCAGGCTCAAGGTAGGCGCAGCCTCCCATCCTTCCAAGGTCGGTAAAATAAGAACCCAGGTTGTTGGGGGCAATAGGCTGAGTCTGCAAACTGCTTAGAGAGGGCTGTAAAGCGGTATAGAAGTCTAAGTGCTATTGCTATTTGTTACGTATTCAGCTCCGTTCCAGAGGAGAGAGCCACCCTGGATGCTGATTGGCTAGGCTGTCTGGCAGTGGGGTATTTAAGGAGCTGTCAGATGGGGAAACCTCTGTTCTGTTCATTCGTAGTTTAAAGCAGTTGTGGTTAGCTAGTGATATTAATAAAGTGTTTGAACTAAAGCTGTTTCACCTCATTTGTCCACACTCACCTTCAATATTCACAATATTGAACACTGGTGACAAGGGTGGGATTTTGGACAGAGGCAGTAGAATATAGAGAATCGGGAAATCGGCGTGTTAGCAATATGATTTCCTCAAGGGCAAAATTAACAGTGACATCTCCTCAGAAGATTAGCAATGGCTGCCCTCCTGGCATTCACTCCTTTTAATCCCAATACTGAGCTATGGGAATCTTATATTACTAGATTTGAATGTTTCCTTAGGGCTAACGAAGTAACTGATATGTCCAGTGGCAGAAAGTGCGCTTATTTTTTAAGCGTTTCTGGACTAGAGATGTTTGATATGACCATCTCCCTTACAGCCCTGAATTCTATACATATCATGACATGGGAGATTTCGATAGCTAAGCTAAAGTCTCATTATGCTCCACCCCCCTCCAAAATTGCTAGAAGACATGCTTTTTACCACAGAAATCAGAAGGAGGGAGAGTCAATCAACCATTATGTAGCTGCTCTGAGATCTGCTGCTTTATATTGCAAGTTTAAAGATCTCGAAGATGCCTTGATGGACAGGTTTGTGTGTGGCATGAGGGATCTTTGCCTTCAATGCCGCCTTTTAGCCAAATCTGAGGTAACTTTCCAGTCAAACCTGGATGAGGCAAGGACTGCTGAGTTGTCCACTCAATCACTGGCTGTTATTCAAAATCAAACACCAATTACTCTAGCCAAATTAGATAACTTTTCAAGCACAGCTATACACCACAGTGAGGCTGACATAGAAAATAATTCTGAAGAGGAGGAAGTTGTACATAGATTGAGTGGAGGGGGAAAGAAGAATGACCCTAAATACAATCCTGGAACTTGTTTTGGTTGTGGAGGAAGCCACTTTAGATATGTCTGTAAATTTAAGAACGCTATATGCAGAAATTTTGACTCCCATCAAACCAGATGGGTCTATAAGATTGTGCGCTGACTATAAATGCACAATTAACAGAGCGGTGTCTGCCAATGCGTACCCAGGGCCCGTAGTGCAGCACCTGCTGCACTCTTTAGGGAAAGGGCACATTTTTGCAAAATTGCAATTGCTGGTAGACAATGAAACGGCTGAGGCTCAAATGATTATTACTCATAGAGGTGCTTTCAGGTGCCAACGCCTGCAATTTGGGGTTAGTGTGGTACAGGGAATATTTCAGAGCATGATGGAGAGGCTATTACAGGGGACACCCGGAGTAATACCATACTTCAACGATGTATTAATTGCTGCCCCAGATCGGCCCACGTTCTTAGCCAATATCATAAAAGTGTTGCAAAAATTCCAAAGTGTGGGACTCAGAATTAAAAGACAAAAGTGCCAAATAGCAGTGCCACAGGTAGAGTTTTTGGGGTTCCTTGTGGATGCTGAGGGGCTGCATCCTACTACCACTAAGACCAAGGCTATTTTAGAAACCCCCACTCCAGCTAACAAGGCAGAGCTCCAGGCTTTCCTGGGGCTTTTGAATTTTTACACAATTTTTCTGCCACATAAAGCCTCTGCTGCAGAGCTGCTACATCACTTACCTGACCAAAAAATGACATGGATCTGGGGTCAACAAGAGACACAAGCCTTTAGGGCTGTTAAGCAGCTATTGATTTCCAATAATGTACTGTCCCAATACAGCAATACCTTGCCTGTCGTCTTATCTTGCGATGCTTTCCCCTACGGGGTGGGGGTGGTGCTAAGCCATTTGTTGCATGACAGCCGTGAATCTCCTATAGCTTTTTGTTCAAGAACATTAGCAACGGCTGAATGCAATTATAGCCACTTGGATAAAGAGGCGCTGGCTATAGTGGCTGGAGTAAAAAGGTTTCACAACTATCTTTATGGCCTACATTTCTGCATTATAACTGATCACCAACCACTCCGGGGTTTGCTGGCTGGAGATAAGCAAACACCACAGATTCTTTCACCCTGTCTAACCCGATGGACTGTCTTCCTGGGCGCCTATGATTACAAACTGTCTTATAGGCCTGGAAAACACATCAGCTATGGGGATGCACTAAGTAGATGTCCATTGCCTGAGATGCTTGAAGACCGAGCTCCAGCATCACAGGTGCTTCTGATTGAAGACCTCCAGCTTCCAGCACAGGGCCTAGTTATCTGCGGGATCGTGTCCTGCCCCATACATCCCTGCGACCCATTCGCTCACACAGAGAGGGACTCCTCCGGGTGCCGTCCTCCAGAGAGTATCAGAGGGCGGTGCCCAGGAGTAGGGCCTTCTCTGTGGTGGGCCCTACCCTTTGGAATGACCTCCCCCCAGACATTAGGACAACAACCGACCTCTGCTCCTTCCGTATGAAACTGAAGACCTACCTGTTTCGACTAGCCGGCCTGGCATAACTCTACAACTTCTCCACCCCTTGGTCATTTTTTAACTGTTAATTTTAGTTTTTAAATTTTTAATGTTATTGGGGTTTTAACTTTTTCTAAGCACTGTAATTTATTTATTTATTTTTACCTCCTCTATATGATACTGTTTTGATTGTTGCTTTTGTACGTCGCCCCGAGTCCCTGTGGGGAGAGGGGGCGACTAATAAGTTCAAATAAATAAATAAATAAATAATAAATTACAGCCATGGACATTGCCAGGTATTCCTCTAAGGATTGAGTCATTTCTCGGGTGTTGAGCTGGGTCCTGAGGGGGTGGCCTCGGGAGCAGATAGGAGTTCCTTCCATATTCCAACTGCCGTTCCGAACTGTCAGTGCAGAACGGTGTCTATTATGGGGGCAAATGGTGGTAGTGCCTTTGTCCCTCCGCACTAGGGTATTAGACATGTTACATGCTGGCCACCTAGGAATGGTCTGAATGAAGGCCGTAGGCCATAGTTACCTGTAGTGACCTAAATTAGACTCTGCTATAGAAGAATGGGTGAAGGGTTGTCATAGATATCAGGACACTCGTTCATTACTGCCAAAAGTCCTGGTGCATGAGTGGGAAACTCCTTCCGTTCCCTGGGCAAGAATACATATGGCTTTTGCAGGGCCAGATATTTTTAGTGCTAGTTGACGCTTTTTGACGCTAGTTGGAGATTGAATTAATGACATCTATCACTTCTGAGGTGGTGGTAAGGGTTTTGCGCAGGATTTTTGCCACCCATGGGCTGCCTGACTTGTTGGTTTCAGATAACGGGCCCTAACTGACTTCCATAGTTTTGGAAGGGTTCCTGGCAAGTCAGGGAATCAGACATGCCCTAACTTCACTGATCCACCCAGCATGTAATGGCCTGGCAGAACACATGGTCCAAACCCCTAAAGAGGCGCTGGTGAAGATTGAGCCACGGAATTGGCAGGAGAAGGTAGACCATTTCTTATTAATACAACATACAACCCCTTTCCAGAATACTAACAAAAGCCCAGCAGAAATTATGATGGGACGACGCCTGAGGACCCCTTTAGATACATTGCATCCTAGTTATGCACCGGAGAAACCTCTGAATTCTGGAGGGATGGTCCTTGAATTTAAATTAGGGGATCCTATTTATGCGAGGAATTTCACGGGGCATCCCTATGCGTACCTGGCAGGGTAGCAGCTGTAACTGGACCCTGTTCTTACAGGGTAGAATTGATGGATAGTCGAATGTGGAAGCGCCATGTGGACCAGATGCGTAGCCGGGGACCTCTAAATACCTTGCTGCAGCCTGAGGGAGACAAACGAGAACCATCAAGTCTGCCACAAAGGCGAGAGGAACCTGTACTACAAATAATGATGACAGCCCTGTCTACACCGAGGAACCGGAGGACTCACCTGTGGAATCGGGCCCGTCTTCGTCTCCGTCATCGTCTTCACCCAGTCCGATGCCTGATGGTGGTCCAGAAGATATTCAGGGGGCGGTGAAAGGAACTTCACCCATTTGTTGCTCACCAGCCAGTTCAGCAGGAGTGGAGCTGAGACGTTCCACCTGAATCCAGCATCTGCTGGTATATTTGCAAGAATATGCATGCGCAAACGTGGTGGGAAGGAGTGTTACGTATTCAGCTCCATGCCAGAGGAGGGAGCCGCCCTGGATACTGATTGGCTAGGCCGTCTGATAGTGGGGTATTTAAGGAGTTGTCAGAGGGGAAACCTCTGTTTTGTTTGTTCGTAGTTTAAAGCAGTTGTGGTTAGCTAGTGATATTAATAAAACGTTTGAACTAAAGTTGTTTTTCTCATTTGTCCACACCCACCTCCAATGTTCACAATATTGGACACTATTTCTATCCAAATTCTGATCCTGTGACCATTTGTTCAGTGCCTTTGCAACTTTAAATAGTTGCTAAGCAAATGTTTGTAAGTTGAGGACTACCTGCACCTATCCTGATTTTTTCAGTATGAACTGCACCGTGCAAGGCCTGCATGAACATTTCAACAGACAGAGACCTTCTTAAGCCCCTTCTGAAGTGCCTCCATCTAAAATTATCTTAGTGTCAGGGTTCGGATGCACTAATTAAATTATGAGCCTCGAGCCAAGCTTCAAAAGAAATCCAATTATTTATTAAGAGCAACGTGTCGGCACGATACCCAAATGAAGCCAGCTCTGACCCCACATAATTTATGGCCTGAGTATGACCCTGTTTCCTGCCTTCACCCAGGGTGTGCAATTTTGTGGGTTGTAGAGTTCACTCCCCTCCAGGCTGGAAGTAACCCTGGAATACAGCGTTGAGTGAGATAAGTGTGGAATGTGCATCTGTTTGTGGCTGCCATGCTGCTTTGTCAATGTCCCATTCCCCCTTGCCTATGGCAACTTGAGAGCAGGCCAGGGATGCTTTGCTAGTTGACACCAAGTTTCATCTTCTCCTTCCCATCCCTTTAGCTCTCCAGGAGCAGCTCTTCTCTACATCCCAAGTCTAGAAGATCAGTGTGGGAAGAATCCCCTCCTCACATATGGGATTTTGTAGCTCAGATCTGGTAGCATTATTGTGCTGGTGCTGCCCTGCAATGAAACAGAGATGGCAGCAGCCAGAACATGCTGGAGCAAACCAGGATCTTACCTGTCACAGACCGTGACATGATTGGTCTGCTGTGTCCTGTCGGCATCTTTTTATTGCACCAGTGTAAACACTAAATGATTCCATAAAAATACTAAATACTCTACAAGTAGCGCTCAATTTGTGACCACAGTGGAGTCTGCCCATAACAGTTATAAGTCAGAATGATTGAAAATGGGACTGATCCGATTTTTTATGACTATTGCAGTGCCATTAAGAAAACGGTGCAATTATAAAGCAACCCCCATTGCTTGTTATGAGCCATTTTTGTGGGACTTGCCAATGGTCATAAAGGTGTGGTGGCTGCTGAGCACCTGAGATGTGATCACATAATTGCAGGGGGAATCCAGCTGTCAGAACTTCTGAAATGGGTCGCAAGTACCTTTGGGTACATCTATTGGAACTTTACACCAGTGGTGGCTTCCTACCGGTTCACCCAAACTAGTAGTGGCTTGGTGGCCTGGGTAGTTGGAACCAGCAGTGACCCAGGCTTGCCACGTCCCCCAAACTGGTTCTCCCGGCAGCGCCTATGGCACTGCCATCTTGTTTTTTTGCTTCTGCACATGCGCAGAACAATTTTTTATTGTACTGCTCATGTACATGCAGCATGCATCAAGTGCATGCACAGCCTGCCCACAAGTGAATCGACAGTAGTGACTGAGATGTTTTTTGAGATGTCAAAAAATGTGTGTGAAACTTTGGAGGGCAAGGATAAGCTAGAAATTTAGATGGAGCAACTCAGACCAAGAAATAGAAGGGAGTAAAAGCGGGCTTAATTGAAGGACAAGAAGAAATATAACAAGAAGAAAATAAGTTTAAGATGGAAAATATGAGAAGAGAATAATAGAGTTGAAATTGGAAATAGAATTACGATGTAAAATGGATTGTGTATAAAAGAGGATGTAAAAGGGAAAAACCTGGACAACACTTAGTTCATAAATATGTTATTTGTATTAAAAAAAACAATAAAACTTCATTAAGAAAAAAATATTAGAATACTGCTATCATATCTTCACATTTGCTCTTCATTCATATTAGGTGAGCCTCTGCCTTATTCCTTGAAATACACGATGCTTCAAATTAAGGGAGGATGCAGGCATGTAAATTCCCACATGAAAAGTTTAAGGTGGCTCATTTTGGGAAGATTAACCTCACTATTTTACTCAATTAAAGTTAGTGCAAGTGGTTATGATGGATTTACAGAGACTCACCAGGCACCTCCTTCTCCTAACACTGAACCAAGCAGTGCTGTTTTATGTCTAGCAAGACAAGAAACGACCAAAGGACAAAGTTCTCTATTGGGTTTGCACTGCTGATGATTTGACAATCCGTCCTTCCTCTGCTTTGTTTCTGGTCTGTAATCTAATCATGACCATGCCTGCCAATTATCTCTCATGGTAGATCATCCTAGCTCTGGATTCTTTGTTAGACTCCTTCCTGGCGGCTCATTAGCCAAGTCATAAGCAGCTAAAGGTCTTTTGTAAAACGAAAGAACTATCAAAGCAGTTCCTTGGGATATTGATGTGCTTTGGGCATGCAGTAGCTGACTTGCCTTTCCACTGATTGACTAATAGCTGTCTCTGATTGATCAGCAATTGCTGAGACTGGGAGGTGGGGGAGGGGCAGAGGGACTTCACCAAGCAAGTCTGTTTCTTTGGAAACAAGAAAAAGCTACTTAGGGGATCAGTTCTTGTGTCACCACATGAAAAGCTGCAATACGAGGAGGAGGAGCCGAAGTCATGACGAGACGACGTGCAATCTCAATGCTCTGAGATTGCAGTCGATACTTTTGCCGCTGCGTGGTCCAAACAGACCTAAACCGTCCCACAGAGATGGTGAACAGGAAGAATATGTCTTGCTGATCTCATGGACATCGCAAAGTCCCTGATTGATCCAAGAGAAGTTCTTCAAGCCGGCGACAAAAAATCCAGCCATTTGGCTGATGAAGTCGGGATGGCTCCAAAATGGAAGGATATGGAAAGAGAAAGTGTTTCCAGCTGGTGAGGAATTTTTACTGTTTTAGAAATGACTGCCTATAAAAAACTTAAAATTAATTTAAATCGGAGAACATAAGAAATAAGCAGTGGAATTAAATTTGCAATGGTTTTGGACAGTGGGTAATCTTACTTTTTAAATGCTATCTTCACGGGTGGAATTTATGCAAGCCTTTTAAAACGAATGGATTAAGTTTTCTTCTTCTATTTTTTTCTTTTACTATTCTTTGTAATCTATGGACTAAAATTCTCCTCTTTCATTACTGTGAGTGGTTTTCTAACTCATTTAAGAATCAGGCTTTTTTTAAAACTTGAAATACAAAAAAAGATACAAAAAGAAACAAAGAAAATTGCAACATTGCAACAATAACACTGCTACTCGGAGGCTGGAGGCTTGTGTATTGGAAACGAAACACTTTTTTTTCACTGATTATCCTGGCTTGGCACTTCAAGGTCTCACTGCTTGTTTATAGAGAGTGATAAGAAGAAAAGCACACAGATGCTCCTTTGAAGTATATTTTAGCCAGAGAAAGGTAAAAATGAAATGTTATTGTGAATCTATGTTTAATCCAATTTGGGCGTCCTCCTAGATGCCCGGCTGTCAATGGATGACCATGTGGCAGCCGTGGCAAGGGGGGCGTTCCACCAGGTTCGCCTGGTGCGCCAATTGCGCCCCCTACTGGACCGGGATGCCCTACGCACGGTCACTCACGCGCTGGTGACGTCTCGACTGGAGTACTGCAATGCTCTCTACATGGGGCTTCCCTTGGGACGCGCCCGAAGACTACAGCTAGTCCAGAACGCAGCCGCGCGGGCTGTCATGGGGAGTACTAGGTACTCCCACGTAACACCTCTCCTGCATGAGCTGCACTGGCTGCCTGTGGTTTTTCAGGTGCGTTTCAAGGTTTTGATTACCATCTTCAAAGCGCTCCATGGCACAGGACCTAGCTACCTGCGGGATCGCATCCTGCCACACACATCCCTGCGACCAATCCGCTCTCACAGGGAGGGGCTTCTCCTGGTGCCGTCCACCAGGCAATGCCAACGGGCGACGCCTAGGAGTAGGGCCTTCTCTGTGATGGGCCCAACCCTCTGGAATGACCTCCCCCCCCGACATTAGAACCACCACCGACTTCCGCTCCTTCCGACAAAAACTGAAGACTCACCTGTTCCGATTAGCTGGCCTGGCACATTCATAACTTTTACCTCCTGGCACTGGTATTTTAGGGGATCCATTTTTAAATTTAACTTATGGGGTATTTTTTAGGGGTTTTTAAAAAACTATATTTTAGATACTTTACTTAGATGTACAGTTCTTCTTTTAACCTCCTCCATAACTATTTAACTATTTAATTATTTAATTATTTATGTTCTGTATTTTCTATGTACTGACTGTACACCGCCCCGAGTCCCTTCTGGGAGAGGGGGCGGTCTATAAGTGCAAATAAAGTAAAGTAAAGTAAATCCTGTTAAAACCTTCTAAGAGAGCAGCAGTGTTTGTTAGCTGGAGATATTGGCACAATTTCAACAGCAGAAAGAAGTTTTAAGTCTGCAAAATATATTCTCAGAAATACAGAAATTATCAGATACACGTGAAAGGATAGAGAAGATCTAACAGCAAAATATGATGAAGAAGATGAAGATGTTTATCAAATGGAAAAAGTGGCAGTTAAAATCTTAAAAATCAAAGAGGAAAATGAATATAAAGAAATTAAAATTGCTGATATTTATGGTGATTGGTTTGTCTCTGAAAAGGGAAAGAGTGGAATACTGAAAGAGGAATTAAATGGAGGGGAAATCTTCCCCAGAGGGCAAGATACAGAAGAAGAGAAAACAAAAGCATTTATGGATTTAAAGAGAGAAATTTTATTAGCAATATCATAGATAACACTACCAACAATCAAAGATAAGCTGATTAAGGAAAAAGAAAAAGGGCATTGAAATTACATGAGAGATTTTAGAAGCAAAGAGTTTCTAAGAGGAGTCCATACAAAGTTGATTAGGGAGATGATTAGAGGACTGACACCACAAATGGCAGAAGATATGAGACTGTTTTGCTACTGGAAAGATACAGATTGATAGATGGAAGAGTATAATTTAGACGTATACGTATACGTATATATTTAGACGTATACGTCTATATTTATGTGTATGTACTGTCTGTATTTGTATTTTATGTGTTTTTATTGTACGCCGCCCCGAGTCGTTCTGGAGAGGGTGCGGCTAACAAATAAATTATTATTATTATTATTATTATTATTATTATTATTATTATTATTATTTAAAACTAGTTAAACTTAGTGAAATTTAGTGACAATAGATATAGATATAATAAATAATTGATAATGATAATAATGTATACAATGTGTAGTGTTATGATAAGTAATTATTGAATATGAATATTGAATGGTACCCATGAAAGGAAGATTAGAAAACCTTTTGGATTATATATAAAGGTTAATTAAAAAATTAAGTTAGATTCAGTTAAGTCTTGATTATTAGGGGGGAAATGATATGATACAGGATAAAGGAGGGATAATAAAGGAGGGATAATGATAAATCAAATAAAGGAGGGATAATAATAACATATATATAGGTATGGGTACAACATAAGGAAATGGGATGTAAATTGTAAACAATGATTTGGAAAGAAGGATTAGAAAACTTTGTTATTAAATATTATGGATGTTTAGCTAGAATAGGACATAAGGATTCAGTGTTATTGGAGGATTTTAGAAATAGTAAATGAAATGCCAGTATGTGGTTATGTATTAAATCTTGGTATATTTTATGATGAAGGACGTTTAAACAATTATAGTCAAATGAAAATGGAGGTATGATGATGGTAACATGTATAAATATCTGAGTTAAAATACTTGAGTTAATATGAATTGTGTTTGTTGACTGTGGAAGAGATTCACGTAAGCCTTTTTGTAACCAACTGATACACTTTCTACAGTATGTCAAGAAGGATGTGTTGTGTTTGTTTTGAAAATAAAAAATAAAAAAACTTTTATATATAAAACAAGAAAAGCTGCAATATATTTTGCTTTTAAGTTGTTGGGTTTTTTGTGTGTGTAGGTTTTGGTGTTGAATTAAATTTATTGTTAAACAGGAATTGTCGTTTCAGGAAGGAAAGGTAGGCAAAGGGAGGGAGAGAAGAAAGGAAGGAAAGAAGGAAGGAAGAAAAACAGGAAAGAAGAAAAGGAAGGAAAGGAAGGAAGGAAAGAAGAAGAGGAAGGAAGAAAGAAGAAGAGAGGGGAAGAGGGAGGAAGAAAAGAAGGAAGGAAGGAAGGAGGCAGGCAGGCAAGAAAAGAAAGAGGGATGAGGAAAGGAAGGAATAAATAGGATATAGATAGAAAAGGATAAAGAGAGAGAGGTAGAGGAGCAGATGTGTATATATAAAATGCAAATGAAAAGAAAGATAATAGAGAAATGGGGAGAGAAAAGGAACTAGAAGTATGAGGTAAAGGAAAAAAAGTGGGGAAAGCATTAACTTCCAACTTATTTAGCACAGTAGAATAAAAATAATAAATTACAACTTGAACTCCATATTTTTACATACTTAATACACTAGCCATTTCTCTAACAGCAAGTTTATCTAATCAGTAAATTCCATAGTAAGAATTTCATATATATTTTTTTCTGCCTCAAGTACAAAGTCTGGGAGCAATTCCCAAGCTAAAACAAAAGTAGACGCATGTTTTCCTTCATTTAAAACAGTTAAATTTGGCCATCTCTGCAAACTCCATCAGCCTCCCCCCCGCATCCATTCTTCCATTATGCCGATTGTAAGCAGTTAATTTCTGTGTACATCTTTCTTCTGTGCCTGAAAGGAAGAAAGGACGGCAGATTCCGCTAAAGAGAGCTGATATTGGATTTAGATGTTCCCATGACTTGATTGGATGGAATCAGTTTAACACAACATCGTCTTGGTTTTTCAATCTAATGTAATGTCTTAGGGGTTAGTTGGCTGAGTCAGTTGACCCTTTTTAGTGTTTTCATTACACAATAACCTCCTTATTCACCAAGTTAATTGACGCGTGGGAACAAGGGCACTGCGTTTCCCCGAAGGGCAGTGATTATTTATTTTTATGCTACTTTAACTTGAAGAGAGGCAGGAGTGAGAATTTCTGTCTTGGTTAGATCAGGGCTATTCGACAATGGTTCCCCTGGAGGGTTGTGGGATACACTATTTGCGGGCTCATTTTCTGCAAGTTGGGCTGGTGATTCCTTCTGCAAATGAACCAGCTATTCTCCAGTCTCCATGCTGTTCACGGTTGGAAACAAAACAGCCTTGGCATGCACAGTTGTGTGCATGAGGATTTCAGAGAACAGGAATCTGACTGTGACAGAATAGGGCCAGGATGGCAAATGTATGGCACACATGCTATAGATGGTACACAGAGCCCTCTCTGTGGGCATGAGAGCCTTCGCCCCCGCTTAGCTCCACCGTGTTTGCATGTGTGCCTCCCACCGGCCAGCTGGTTTACGGGTCTCTGCTGTGCAAGCGCGGGGAATGGGGCGAATATGGGAGATGCATGTGTATGCATGAGGTTGGGAGGTCATGTGCGTATGTATGGGGTCACATGTGCAGGTTCACTTGTGCATGTGCGGGGGAGCATACAGGGGTCGCACATGCATGCGGGGGTGGGGGAGTTGTGGGGGGTTGCACACACATGCATGGGGGATGGGGAGAGCACGAGGGTCATGCACACATTGCATTATGGGTGCACACACATGCTTATTTATTTACAGAAAATACAGGTAGTTCTTGATTTACGAACATTCTTTTAGTGACCATTTGAATTTACACTGCACTGAAAATAGATTTAGGACACACACGCCCAGGACTACCATGGTCACGTGATCATAACCTGGGTAACCAGCTCACATTTTCAAAAGTTGCAGTATCCTGCAGTCATGTGAGCACCATTACAGGTGGTTCTTGACTTACGACCACAATTGATCCCCCAAATTTCTGTTGCTAAGCGAGGTATTTGTTAAGTGAGCTTTGCCCCATTTTGCAACCTTTCTCACCATGGGTGTTAAGTGAATCACTGCAGATGTTAAGTTAGTAACTATTCTGACCTAGGCTTCCTGAGAAAGCATAAATCAGAATCTTGCTCCCAAAACCTCTCTTTTATTTAGCCGTATGTGAATTATGGTCATTCACAGCCCGTAATGATTCACAAACAGCCCTTGAAGAGTCTGACAGATGTCTGCTCAAGTTGCCACAGTCTTTCAGGGTAAGGTTGATAAGCACCCACCTTTATCTCCCTTGAAACGCTGCCAGAGACCTAATTGCCAATTAGTTTTGCAAGGCCAAACGTAACACAGAATCAAACAGATGTTCTCAGAACTTGAACCAACCATATGAACTAACTGCTTCCTGCAAAGGCTCACGTCCGCCTGCTCCTCTTTTATGTCATGTTGGAGGGGCCAATCATCTCCAAGCCTTACTCTTGAGTCGCCCCTTTTTCCTTAATTGTTCTTGCCTTCTGGCAGCTCTGCGCATGTGCACACTGGGAACAAGGTCACACTGTTCTTCTGCCTCACTGATTTCAGACTCCGGAGGCTCCGGAGGCAGCATATAACTACCAGATGGCCCTGGCCCCCTCTCTACTTCCGATGCAGAGCCTTCATCTGAGCCTTCCCCAGACACCCAGGCTAGCCTATGTTCCTCCCCAACCGCCTCACTGTCCGATTCTGCTGCCAGCTCTACAGGCCGCCGGCTGACCATAACAGTAACATGGTTGTTAAGTGAATATGGATTCCCCATTGACTTTGCTTGTCAGAAGGTCATAAAAGGAGATCACGTGCCCTGAGGACACTGCAACCATCATAAGCATGAGTCAGTTGCCAAGTGCCAAAATTTTGATCACATGACCAGGGGGGGGGGAAATGGGAAAACAGTCATGCCACTTTTTTCAGTGTTGTAAGTTTGAACGGTCATTAAATGGATTGTTATAAATTGAGGACTACCTGTATTAGATTTCTATCCACCTTTATTAATTCATAAGTAATTCAAGGTGGGAAACATACCTAATACTCCTTCTCCTTTTTATTTTCCCCATAGCAACAACAACCCTGTGAGGTGGGATGGGATGAGAGTGAGTGACTGGCCCAACATCACCCAGGTCTGGTAACCTGTTACAATTTTTTTTTTGCTGACAACAGGATTGAAAACTGATGATTTATGGATTAGTATCTCGATAAGGGATGAGTTATGAAAAGAAATTTGTTTATTAGCTTATAGGAGGCAAAAAGTCATCAAATTTATTTTTACTTGTAGTGATGATTGAAAATCACTTCTTTACATATTTTTTCTTTATTTTACTTTCTTCTTTTCTTTCTTTGCACGTCTTATACTTAGTTTTCTAAACTTAGTTTGTATTCACTTTTACTTCAGTACATTCAAACACACACACACACACACGAAATACCACTTAATGCATCATCACAAAATCTCCAGAACCGTAAAGCCTACAAACTTGAAATTCAGCATGTATGTTCCTCTTAGCTTCTAGATGCTTCAGATCATTAGTATTTCTTATACAGTAATTAACACGCTCTGATGCTAAGAGAGTTCTACTCCCCCTTCCCACCTGAAAGAGCTCTGTTCTGACTGCCAGTTGCCTCACATTCCATTATCTCAGTTCAAACTGGTAGATGTTCCACTTCTTCACTGAGGAGCAGTCTGGGGTTTCTTACAGTACTAAATATGGGTACCTCACCAAAATGTCTATACCTTCCACCTATGGAACTGCTTCTAGACTCAAGGCGGCGGGAGCTATATTCCCTTATGTGTTTCAATCACCTACCACCACTGAGTCAATGGATTGAACTGGATTGAACCAGATTTCCCCTGCATTGCCCCATCACATTATTATTTAATAAAAATTATGAAAAAAATCATGATTTGTTTTACTATAGTTTGCTAATCAAGCCACAATTGACTGTTTTTCTAGAATATCCTTGGCTGTAATGTGATTTCTTTGGTTTTGACTTAGCATCTTACAAGCTTGCAGTCACTGAATTTCCCTCTGACAGGATTTTGACTGTGGTTACCAGTTCTGTGTGCATGGCATGGCTTGGTGGGCATAGCTTGGTGGGCGTGGCAGGGGAAGGTTACTGTAAAATCTCCATTTTCTCCAATCATCTGGGACTCGGGAGGCAGAGACTATATGGGCTGGGCCAGTCAGAGGTGGTATTTACCAGTTCTCAAGATTTCCTCTAAAGATTCCCCAGAACTGGTCAGAACCTGCTAAATACCACCTCTGGTACAAAGAGGGGGAAAAAGCCAAAAGGGAAAAAAAAGGAAAAGAAAAAAAAGGAAGAAAAGAAAAGTATTTTTCTCTCACAACAGTTAAGCTGTAATTGATCTCAAGAGTAACATAGACCTAATCTTTGAACAAAACAAATTATGGTTAACTATTTCAGAAAATTTAAAGATTGTGTCTTTTGGGATTCTAGTTATGCTGGAAATCATCTAATTCTTAATAGTCCCTATTAGGCTTAATTTGGTAAAAGAAAGAGTGTGCTAAAGAGATAAATAATGTTTTGGTTGGTATAACAAAACAGGATTTCATTTTCACTCTATTAAGAGAAATTCACCAAGGGATATGTTCTCACCTTAAATTAATTGTTTTAAACCTTAGCTTCCGCTGCCCAGATCTTGCTAAGCCCACTTTAAAATTCTCTCTCATTGTTAAAATCCAATCCTATCCATTAAAACTAAATGCATGGAGACTCAGGACCGATAAAAAGTGCTAATTCTTTATGCAATGCAGAATTTATTGCCTCAAATGTTGAAGTAACCATCAATTGAGGTGGTTTTAAAAAGACTGTAGACAAATTGGCGTGATAGCAGTGTTCCAATATCAAAGGGGCTGATGCAGAAAAGAGAGGGTCAACCTATTCTCCAAAGCACTTGAAGGCAGGACAAGAAGCAATGGATGGAAACTCATTAAGAAGAAAACCAAACAAAAAAATTTCCTGTCAGTGAGAACGATTTATCAGTGGAATAGCTTGCCTCCAGAAGTTGTGGGTGTTGCAATACTCGAAGGTTTTAAAAAAGAGATTGGACAACTGAAATGGTATAGAGTTTCTTTTTGAGTAGGGGGTTGGACTAGATGTCCTCCAAGGCCCCGTCCAACTCTTTTATTCTGCTATTCATGGGTGTGAAACTCTCCAGTGACTGTTTCCCAGCTTTAAAACCTCAATTCAAAGGCGGTTTGATTCAAGAGAAAGATCCAGCTAGTTTGAGTAGTGACAATCAGGAGCTCCCTTTGTGTAGGGACTACTTTGTGGCAGCATCTTTTCCAACTACTAAAGTATTATTATGTGACATAAACCATTCAGGGGTGGGTTCCTACCGGCATTGTTACCGGTTCGCTGCGTGCATGTGCGCAGTTTACTGTAAATTGTTCTGCGCATGCATGAAGAACATGAAAACCTACCAAAAACAGCAGCGGTGACCAGGGTACCAGTTCGGGGGCCTGGCCAGCCTGGGTCACTACCGGTTGTGTGACCCAGACCAAAATGCCACTACCGGTTTGCATGAACCAGTGCGAACCGGTAGCAACCCACCTCTGAAACCATTGCATTCAGTGGCATCTTTTGGATAACCAACCTCATGAAAGCTTCCATCTTTTAATAAAATGTATTAAAGAATACCAGACTCCTCTTGATTTGTTTTTTACACATAGACTATTCCTAGCTTCAACTTACAACAATTGAGCCCAATGTTTCCAACGCTAAACAAGACAGTTGCTTGGTGACTTTTCTCCCATTTTACAAACTTCCTTGCCAAAGTTAAGCAAACCATTGCAGTTATTAAGTTTGTAACATGGTTGTTAAATGATGGGCTTCCCCATTGACTTTGCTTGTCAGAAGGTCGCAAATGATGATCATGTGACCCCAGGACACTGAAACCCTCATAAATGCAAGACAGTTGCCAAGTGTCCAAATTTTGATCACATGACCCTGGAGAATGCTGCAGTGTGAAAAAGTGTGAAAAACAGTCATGTCACTTTTTTTTCAGTCCTGTTGTAACTTTGAAAGGTCAGTAGAAATAGCACTTAGACATATACCGCTTCACAATGCTTTGCGGCCCTCTCTAAACGGTTTACAGTCAGCCTGTTGCTCTCAACAATCTGGGTCCTCATTTTACCCACCTCAGAAGGATGGAAGCCTGAGTCAACCGTCAGCCAGTCAGAATAGAACTCCTGGCAGTGAGCAGTAAGTTAGCCTGCAGTGCTGGACTCTAACCACAGCACCACCATGGCTCAAAAGTCAATTGGGGAAGATGGTTTCATCTAACAACTGAATGATTCATTTAATAAGTGAAGTGGTTCACTTAACAACCATGGCAAAATAGATTATAAAATCAGGCATGATTCACTTACCCACTGCCAAAAATTCCAGTCCCAATTGTGGTCATAAGTCAAGGGGTCACGTAGAGCAGGGGTGGGTTCCTGCCGGTTCTAACCAGTTCAGTAGAAGAGGTTTGTCAAATCTACAGTACCAGTTAGAAGAGGTTCCACGAGTGGACCCAGAAGTAAGTTCCAGAATGCCTGCCCTGGCCCTGTTGCTCGTTCACCCGCCTGTTCCGCTGCAGCTCACTCGCTCACCCGCCTGTCCGCACTAAACTAGCCCAGCCCACCGCTCACTTATTGGCTGAAGTCCAGCCAATCAGTGAGCGGGCTGGAGTCAACCCACCCGCCTCTAACACCCGCTTAAAAGGGTGGCGCCAATGGCCAACATTACTCATTTGAAAAGAGTCTTTCTCGTTCCCGAGCAGCTGTTGCATCACGCTTGCTGATCGAGTCCTCCCTTCGCTTTGCTTTGCTTCACTTCGCATCGCTTCACCTTCCAGCAGCTTACTGCTTCCCTCAGGTAAGCAACTAAGCATGAGGGGGGCGGCAGCGGGAGGGAGGCTAGCGTATGCCAGCCTGCGGTTTTCGTGTGGGAAGGCCTTCAGTTCTTCTCTCACGAAAGCTATGGGCTGGCATACACCGCGTGGCCGAAAGGGGGAGGGCGGCAATGGTAGGAGGCTAGCATATGCCAGCTTGCGGATTTCATGAGGTAAATCCGTGAGCTGGCGTACACCGCGTGGCCAACGGGGCATGGCAGTGGTGGGAAGCTAGCGTATGCCAGCCGTGGCTTTCACGGGGGAAAGCCTCCAGTGGGAAAGCTGTGGGCTGGGTTGTGCTGCATGGCTGAAAGGAGGTGGGCAGTGGCGGCAAGAGGCTAGCAGTGGCGACAAGAGGCCTTCCCTTGTGAAAGCTGCGAGCTGGCGTATGCTGCGTGGTCGAAAGGGGGTTTCCTGCTACTTTAATTAATTGTGTGTAGAATACTTTTAACTGGTTTTATTTTAAATTATTGTCCGTGGAATACTTTAAAATGGTTTTATTTTAAATTATTATTGGTAGAATCTTTTTTTAAATTGTCTTAGACTATTTAAAAATATTTTATCAACAATAAATTAAAATAAACCATTTAAAATATTCTATACTCAATGCTTTTCAATAAAATGATTTAAAAATATTCTATCCACAATACATTTAAAAGTATTGTGGATAGAATATTTTTAATGGTTTATTTTAATTTATTGTGTATAGCATATTTTAATGGTTTTATTTTAATTTATTGTGTATAGAATATTTTTAAATGGTTTTTAAGGATTTTTAAAATTATTTATAGAATATCTTTAAAAATATTTTAGGGAATTTTTATTTATTGTTTATAGAATATGTTTATTACAAAGAATGCTATTCCTTTTTGCAAATGGTTTATTTGTGATGCAATATGTTGCTTTAAGTGTGCAGGTTGGTACATGGTTTATGTGTCTCAAAGTGGCTGCTTTTCTATGGGCAGGCCAGGTTGGTGCAAGGCAGCTTTGCCAGATTTTGTATGTTTCTGTGTGATATCTAGTTGTTTAGGTAATTGTGGTTCCTGGTTCTGTGAGCTTCCTGGCACTGTCCTTTATAATTTCCCACAATGCCTTGATGGTTTTTATTCCATCAAGCTTTGTCTTTCCTGCCCTTAGGTTTAGGGAAAAAACTGGTTTCATTGCAGTCTTTTGGGGGAAAATTGTTATTTTTTGGTGTTTTCCTGGCACTGTAATAGTTTGTGTGTGGGGGTGTGTAATGTCCCGCAGTTATCTACACATTAATAATGATCAAGTACTAATAATATTTCCTTATACATTTTAGTGACCCTTTCTTACATAATTGGTGTTTTCTTTCATACTTTTAGATTTCTAATTTCTGTTTCGGTTAGTTAGCAGTTGATAAAACAAATCTCATGTGAAAAAGTATTCGAAGGCTTCTTGATTTTAATTGTCAATTTATTCATTCCTGCACATTCTAATATTTATTCATTTTCATATCTGTTTTTCTACTGTTGTGCAAACACAATTCTAGCAGCTGTTAACAAGTGTAAAATTAAATGTGTATTGTATTCCATTTGAAATGCCCAACTAAATATTGCTGGTTTTTAATCCATATTTTGCTTTACCATTGCTTCTAATTATGACAACACTAACTCTTGAATAGCTACTTGGTCTGCCCTAAGTACTGAACCTAATTCATATATTCCTGTTTTTTGAACTGAGGAATAAATTTCAGAAAAAAAATCTGTATTGCTCTGTGATTCTATCTATGAAATTCATTCTTGATCTAACTTCTTGGATGAAAGACTATATCTTTCCTGTTTGTTGGGGGACATCCTTCCTGAAAAGACTACATTGTTGGGTGAAAACAGAGGTCCCTTCTGTTACCTGTAGTATATTCCTCAGCTTACAACCACAATGGAGTCCAATATTGTTTTATTTCTTTTGCAGTTAGCATTATTTAACAGGATGAAGAGACAACAGAATATGACCACTAGGACAGTCATCTTTCCTATGTAAGTAGCTGTTTTATTGCTTTGTGTGCTTGTTTCATCCTTAATATAGTAGTTCAAGCAATTAAAGTATTCCTTTCTGTATCTCTTTGTGCAGACCATTCATTGGAGTAAGGTGGTCAGTGGGTGACTTCAACACACAAAAGGACAGTAATCTTCCTTTTCTATTATTTTGTGTGCTGGTTTTATCCTAATGCAGTGCATGCAATGAAAGAGTTCATTTCTGTGTCTCTTCTTCGTGCAGGCCATTCATTGGAGTCAGTGATATTGAAGACTGGAAAGAACAGTTATCTTCTTTCTGTACATAGCTCTTTCATTGTTTTGTGTACTTATTTTAATCTTATTTAAGTAGTAAGTACACAAAATAATAAATTTCCTTTTTTATATCTTTTTGTAGATCATCCATTGGGGCAAAGAATTCAGTGACATCGTCTTGGCCACTCCCATCCGGTCACATGACTGCCAAGCCACTCCCACCCAGTCACATGGCCAGCAAGCCACTCCCACAAAACAGGCCACACCTACAGAAGAGGTTCCAAAAAAAATTGAAACCCACCACTGCTGTAGAGCCTTTCTTAGCAGCAGAGCAAATTACCTGTGAGTGCTGTCCTTTTCCAGCTTGATCTTAACAGTCAGATTCTAATAGTCTCCTTGCAATGTCCATCACTAGCCATAAAACCTTTTCTAGTGAGGGCATGCAATGGTCCCTCCATAGCTGTAACATAGGGTACAGTTGGAAGATAGAGGAGCTGTGTGGATGGAGGATTGCTGGTTCCACTCACTGTGTTGCATTACTATCCTTGTATAGTTTTTTTTACTACACAAGGACAGTAGCTACCACAAGAGACATGGTGGCTCAGTGGCTAAGATGCTGAGCTTGTCGATCAGCAAGGTCGGCAGTTCGGCAGTTCAAATCCCTAGCGCTGCGTAATCGAGTGAGCTCCCATTACTTGTCCCAGCTTCTGCCAACCTAGCAATTCGAAAGTACGTAAAAAATGCAAGTAGGAAAATAAGGACCACCTTTGGAGGGTAGGTAACAGTGTCCCATGCACCTTCGCCATTTAATCATGCCAGCCGTATGACCACGGAGACATCTTCGGATAGCACTGGCTCTTCGGCTTTGAAACGGAGATGAGCACCACCCCCTAGAGTCGGAAACGACTAGCACAGATGTGCGAGAGGAACCTTTACCTTTAAGACAGCATTTTCTGTCTGATTTTACTTCATTCCTTTTCACCAACAGTTTTGTTTTATCCTTAGATCCAGCAAGGTGTGAGCACCTTCCATTGTCAATCCTGAGCTTCCTCACTGGCAGGTTTAGCCCTTGTGCTCAGATGAATTGAACTGGTTCAAGGTGGAAGAATTATTAATGCTTAATGAGTTTCTAGAGTTTTAGTATACATCACTAGATATGGGAATGTGCTAAGCAGACTCAAATGAAAGCATAGCTACATTGCCGATTTACCTGTCTTTCTCTTTTAACCGATGCCAGCTGGACTAAGAAAATTTGGATTGGGGTGCTACAGTTTATAAATGTATAGATGAATCGGGGATTGAAGTTAAAGTACCAAATGCACCTTTGTGCAAGAACAACAATTTAAAAATATATAGTCCTTTCTTGTATTTTCCTAGTTATTCTTCCAGAAACACTTCTGCTTCTTATGTTACTATCTTTTTTTCCAGTGCTTATCGTGAGAATTGGCTTCAGGACCTACTGTGTTCTGATAATTGTCTCCATCTGGCCAAGCGTATTTACTCTTCCACAGATCTCAAAGGGCAGGAAAGAAGAAATAGAATAAATACAGTCCAGTTGGACTGTAAAGATTTTATTTATTTATTTAAAACATTTATAAAGCTGCCCATCTTGTATCAAACTGGGTGGATCCCAACCAATGGTTTATTAAAAACAACATCTATATATCATTAATACTATGATTAAGTCCACAGAACATAGAATTATAGGTTGGAAGTAGTGGTGGGATTCAATTTTTTTACTACCAGCTCTGTGGGTGTGGCTTGGCTTGGTGGGTGTGGCTTGGCTTGGTGGGTGTGGCTTGGCTTGGTGGGTGTGGCTTGGTGGGCGTGGCAGGGGAAGAATACTTCAAAATCCCCATTTCCACCCCACTCTGGGGCCAGCCAGAGGTGGTGTTTGACGGTTCTCCGAACTACTCAAAACTTCTGCTACTGAGTGGGAGGAGCCAATGTCACGACAATATGGATGTGCAGTCTCGATGCTCCGAGACCGCAGCTGATACTTTTGCCACTGGGTGGTCTGATCGGACATAAACCATCCCGCAGAGATGGTGAACAGGAAGAATACGTCTTGCTGATCTCAGGGACATCGCAAAGTCCCTGATGGATCCAAGAGAAGTTTTTCAAGCCGGCGACAAAAAATCCAGCCATTAGGCTGATGAAATCAGGGCAGCTCCAAAATGGAAGGATATGGAAAGAGAAAGTATTTCCAGCTGGTGATGAATTTTTGCCATTTTAAAAGAGACTGCCTATAAAAAACTTAAAGTTAATTTAAATTTGAGAACAGAAGAAATAAGTGGCGGAATTAAGCTTTGAATGGTTTTGGACAGTGGGTTATCTTACTTTTTAAATGCTATGTTCATGGATGGAATTTAAGCAAGCCTTTTAAAACGAATGGATTAAGTTTTCTTGTTCTATTTTTTTCTGCTATTATTATCTTTGTAACCTATGGACTAAAATTCTACTTCTTCACTACTGTGGGGTTTTTTCCTCTTTTCTTCTCTAACCCATTCAAGAATTTGACTTTGGTTTAAGCAAAGAAAATTGTTACAACAGAGGGAAAGAAAAGCGCTGAGACTCGGAGGCTGGAGGTTTGTGTACTGGAAACAAAACACTCTTACTTTCCTCACTGATTATTCTGGCTTGGCACTTCAAGGTCTCACTATTAGTTTATAGAGAGTGATAAGAAGAAAAGCATATAGATGTTTTTTGAAGTATATCTTTAACCAGAGAAAATTTAAAATAGGATCTTATTGTGAATTTATGTTTAATCCTGTAAAAACCTTCTAAGCCACAGCAGCAGT
Organism: Natrix helvetica; assembly: GCF_964273705.1. Taxonomy (NCBI): domain Eukaryota; kingdom Metazoa; phylum Chordata; class Lepidosauria; order Squamata; family Natricidae; genus Natrix; species Natrix helvetica. The sequence continues at coordinate 132,943,497 of NC_138554.1, read as the reverse complement.
GTTTGTCAGCTGGAGATAATGGCACAACTTCAACAGCAGAAAGAAATTTTAAGCCTGCAAAAGTTATTGTTAGCAATTCAGAAATGATCAAATACATTTGAGAGAACGGAGAAGAAGTTGGAAAATTTAGAGCATCTAACAGTAAAATATGATGAAGAAGTTGGAGATGTTTATCAAGTGGAAGAAGTGGAGGTTAGAGTCCTAAAAACCGAAGAGGAAAATAATCATAAAGAAATTAAATCTGCTGATATCTATGGTGATTGGTTTGTGTCTGGAAATGGAAAGACTGGAACACTGAAAGAGGAATTAAATGGAGGGGAACTTTACCCCAGATGGCAAGATATAGAAAAAGAAAAAACAAAAGAATGTATGGATTTAAAGAGAGAAATTTTATTAGCAACATCATTGATAACACTACCGACAATTAAAGATAAGCTGATTAAGGAAACAGAAGAAGGGCATCGAAATTACATGAGAGACTTAATAAGCAATGAGTTGCTAAGAGGAGTCTGTACAAATTTGATTAAGGAGATGATTAGAGGACTGATACCACAAATGGCAGAAGATATGAGACTGTTTTGCTACTGGAAAGATACAGGTTGATAGATGGAAGTGCATAATTTAAAACTAGTTAAACTTAGGGAAATTTACTGACAATATAGTCAAATAAATAATTGATAATGATAATAATATATACATATGTATATAGGCTAACAAAAAAGAACTAAGTTAAATTTAGTTAAATTTTGATTATAAGGGGGAAAATTGTTATGATACAGGATACAGTCAAATAAAGGAGGGATAATGATACAAAGGAAAATATATATGTATGGGCACAACATAAGGAAACTGGATGTAAATTGTAAACAGTGATTTGGAAAGGAGGATTAGAAATTTTTGTTACTAGATATTATGGAGGTTTAGCTAGAATAGGCCATAAGGATTCAGTGTTATTGGAGGATTTTAGAAATAGCAAATGAAATGCCAGTATGTGGTTATGTTTTAAATCTTGATATATTTTATGATGAAGGACGTTTAAACATTTGTAGTCAAATGAAAATGGAGGTATGATGATGGTAATATGTATAAATATTGGAGTTAAAATACTTGAGTTAATATGAATTATGATTGATGACTGTGGAAGAGATGCACGAAAGTTTTTTGTAACCAACTGACACACTTTCTACAGTATGTAAAAAAGGAGGATTCTTTGTGTTGTGTTTGTTTTGAAAATTAATTTTAAAAAAAACACTTCCACTACTGGTTCTCCAGAACTGGTCAGAACTGGCAGAATACCACCTCTGGTTGGAAGGGACTGTGAAGGTCTCCAACTCCTTGCCCACATTAGGATTTCCTTGGTGCTTTCTCAGCTTGGTTGTTTTTTGGTAGACATTTCAAAACCCAGAAGTAGGTTACATCATCATCATCACCATCATCATCATCATCATCATCATCATCATCATCATCATCATCATCATCATCGTCACTGATGATGTTACCTAGTTTGGATAATGAAATGTCTAAGAAAACATTTCCTAGCACTGAGAACAACTAATCAGTGGTTGTGGGTGATAATGATGATATTACCTAGTTTGGGCTTTTGAAATGTCTACAAGAAAACAACCAAGCTCAGAGAGCACGAAGGACCCCCCATTTTAATTCTGAACTACAAATATTCTTCTTGATTGATCCTATACCATTCCAGTCTCTTCTTGAATACATCCAGTGTTGGAGCACTCACAACCACTGGTAAATTGTTCTCGCTGCAAGGAAATATCTTAGTTCTAGGTCTGATATCTCTTTAATGATCTTCCATCTGTTATTTCTTATCCTGTTCTCAGGTGCTTGGAGAATAGATTCGCTTCTTCCCTGTGACAGACCCTTGAGTTTTGGTAGACTGCTATCATGTCATCTTAGTCCTTCTCTTTGTTAGACTAGACATACCTAATTGCCTCAATAGTTGACCGTATGTTTTAACTCCCATATTTATTGCTCTTCTCTACATCCTTTCTAGGGACTCAATATCTATTTTGTGTCATTGTGACCAGAATTGTGACACAGTATTTCAAGTATTGTCTCCCTAGTGCACTAAAGGTAAAGGTTCCCCTCCCACATATGTGCTAGTCATTCCCGACTCTCGGGGGAGGTGCTTCATCTCCGTTTCAAAGCCAAAGAGCCAGCACTGTTCGAATACATCTCTGTGGTCATGTGGCTGGTATGACTAAATGCCAAAGGTGCACGGAATGCTGTTACTTTCCCACCAAAGATGCTATTTTTCTACTTGCATTTTCAAATGCTTTCGAACTGTTAGGTTGGCAGAAGCTGGGACAAGTAACGGGAGCTCATTCCATTATATGGCACTAGGGATTCGAACCACTGAACTGCCAACCTTTCTGATCAATAAGCTCAGCGTCTTAGTCACTCAGCCACCAAGTCCCAAGGCTAATGCACTATAAAGCGATATTATCACTTCCTGTGATCTTGAAATTATCGCTCTGTTGATGCAACTTAGGACTGCAACATTAAAACTTGATACCAAGAAAACTTTCACATCTGGTCCAATAGTCTCAGTCTATTATACAAGCTCAGTAAATAACAGAATAACCCTATTCAGTCCATGATTTAAAATCCAGCACTATATTCTGGAATCTAAGAGGCAGCTGAAATCTAGGGCCCAGTCCAACATAAGAGAGAAAATGCCAAAGTCATCTAAGCAGCTTCTGTGGCTGGAAGAGGACTACTCTACATCTAACAAAGTCCTCTTGTGACACACATAAACATGAGTGGGATTTTGATTGCATGGGCATGGCTACCATCTTGAATTTCAGGATCCTCCCCATCCCACTGTGAGCACCTCCAAATCGTATAGTTAAAATTCTTGCAGTTAATTTAGAATGGTGTTTCTCAATATCAACCACTTTAGATGGGTGAACTCCAATTCTCAGAACTCCCCAGCCAGCACCCATCTTAGGTTGCCAAAGTTGAGAAACATTGATTTAGAATCCTGGTTATGTTTTTGGGTATATATAGCATTAGCAATAGCACTTAGACTTATATACTGCTTCACAGTGCTTTACAGTTTCTAAGTGGTTTACAGAGTCAGCCTCTTGCCCCAACAATCTGGGTCCTCATTTTACTCACCTCGGAAGGATAGAAGGGTGAGTCAACCATGAGCTGGTCAGGATCGAACTGCCAAATTGCAGGTAGCTGACAGTCAGCAGAATTAGCTGCAGTACTGCATTCTAACCACTGCACCACCAGTGGTTAGACTTGGCTCTGTAAGTCAAGATAGTCTTTGATTTACAACAGTTCATTTAGTGGCCGTTTGAAGCTACAATGGCACTTTTGTGACCGTCTGACAAGCAAAATTAAAGGGGAAGCCAAGTTCACTTAACAACTGCAGATTCACTTAACAACTGGTTACTAATGTGACAACTGCAGGGATTCACTTAACAAATATGTCAAGGAAATTCATAAAATGGGGCGAAACTCGCTTAACAAATTTCTCACTTAGCAACATAAATGCTAGGCTCAATTGTGGTTGTAAATCGACTATCTGAATTGTATTCTGGAGCAACTCCTTCAATTTATGTTTAGATTTGTGGCTGCTTTGATTCATGTATGATTAGAATCAGCTTCTTCCTTTTTATTTATGTAAAATGGGTGTTTATCTTAATGCTGTTGTGTAACACAGACACAGATGAGAAAGACAACATGATTTAATAAATAGACGCTTGATAATCTGTTCAGTAGGTGGGCTTGCAGTATGATTTTTTTTGCCATTTTGGATAAAATATTATTTTTCCTTTTGCATTTTTAGTAGGATACACAACATACTTTTTTTTTTGCTAATTTTATCCTCATTTTTACATCAAATCTAGGAAAATTTTCATAGAGATTAATTACTTGTCATACCTACATCTAATTTAAAAATATTAGAAGTAGGCAGCCTGTTACTGAGAAGCATATGCCTTGGACAACACATTATATCATAGTTAACCATCCATGAGTTACAGAATTAATTCTATCGCCCTGGTCTGAACCATAATCTAACTATGCTGCATGAATTAGCCAATTATGGGTATATTGTTTGCTTTAGCCAATTATATGTACCCCCGCTGAGTGTTTCTATTTTGAAATTCATATCCTAAAATATTAACATTTCTACTATAAACCTTGTCAATGGTAATGCTTTAACCACCAAAGTGTGTGTGTGTGTGTATACTGGTGTGTGTGTGTGTGTGTATGTATGTGTATGTATGTGTATATGTATATGTATGTATGTGTGTATGCATATATATTTGTTTTCATAGATTTTCACAGGTATGGGTATGCAAGACTTGGCATATTCGGGTCTTTTCCCGTGTAAGATTGACAGTATCTTGGTGACGTTTCGATGAGGTCACACTCATCATCTTCAGGCTTGTGTCTTTGGCTTCGTGCTTTTGCGAGCAAAGCATGATCAGAGCTGCCTTTTTCTATAAATATAGGTGGGGTGTGTGGAATGTTAGCTTTGTTGCTTTAAATGGATTGGTTGGCTGTGTTGTCACAGATAATAATAATAATAATAATAATAATAATAATAATAATAATAATAATAATAATAATAATAATAATAATAATAATAATAAATATTTATTTCTTAGCCGCACCCTCTCCCGAAGGACTCAGGGCGGCGTACAATAAAACATATAAAATACATATCTAGACAAGACATACATATAACAAAGACGTATACTAAGACGTGTACAAGGAGGAGGTGGGCTGGTGAATAAAAACAATTAAAATCACAATGTTTAAAACCCCTAAATAAATAAATACAATTACATTACACAAATAAAAAAACCTGTCAGGAGCGATATAGTTAGATCATAGTTGAGCCAGGCCAGCTGCTTGGAATAGGTGGGTCTTGAGCTTTACACGGAAGGAGCGGAGGTCAGAGGTATTCCTAATATCCGGAGGGAGGTCATTCCACAGGGCTGGGCCCGCCACAGAGAAGGCTCTACTCCTAGGCGGTTGATTGATTGATGGAATTAATGTTTCGTGAGGGTGATTGGTAATAGTGTCCTGTGTTGTTCTGGGTCCTGTGTAGGTTTTTGTGGCTGGGACTCGTTTATTGACTAGGGCTAGTTTCCAGATGTCTGGTAGGCGGGAGGTATCATCATGTTTATTCATGTTGTGGGGGTGTTTCTCTATTTCGATAGCTTCCATAATTATTCTCTTGTTGAAGTGTTCAGTTTTGGAGATTAATTTGGTTCCTTCAAAATCAATTTTGTGTCCTGTTGCTTTAAGGTGCTGGAAAAGGGAGGAAGGTTTTTCTTCTTTTCGGACTGCGTTCTTGTGTTCTGTGATGCATGCATTTATTCTCCTATTAGTTTGTCCAATGTATGTGGCTGGGCAGATTTTGCATGGTATTTTGTAGACTCCTTGGTTTTCTAGCTGGATCTTGTCTTTGGGGTTTCTTAAGATGTTGGTTATTTTTTGATCAGTGCCGAAGGCTGTCTTGATATTGTGTTTGTGGAGAATTTTGCTGATTTTATCTGTGGTGCCTTTGATGTAAGGGAGGAGGGTGATGCCATTGTCCTGTTCTGTGTCTCGGTTCTTGGGGGGTGTCTCCCTTTGGATTAGGTTGGTAATTGTGGTTTTTTTTTGGAATCCGTTGGAAATTAATACGTTTGTGAAGGTGTGTAATTCAGTTTTCAGGTGTCTTTGTCAGCTAGGCGTTTGGTTCTCCATCACCACCCTGCACAGATCAATTCCTTAGCCAAGACCCTCATCTCCAGAACCACACAGGACACCATCACCAATCACCCTCACCAAACATCAATTCCATCAGCCAATCAAGATGTAACAACACAGCTAACCAATCTGTTTAAAGCAACAAAGCCAATATTCCACACACACCCCACCTATATTTATAGAAAAACGGCAGCTCCGATCACGCTTTGCTAGCAAAAGCACATAGCCAAAGGCACTAGAGCCGTGATGGCGAACCTATGGCACGTGTGCTACAGGTGGCACACAGAGCCATTTCTGAGGGCACGCAAAGCATTGCCCTGTCAGCTCCAGTGCGTATGTGCCCGCTGGCCAGCTGATTTTTGATAGTTTTTTTTAATCTCCAGAGGAGTCCCTGAAGCCTCCAAAAGGCAAAAAACAGCCCAATGCAAACCAGAAATGAGGAGAGAGCTGCCGGAACGGGGGAAAGACAAGTGGCAAGGAAAGAGGCTTCTTTCACTTGTGCTGGCTGCTCTGTCCCCCCTCCCCCGCTACTAAAAAGGATCCTCCTGATCGCTGGAATCCAAAGGGAAATGAGGAGAGAGCTGGTGGAATGGGGGAAAGACAAGCGGCAAGGAAAGAGGCTTCTTTCACTCGTACTGGCTGCTCTGTCCCCCCTCCCCCCGCTACTAAAAAGGATCCTGCCTGATCGCTGGAATCCAAAGGGAAATGAGGAGAGAGCTGCCAGCACGGGGGAAAGACAAGCGGCAAAGAAAGAAGAAAAGAGGGTTCTTTCACTCAACATGGCTGCTGTTGCCCTTTTCTCCATTTCAGTGCTACGGCATCGAGGTTGCCCCACCCACCATCGCCCAGGTCCTCGCTTCTCCCAAACATTTCTTTGCCTACCTGATTTCCAGCTCCATTGCGTTTCTTGCCATCGTGTGCAGAGAAAGAAAGTTTGTGGGACTAAAAAAAAAAACTTCAATCAATCAATTACAGCTTAGGGGGGGGGAGAGATCTCGCAAAGTTGGAATCAATTGATTGAAAGGGTTTTTTTTTAGTCCCACAAACTTTGTTTTCCTGTCCAAAACGGCAAGAAACACGATGGAAAAATGCTACGGAGGGGAAATTAAATAGGCAAAGAAATGCTTGGGAGAACCTTGAGGGAAAAAAGCTGCTTTTTCTTCTTTCCTTGCTGCTTGTCTTTCCCCTGTGCCAGAAGCTCCCTTCCTCATTTGTCTATTGACTGTAGTGCCCAGGATCCTCTTTAATAGAAGGGGGAATTTAGCAACTGGACTCACACCTGCCATAGTAAAAGGGGCCCAATCTTTACACAGGAGAATGATAAGGGAAGGTTTTTTGACACAGAAGCACACTTGAGCATCCCCCCACCCCCATCCCAATCTCTTCCCGTTTGTGGCAGAGCAACTTCTCCCCTCACTGGGTGTTAGCCAAGGGGAAGCAGCCAGAGCAGGGAGTGGCGAGGAAGCTTGCGTAAAAATGCGCAGTCCACACAGGTGAGGGGGGGCATTAAGTTATGTGGGTGGGCACTCGAGTTTGTGTGATAGCGCGCACGCATGTGCTTTTGGCACCCGAGGTGAAAAAGGTTTGCCATCACTGCACTAGAGTGACCTCTTCGAAACGTCGCCAAGATACTGTCAATCTTACACGGGAAAAGACCCGAATACACCAAGACCTGTATACACACACACACACACACACACACACACACACAAACGTAAAAGTAGAGTAGAATAGAATTGAATAAGAGAGTTGGAATGGACCTTGGAGATCTTCTAGTCCAACCCCCTGCTCAGGCAGGAAACCCTATACCATTTCAGACATATGGTTGTTCCAGTCTCTTCTTACAAACTTCCAGTGTTGGAGCATTCGCAACTTCTGGAGGCAAGCTGTTCCACTGATTAATTGTTCTAACTGTCAGGAAATTTCTCCTCAGTTCTAAGTTGCTTCTCTCCTTGATTAGTTTCCACTCATTGCTTCTTGTCCTGCCTTCAGGTGGTATGGAGAATAGCTTGACTCCCTCTTCTTTGGGGCAGCCCCAGAGATGTTGGAACATTGCTATCATGTCTCCCCTAATCCTTCTTTTCATTAAACTAGACATACCCAGTTCCTGCAACCGTTCTTTTTATGTTTTAGCCTCCAGTCCCCTAATCATCTTTGTTGCTCTTCTCTGCACTCTTTCTAGACTCTCAGCATCTTTTTTTACATTGTGGTGATCAAAACTGAATGCAGTATTCCAAGTGACTCCTTACCAAGGCATTATAAAGTGGTATTAACACTTCATGTGTTCTTGATTCTCTCCCTCTGTTTATGCAGCCTAGAACTGTATTGGCTTTTTTGGCAGCTGTTGCACACAGCTGGCTCATATTTAAATGGTTGTCCACTAGGATTCCAAGATCCCTCTCACAGTTACTACTATTGAACAAGATACCACCTATACTGTACCTGTGCATTTCATTTTTCTTGCCTAAATGTAGAACCTTACTTTTTGCACCACTGAACTTCATTTTGTTAGATATGTTCAAGTCTGTCAAGATCCTTCGGTATCTTAAGCCTGTCTTCTGGAGTGTTGGCTATTCCTGTCAGCTCAGATTCTTGGCAACTGATACATATTTATGATGGTTGCAATTTTTGCAACTTTCTGACAAGCAAACATCAACGGGGAAGCCAGATTTACTTAATAACCATGTTACTAATTTAACAGCTGCAGTGATTCACTTAACAACTGTGGCAAAAAAGGTCATAAAATGGGGCAAAATTCACTTAACAAATGTCTTGCCTAGCACCATAAATTTTTGGCTCAATTGTGGTTGTAAGCCAAGGATTACTTGTATTAATTGCTAGAAACCATGACTCATTGGGTCATTTCCCCCCAGATATATTTCCTTTCCTAAACAGACCATAGGTGGGCAAAAAAAGCAGTGAGAGCAGGAGCGACATCTGACTTCCTGCCGCCTTCCCCACTGACTTTCTTGTAGGGAGTTGTCAGGGAACATTGGATATGATGATCATGTGACAGTGGCTAACCCTAGTAGCACTGCAACACAGCAGCACTGAAGAGACTATAACTTTGGCAAATTTCAATCCCATGAGCATCATGGTCCCCAATTTTGGATGCATTCTGTAACTTAGCCCATTTGAGACATATTGATTTAAAAATGTTCACCCAATCGTGCATTATTTTGCCCAGCTGAAGGTTACAGACAATCAGACATGAGGATTTTAGTAGGATATAGATTTAAATTGCCATCACTCAGGCTACAACTCACTTCTGCAGAATTGGATAACTTAGTAGAAAGACAGACATTTGCACATGTAGGTCAATCTATATCCAGAAATACTAAGACAAAGTACAGGGTGTAGCAAACTACTTATAAATACCTTTCAGTTGCTCCCTTTTCAGAATATAGAAGTTGTTACTAAGGCCATCTCTTTCTGAATCATGAAAGAAGAGCGGAAGATTGAAGTGTATCTGAGTAGAAGTTCACTGTCAAGCTATTTCTGTTTTTACTATTGAGACCGTTGGCCCATTCTTATCATTAGTGCATGTCCAAATAGCACTCAGACTTAGATATCATTTCACAGAGCTGCACAGCCCTGTCTAAGTGGTTTATAAAGTCAGCATATTATTGCCCCCAACAATCTGGGCCCCCATTTTACCAATGAGGGAATGGTGGGTGAAGATGACAGAATTAGTAGAAAGACAAAATTGACTTGCTTGATGAGAGGAAGGACAATATCTATATTCCTTATTGACTGGAAACCCCTTACGGATTTTTTGCTGAAATGAGAAAAATGAGCTTATGATTTATTGGTTTAATGATTAGAAATGGTAGACTACAGAAAGAAAGAAATTATGTTGTAACCCGAGAGAGAGAGAGAGAGAGAGAGAGAGAGAGAGAGAGAGAGAGGGAGGGAGGGAGGGAGGGAGGGAGGGAGGGAGGGAGATGGGGAGAGAGGGAGGGAATAAAATATAAATGACCTTGGAGCTGATGTTAAGAAGATTGTTCTTTATAACGTTTTCTCTCCTCCCCACCTCCTCTCCCCAATTTAGATTGTAAAGGGAGGATCTAAAAGCTAAAAAGAAAACAAAAAACCAAAATACCTCCAAAGCAGCAATCAACACCCAAATTACCAGAGATTAACACTACAATCAAGCAGCAAATAATACCCCAATAAAGCAACTAACATCTCAGACAAACAACAGTAAATACAGTGGCGGGATTCAAATAATTTAACAACCGGTTCCTACCTTAATGATTTCTTCACAACAACCAGTTCACCAAACTTCTCAGAAAGTTAACAACCGGTTCTCCCGAAGGGGTGCGAACTGGCTGGATCCCACCACTGAGTAAACACCAGTCCAGAGGTAGGTTCCTATGGTTTCGGCCTGTTTCAGCTGTGTAGGTAGTAACTCAGCCAAACACGCCCGCCAACCAGTTCTATCGGCAGAGCCATAGGCGCTGCCATGTTATCTTTTGTTCTGTGCAGAAGCAATTTTTTCACTACTGCGCGTGCGCGGGTAGCATGCATCAAGCGCACGCACACACAAAGTCCCTGAGTGAACTGGCATTAAAAGAAGGCAGAATCCACCCCTGCATCAGTACAATCAAGGAACTACTCAAAGGCAGGTAACACATTCACAACACTGACAGGGCAAGCCACTTGTACATAAACTCCATTCTTTTCTAGCACTGATGAGGTTGGGTTCCTACTGGTTCGGACTGGTTTGGCTGAGTAGGTAGTAACTCGGCCTGCCACGCCCCTGAACTGGTTGTGTCAGCGCCGCTATAGGTGCCGCCATCTTGTTTTATGCTTCCGCGCATTTTTTAGTACTGTGCATGAGCAGATAGCACGCATCATGCATAGACAGCATGCATCAAACGCATGCACAGTGCGTCTCTGAGCGAACTGGTAGTAGCAGGAGCCAGAACCCACCTCTGATGAGGTTATTTGATGAGGCAATGAAACATCTGCAAGAAAACAATTAGAAAACACCAAGAATCCCACACAATTCAGGTCTTGCTCCAGGGAAGCCTGTGAGGCCCAAAAGGCCTCAGTTGTCCATCTATGTTTTGGGTTTTTTTGGTTTCGCAAAAGAAAGCTTTCTTCCTATATTATCCCAGACATGTCCAAGCACCACCATTAAAATGAAACCCACGAAGCTGGAGAGAATAGCTTCTCATTGGGCAACATGAAACTATTGTTTCATAGTTTCATGAAGAAACTATGCGGGAGACAAATAATAAATAGGAGCCATATATTAAATATAATATTTTTCCTGAACAAAGTTTTGGAATCTGTGTTTGTGACTCCAGCAGTTTATCTGTTCTGGAGTACAAATGATGAGACATTATATCTTGTAAGCAATCATCTGGGTATATTAGCTGGAACCTTAGAAGGAATACAAGTATTTCATTAGCTGGCAAACCAAGCAGGATTTATTTCACGAAAGCTGTGCACGGGTGAGTGTATTTACTAGGCCTTTCAGCAATGGCTCATTGGAGTGTTTTCACTTTCGTTCCTCTGATTGAAATACAAAAGATGAGATATTATCTCCTGGGATGTAGCTTTAGTCACTGGCAGTCAATGAGAATACAAATAACTGTGCAGCTTCATTTGTGACCGCATGTGTGTCACTTTCTTTGTACAATTCTAACCATTTATCTGGGAAGTTGCATTTCTGGGATGGCTGGTGACAAGCAGAGCTTTCTCCTGGCCAACAGCACATAAAAGTGTTTAGGGATCTGCAGAAAGAAAGTAAAATCGGAATTATAATTCTCAGGGCATCCCAGCCTGTTGCTATATGATAAATATTTGATCAGCTGGGATCAATAAACCTTATTTGCTACCTGCGATCTTTGTAAGGGACCATTGTCTTGGAAGTGGGAGGGTTTGAGAGGTGTAAAATTACATTTCTGACACAGGGCTATTTCCAGAACCACCTCCTTTTTGAAGCATAAAACATGCAGCAAGGCATATTAACATGCATGAAAGTAGAACAGCTAATTAAAATAAGCAAATAATGGAATCCATTGTGAATAACAAAAACAACAAGCTGTAAAAATGAGGCAAAGCCGCAGGTAATCCTCACTTAACAATCACTCACTTAGTGACGGTTCTAGGTTAAGACAGACTCCCCCCCCCCAAAGTACTTACAACTAATTGCAGAGTTCCAAAGGTGACACGCACATGCCTGACATGTTCATGTGACCCTATCTTGGGCATTTTGGCATTTTGCTCATCTTTATGGCCAGTTGCAGCATTCCATGGTCAGATGATATGATTTACAATGTTGTTTTTTTTTGCCAGAAACCATTTTTTTTGGCCAGTTTCTGGCAAAAATGCCCATTGGAATGCACCGACTTGCCAACAACTGTGGTGTCTGCTTAACGACCACTGCAGGAAAGGTCATCCAATCAGATTGGTTATGTAGGTGGCTAAATGGAAGTTCCAGGTTCCATTAATCATAAATTGAGGACTACCTGTAGAGGACCAAGTTTGGATAATGGAGGCTATTAAATTGATCCCAATAAAATGGCTGGTTGAGATGGCAGATTAAGAAGCAGACTTGGATCTTGTAGCAGAATACTAACTATAAGTAGATTTCTTTTATGAATTCAGAAGATAAATTGCTTTCATAAATCCCAAAGGTGCTTTTTCAAGAGGCAACTAGACTTTCTGTTTTTTCTTCGAAGACATTTTGCTTCTCATCCAAGAAGCTTCTTCAGCTCTGACTGGGGGGGGGGGGCAATGGAAGGATTTATACTCCTTGCAGACAGCTGGACATTTGCATCCTTTTACAGAATCATTGAGGCCACCTGGAGGTTTGTCCAGTGTTGTAAATAGGTGTGGAGCCTTCTTGGAACAGCTGAAAGGACTGTGTTGTAGACTGGAGATAGATGATGTCATATCCTTCCTACTCTGTTGAGAGATGGCTATTCAATTTTGACATAGGATGGCCTCTTTGACCTTTCTTTCAAACCAGCGGTCCTCTCTGTCCAAAATGTGGACTTTGCTGTCTTCAAGAAAAACCAGAAAGTCCAGCTGCCTCCTGAAAAATCACCTTTGGGACAACCATGACCTGGATGACTGAGAATCTCCATAGATATTTGTTTTCATAAATGTTCAGTAGTTATTTCCCGTGGACAATGAATAGGAATGGATCAGGACTCTCAACCTCCTGTTGATGTGGGTTAGTTTTAGATTTGGCTTGAGTTTTTCAGAGGACACCTTATGCTAAATCCTCACCTTCAAAGCAGCTTTCAGAAAGAAAAGCAAGCAACAACTACTCACTGAAAATCAATGGTTTTCCTTTTCCAACAGCCTGTGATTTGTGGGTGCACTCTGAAAATAGAAGATTGCACGTAGTCCAGCATTTATGGCTTGGCTACTGATTCCTTGTGGAGTTGAGGGGCAGGGAAAGAACAAACTGCGATATAGTTTGAAGGACACAAATGCTTTATTTTGTAGCGCTTACGTGATTATTATCTTGTCCAGTGGATGGATGAGATGAGAAATACTTGCAAAGCAGATAAAGTGTTCATTTTAATGCATTCAACATCTAATTAAGAAAGCGGAGGAACAATAAGAACAAGTGACGTATTGTCAATATGTCATTTTTTTGGGTTCCTTGCATGAAAGTGCTTTGCCTAGTTATTAATCGCATGAGAATATTTTACAAAGTAATGGTAATTCCCAAAACATCAGAATTATCTGTAGTTTGCAATGCTGACAGCTGACATATCCACCCACATCTGATTGTCTATCTAATGCCAGGTTATTGATTCCAACTGAGATCAGTTGTCTTCTTCCACCGGCACTTTCCAGATATCCAGGGGAAGCATCTATTATGTGAGTCTTCACTACCAGGAAACATTAAGGATTTGAAATCAAGCGTAATGGTGTGGTGAGAATGACCTTGGAGATGGGGAAAAACCACAACCAAGGGAATGGTTAGATAAGAGACAGCTGAATGAACATGAGTGTGGCAAACAATCTCAGAAGGGGATTCTCCTTAGTTTTTGGGGGCTGTATAAAGGTAAAGGTTCCCCTCGCACATATGTGCTAGTCGTTCCCGATTCTAGGGGGCGGTGCTCATCTCCATTTCAAAGCCGAAGAGCCAGTGCTGTCCGAAGACAAGACGTCTCCGTGGTCATGTGGCGCTAAGACTAAACGCTGAAGATGCACGGAACGCTGTTTCCTTCTCACCAAAAATGGTCCCTATTTTTTTACTTGCATTTTCACATGCATTTGAACTGGTTGGCAGAAGCTGAGACAAGTCACGGGAGCTCACTCCGTTATACAGTGCTAAGGATTCGAACCGCTGAACTGCTAACCTTTCTGATCGACAAGCTCAGTGTCTTAGCCACCACGTCTCTTTTGGGCTATATAGGTGATGGGAAAGAAAAGTACTTTCAGACTTGCAAAATCTGCGAGGTAGTCTAGACAAGAAGTGCAGAGACTCCTCGACTTAGAACAGTTCACTTAGTGACTGTTTGAAGTTACAACAGCACTGAAAAAAGAGACATGACCATTTTTCATACTGACCACTATTGTAGCATCCCCATGGTCACGTGATTTACACCCAGATGCTTGACAACTGATTCATATTTATGACGGTTGCAGTGTCCTGGGGTCATGTGATCCCCTTTTGCAACCTTCTGACAAGTAGAGTCAATGGAGAAGCCAGATTCCCTTAGCAATCAGGTTACTCATTTAACAACTGCAGTGATTCACTTAACAAATGTGGAAAGAAAAGCTGTAAAATGGGTCAGAACTCACTTAACAAATCTCTCACTTAGCAACATAAATTTTGCGCTCATTGTGATCATACTTTGAGGACTACCTATACAGATAATCCTTGACTTATGATCACCATTGAACTGAATATTTCTATTGCTAAGTGACACAGTTGTTAAGTGAGTTTTGCTCCATTTTATGACCTTTCTTGCCACAGTTATTAAGTGAATCATTGCAGTTGTTAAATCACTAACCTGGTTGTTAAGTGAATCTGGATTCCCCATTAACTTTCCTTGTTAGAAGGCTGCAAAATGGGCCACATAATTCCACGAACCATCATAAACATGAGTCGATGGTCAAGCATCTAAGTCTGAATGTTGCAATAGTCGTAAATGTGAAAAACTTTTTCAGTGCCACTGTAACTTCTAATAGTCACTAAATGAACTGTCGTAAGTCAAGGACTACTTGTGTACCGAGATATAAAAGCTTACTTTATTGTAAGAGTAGCTGATAACCTAGCGCTGCCCGGGTATTTATTTATCCCAACCCTCCTTCCATGAACGTCACTGCAATTTCTAATGTTGAAATTTCCCCCTTACCAGAGGGAGCCCCCTTGTAGAATACTGTGAAGTCGTTACTATGGAACTCCACAGCACTGTACAGTAGTTGCCATTTTAAGGCAGTACAGTAGAAGACATTTTAAGGCACAACAGACTGTATCTTAACAGAACACACACTTCGAGGGGTGTTATGGATATCTTATCCTCACAGTAATTTCTCCAGAGAGTAAGTAATATATGTACCAAGTTTGGTTGAAATTGTTCGAGGCATGTTGGCGTGTGTGTGTGTGTGTGTGTGTGTGTGTGTATGCCAACCATTCTCCTAGCTGAGACTTTTCCCCCTGCCTACTAAGGCCATTCCCATTTACCATCACATCTTTTGAATATTCACTCATTCTTTCCAAATGTTTGCATGCTGTTCCAATCGCACAGCTCTACTGAATAAATAAAATCATGATACAAAACAACTGGAAGCAAATTAAACAAAGCTCCCCCTCCCCCTCCCAGAACAGCCTCCCACCTGAATAAAATGGCTTTGATACACCTGCAGAATACCAACAATGGATGTAAAGTGTCCCAAAGCATTAAAGCTACCCTAGAAGCTTCTTAATTTCACTTTAACTGAAGCAAATGCTTCAGCGACTTCAGGATGGAGAGAATCATCATGGGAGCGCTGGCCAGCTGAGTTCAGCCTTTTTAAAAGCTGTTTTTTGCCCTCCTCAGGCTCCAGAGGCTTTATAGGAGCCTGGGGAAGGCAAAAAGAGCACGCCCCCCCTCAAGGCCCTCCAGAGGCTTCAGGAGCTTATACAATAATACAATAGCAGAGTTGGAAGGGACCTTGGAGGTCTTCTAGTCCAACCCCCTGCCTAGGCAGGAAACCCTATACCATTTCAGACAAATGGCTATCCAACATCTTCTTAAAGACTTCCAGTGTTGGAGCATTCACAACTTCTGGAGGCAAGTGTTCCACTGATCAATTGCTCTAACTCTAAATTTCTCCTCAGCTCTAAGTTGCTTCTCTCCTTGATTAGTTTCCACCCATTGCTTCTTGTTCTACCCTCAGGTGCCTTGGAGAATAGTTTGACTCCCTCTTCTTTGTGGCAGCCCCTGAGATATTGGAACAATGCTATCATGTCTCCCCTGGTCCTTCTTTCTATTAAACTCTATTAAAGTTCCCTGAAGCCTCTGGAGCGCAAAAAACCCCAGCCCTATGGGCAAACCGGAAGTTCGGGAACGGACTTCTGGTTTGCTCGTAGGGTCGGTTTAAGCCCTCTGGAGGCTTCAGGGACCTTCAGGAGGCTTCCCTGAAGCCTCCGGAGGACTAAAAACGACCCTATGAGCAAATAGGGTCTATTAAACTCTATTAAAGTCACATCCGGTTTGCTCGTAGGGTCCTTTTTCGTCCTCCAGAGGCTTCAGAGACCTCCATACACCCCAATTTATATAAATAACATGTATATTTAGTATGTGCAACTTTATTGCAAGTATCTCATGAAGGCAAATTCTGTAGATGAGAAAATGCAAGTTTTCACACTTCAAATGTATATTTTTAGTGAAAAGATACCTTGGTATATAAGTATTCGGAAGCAGACTTGCACCTGGAAACGTCTAATTCTCCGTGGGCATGAAAAAATGGGGAAACCAAATCCCTTAGCTATGAAAGAAAATGCCATTTCTGAACCCAGGCTGAAATGCTGGGCTTCTGTCTCATGGAGAACTAGCTGCCTCCGGAAAGCAGAGATCGGCAGTTAGTTGATGAACACTGGCCAGTGAAGTCTCCCTGGAAAAAGGAGAAATGGTGCAATCGCCCACTTGCACTCCAGACAGCTACTCCTCATGAATAAACTGCAAGCATGGAAGTTTTTGCAATCAACTTGCTACCTGTGCTTGGGAGTTGAGGAATGCCAACCAAACTCACACCTGTAATATAGTCAATCTATATACTACTAAAACTCTCATTCCCATATCGGGGTGAAGTGGTGCATCACAAGGCAATAACTTTTGAGCCAAGATGCCTCAAATGGGCTAACTTACAGAATGCATCCAAAATCTGAAACCCGCGACTCCTGGAGGAATGAAATTTGGGGAAATTTTAGCTGCTTCACTGTTGCTGGGTTCAATTTGAATGTTCCACAACAGTTTTCCAGTCATTCTCGCAATCCCTTGATCCCCTCTTCCCTGTACCTTCCCCATGTGCTCCATTCTAATGCTACCCCTGTTAGCTTTCCTTTGTGGTACTCTCATGCACCCTCCCTGACCTGTGCCGCCTCCCCACATGTCTTCCCTGATTTGCACAGCATGACTTGTGTGACCTCAATACAGGTAATCCTCGATTTACAACAGTTTATTAAGTGACCGTTCAAAGTTACAATGGCACCGAAAAAAGTGACTTGTGACTATTTTTCACAGTTACAACCTTTGTAGCATCCCCATGTTCATGTGATCAAAATTCAGATGCTCATATTTATGACCGTTGCTGTGTCCATCTCTTTTGCAACCCTCTGACAAGAAAGTCAGTGGGGAAAACCAGATTCACTTAACAACCAGGTTGCTAACTTATCAACAACAATGATCTATTTAACAACTGTAGCAAGAAAGGTTGTACAATGGGGAAAAAGTCACTTAGATGTCTCACTCAACGAAAGAAAGTTTGGGCTCAATTGTAGTTGTAAGTCCAGGACTAACTGTTCAGTATCCCTGACCCATGCCACTATCCACATAGCTTCTCTGATCCTTGAGCACCTCTAGCATATCCCCATGCAACCTTCCTGACCCACACCACCCATTTTAACAAACTGCATCATTGTTTGGTTTGGTGGCAGCAGTGCCTCAGATGGAAAGACCATACAGAGAGTGGTAAGGACAGCCGAGAAAATCATAGGAAGCTCATTTCCGATTATTCAGGATACTGCTTATAAGTACTATGTGTTTAGAGCTCAAAGTATTATTAGACATCCCTCATACCACTTCTGTTTTTGTTGCTCCCCTCTGGGAGGAGGTTTTGAGGTATCTATAGCAGAACTAACCGATTCTCTAATAGCTTTGTTACCTATGCCATCTGTCTGGTAGACTTGCAAGATTCATTTTTCTCACCATGAATATGTATACATCTGAACTAGAGTGCGTTATGGCTCGCCAGCCGCCAACAGAACTGGCAGCAGACTTGAACAATTAAGAGGTGGGGGAGGAAATTGGGCCAGTCCTGGCGTTTGGGGAAGGCTCTGATGGATGCTCTGCATTGGAAGCTGAGATAGAGCCAGGGTCATCCAACATTTCCCAGTTGCCTTCGGAGTCGGAGGTAAGTGGGGAAGAACAACAGTTGGGGCCTGTTCCAGATGCACCTATGCACAGAGCTGTCAGTAGAGGTGAACAACTGAGGAATGGGAGCCCACTCGAGAAGAAAGGCACATGTGGATGCCGAATGGCCCCTCCCTGGCTGGGGAATATATGGAAGCAAAAGGGGAGTGGTGGTTGCAGGAGACAACAGTTCATATTTCTTTCGGAAGATTTGCTTATTGTGGTTCATGCCCCAGAGACTGCTTTTCAGGAATTAATTTACAGCATTGCAAATAGAAGCTCTCGGCCTGGCAATTATCCAAGGAGCTGATAAGGTCTGTTACTGCAATTAACCCTTGGAAGGATTATTGCCTGGACTTTTCTGTGTGTGAATGCCATGAATTTACAGAAGCTAAATAAAGAGGGGGTTTTCGTGACAAGGACTCTGTTTTTTGGTTCGGCTAAGGCTGGGTCAGAACAGAGTGTGTTGTTTCTCTGTCATATAATATATGTGGGTATGTAGGTATATGCATATTCATTCATTCATTCATTCATTCATTCATTCATTCATTCATTCATTCATTCATTCATTCATTCAACGCCCTGAGAGCTGTATGCAATGAAATTTCCTTTTAACGTATGCCGATTAGTGTGCATTTAAAGTGATAATAAAGTTATTCTAAGTCTAACTCCTTCTTGCACCTTCCCAATCTGTATGGCAACTCTTGAACACCCCCCAGCATCTTTCCTGACCCATGTTGAGGTAGATAAAATTGAATTTGAGCAGAGAAAGGCCAACATTAACATTTATTGCTAACTGTGGACATTCTAGACCAGGGGTCGGCAATCTTAAACACTCAATGAGCCATAAATGTCCTAACTAGAAGCTCTCCATTCAGTTCTGGAGCTGACCGGAAGTCCGCTTCCCCCACCATAGAGTCTCCTCCTAGCGTGGTGTCCTTTTTCCGCTACCGGTCCTAACCAAAAGTCCTATCAATTGTGGAGCTGACTGGTGACAGGGAGCTGCAGCAGAGGGATGAAAGAGCCACATGCGGCTCCAGAGCCACAGATTGCTGATCCCTGTTCTAGACCAGTGAGGGCTAATCGTTCTGTCATGAGAGGCCAAAAGCGCACGCATGCATGCCCACAGCCATAATGCAATGTGTGCGCAACCACTCTGCATGCCCTTCCCCCCTGTGCATGTGTGTGTGTGAGAGAGACCCCCTTCATGCATACGCCCATGATCCCCTTGCACTCTGTTTTCGGCCTAGCAGGCCTCCCTAGAGGCTCCTGGGACAAAAATAGGGTGCAGGGAGGAGGGGGAACGCCACATCCCCCTGCAGCCCATTTTGGGCCTAGCAGGCCTCCCTGAAGCCTCCTGGGACCTAAAACAGGGCACAGGGGGATGCACTGCACCCTCTGCACTTCCCCTGCTCCCTGCACATGTGTACGTGATCCCGTACATATGCAGGCAACCCCCCATACGCGGCAGAGACCCGAAAATCAGCTGACCAGTGGGAGCCCGCAAGCATGCGTGGTGGAGCTGAGCTGGGGCAACAGCTCGTGCTCTGGCAGAGAGGCCTCCACGTGCCACCTGTGGCATGCGTGCCATAGGTTCACCATCACGGTTCTAGACAGAACTTGTTGAGGGTCCCTCTTCCTCGTGAGTTATGTAGCGTGTAGACCAATAACAGATTTTCCTGTTACTATGATAGAGGCATCCTTGGATGTACAGCCTGCTTCGATCCGACTGGCATTTCATCGAGTTAGCTAAAGTAGTACTATTTCAACATGCTTTCAGTCCTTAGTTATGTCTGGGTATACATCATGGGCAGTTTATCACAGATGGCTTTTAATGGTATTGCACACGTGAGTTATGGAGCCTTTCCAATATAAGCCATTCATAATACCAAAGCTTAGGAAGAAATTCTACTTTGCCCAATCACACATTTTCATTAAACAGACACGTTCGTTGGATAAAAGAGCCTCTTTGACTTTTCTCTGATATTTTCTGCACTCCCCCACCCCTTAAAATGGTATTATTTATGATGTAAAAGTCTACTTGACTACGTTGGTTTTGTATAACATACTTTTGGATTGCCCAGTAAATGGAGTTCACTCATGTTGTACAACACTAAAACCTCATGTACCTCTTGGTCACCCAGTGAGACCTTAACACCTTAACTTGTATATCAAACATTTCCATTAAGCTTTTTAGAGCGGTTTGCACTTCTTCAAAAAGAAACAGCTTTGGGATTCTCCCAGAACTGAGCTGATGAGATTGAAAGATGACTGGGAATTAAGAGGACTGAAGTTTAAAAAAGAAAAGAAAAGAGAGATCTAATCCAATGAGGAAAAATCATAGTAAATGAGCAAAACTTCCTGCAACTATTCTTCATATGTTTCAGCCTCCAGTCCCCCTAATCATTTTTGTTGGTCTTTGTTTTAGTGGAAGCAGGGGTAGGTTCTGGCTGCTGCTACTGCCGATTTGCTCAGGGACATGCTGCATGAGTGCTTGATGCTTCTGTGCATGCGCAGAAGCCAAAAACAAGATGATGACGCCTATGGTGCCGCCAAGAGAACTGGTTTGGGGGCGTGGCAGGCCTGGGTTGCTGCCAGTTTGCGGCCAAACTGGTCCAAACTGGTAGCAATCCACCTCTGACCGGAAGGCTCTTGCCTGCTTCATTCTGACTCAATGGAGCTCCATGGGCTTCTTCTGGAGACTGCTGGGCATGAAACCAGATTGGTATTCCATTGCAACAGGTCCTGAAAAAGAAGCTATCAATTGATTGCAACCTCCCATTTCATCCTGCAGTTATCTTCTGTAATGCCATCTATTAGCCAGATAATTTTTGGACATAGGTGAGAAGCATTTGAGAAACCTGCTAGATCCATGCCTAGAAACCAACCAACAGGTTGTAGAAGTGGAACATCTCACTGAGAACTGCAACACACAAGGAAGGGTAGAAATCCAGCTATCCATCTACCTGGAGTCAAGCATCCCTGCTCTACTCTAAGATAGCTGCAGCCCTTAAATGGCAAAGAGAAGCCGAACTTTTCCCCCTCCATTCACAGAGGAGCTGCTGCTCCCTTTATGCCCCTCCTGGCCCTCTCCCTCCCAGGGGTCGAAGCACCTGAAAGGGACAGGCTCAGCTCCGCTGAGAAGACATTTCTGAGAAGATAAAGTTCTCCGGTCCAGCTGCATCTGAGCTGGTGGAGTGCCCGTGCGATCGGAGCAACCACGTGGCTCACTTGCACTGGCTATTTCCCTGGCGACAGGCGGGCAGTTGCGGGCACTCCACCAGTTAGGGTGCAGCCGGATCAAAGCACTTTCTCTTCTCAGAAAAGTCTTCTGTGGCAGCCTGCCTGTCCCTTTCAGATGCTTCGACCTTCTTCTGACAGCAAAATCTCATCTTATTGGCTAGTATCAAGGGGAAGATGACTTTGAAAATGCTTCCTCTCCCACCATAACATGCAAGACGAGGCGAGGACTGGCTGGGAGGGGAGGGGCAAGGAGAAGCCAGGCCAGGTGCCCCTCCATGTGAGTGACATTGAGTTGGCCATGCCCACCCAATCACATGACCTTACCCACCTAGTCACTTCCACCTGGTCACATGACTGCCAAGTCACTTCCACCTGGTCACATGACTGCCAAGGCACTCCCACCCGGTCACATGACCACCGAGCCACTCCCACAAAACAGGCCACACCTACAGAATAGGTTCTAAAAATTTTTGAAACCCTTCACTGCTCTGGATCCAAAAGAACCAATTGCCTGGACACCTGACCACTGCCCTGACACCTGGCATAACATTGAATTGCTCATTGGGGAAGGATATAGCCAATCTTTTCCTAAACCATTAACCTAAACAGCTGCATTCTTTATTCACTTCTGTCTTCTTGGAATATATAAAAAAGGTATGTTGATGCCAGTGGTGGGATACAAAATCTTTTCCTACTGGTTCTATAAGAGCACACTTTGAGCACACTTTGTGCACATGCACAGCTCTCAGCGCTGGTGAGCTGAGCTGTTTTTTTTTAGCTCAGCTCAGGTGCAGCAATCTGCTCTGCAACACAAATCAACTGAGCTAAAAAAACAAGGAAATATAGGACAGGGAACGACAGGGGCGGGAGGATGTAGCCAACCAGAAGTGGTATTTGCTGGTGCTCTAAACTACTCAAAATTTCCACTATCGATTCACCCAAACCAGTCCGAAACTGGCTGAATACCACCTCTGGTTGATACTCTTTTTCTTTCCCCATAGTATTTGGTAAGTTAGAAGTTTGTTCTAACTCAGTTTGCAGTGTGGTTTGGAATTAGTTGCTAGCATCCTCCACTGAGAACTGATTAGAACTCTGGCAGATGTTAAATGCTGCTTTGCTACTGATAGGCTATGTCCAAAGGAAGGAAAATGAAACAGATGGAAGCTTTTCAGCCGTTGGCCAAACAATACTTAAATCGGATGTATTTGTGCACCTATGTGTGTAACCCCTCCAAAGAACGGAAAGGGCTACCCAAAAATATGGATTTGCATATTTTAAAAAATATAAATTCTACCCCTTCTAGACTTGAATCCAAAGGATTAACCTTGCTGAAGACTATTTTAATGACTGTATTTCACAATATGGGAATAGTAATATTGCATGAATGAATTTCAAGTAGACATATCTATTTTACAGCAGCAAATTTCTAATGGTGGAAACATTGCAGAGAAACATGGGAGAAACTAGATTCAACATCTGGCATGTTGGAATAATTAAAATTTCCCTTTAGTGACATAGATAACCCATTTTTATAATCCATTACACTTTCTGCTGGGAATCATTTCCGGGTAAGAAAAACATAGAACTACAGTACACACTGCACCTGTTTACAAGCTGTAGGAACATGCACTGAGCTGGAAGACTCAAGCCAATCACAGCTTCACCACTGTATCTCAAAAAAAAATTACAATTACAATAGCAGAGTTGGAAAGGACCTTGGAGGTCTTCTAGTCCAACCCCTTGCCTAGGCAGGAAACTCTATATCACTTCAGACAAATGGCTATCCAACATCTTCTTAAAGACTTCCAGTGTTGGAGCATTCACAACTTCTGGAGGCAAGCTGTTCCACTGATTTAATTGTTCTAACTGTCAGGAAATTTCTCCTCAGTTCTAAGTTGCTTCTCTCCTTGATTAGTTTCCACCCATTGCTTCTTGTTCTACACTCAGGCGCCTTGGAGAATAGTTTGACTCCCTCTTCTTTGTGGCAGCCCCTGAGATATTGGAACAATGCTATCATGTCTCCCCTAGTCCTTCTTTCTCTTAAGCTAAACATACCCAGTTCCTGCAACCGTTCTTCATATGTTTTAGTCTCCAGTCCCCTAATCCTCTTTGTTGCTCTTCTCTGCACTCTTTCTAGAGTCTCCACATCTTTTCTACATTGTGGCGACCAAAACTGAATGCAGTATTCCAAGTGGCTGCTTACCAAGGCATTATAAAGTGGTATTAACACTTCACGTGATGGTCTTGATTCTCTCCCTCTGTTTATGTAGCCTAGAACTGTATTGGCTTTTTTGGCAGCTGCTGCACATGGCTGGCTCATATTTAAATGGTTGTCCACTAGGACACCAAGATTCCTCTCACAGTTACTACTATTGAGCAAGGTACCACCTATACTGTACCTGTGCATTTCGTTTTTCTTGCCTAAATGTAGAACCTTACTCTTTTCACCATTGAATTTCATTTCATTAGATAGTGCCCAATGTTCAAGTTTGTCAAGATCCTTCTGTATCTTTAACCTATCTTCTGGAGTGTTTGCTATTCCTGCCAGCTTGGTGTCATCTGCAAATTTGATGAATTCCCCATTTATTGCCTCATCCAAATCATTGATGAAGATGTTGAAGAGTACTGCAATAAGATTAGTCTGGCATGACCTGTTTTTGACAAACCCATGTTGGCTTTTGGCTATTACTTTGTTGACTTCTAGGTGGTCGCTAATTCGTTGCTTGATTATCTTTTCCAGAATCTTTCCTGGTATTGAGGTCAGGCTGATAGGTCTATAGTTTCCCGGATCTATTTTTTTCCCTTTTTTGAACATGGGAACCACATCAGCTCTTTTCCAGTCCTCTGGCAGTTTCCCAGTGCTCCAGGATTTCTGAAAGATATAGTTCAGTGGTTCTGAGATCTCATCTGCCAGTTCCTTCAGAACCCTGGGGTGTAATCCGTCCGGTCCTGGTGATTTGAACTCGTCTAGGGTAGACAGGTGCTCACTTACCATTTTCTTCCCTATTTCAATTTGTGTTCCTAATCTGATTTTTGTGGTGCTGTTTTTGAATGGTTGGACTGTTTTATCCCTTTGTGTAAAGACAGATGCAAAAAATGAGTTAAGTAGTCCTGCTTTCCCCCCTGTTGCCTCTCACCTTCTTGCCACTTTCTCCCTGCAATGGACCAATTGTTTCCTTAACTTTTTTCTTGTTTTTAACATGTTGGAAGAAGCTTTTTTTTGTTATTTTTTACTTTTGTGGCAAGCCTTTCTTCATTGTAAGCCTTAGCTCTGTCTGGTAATATCATGCGTTTTTATACATACAGGTTGTAGCTTGTGGAAATTATATTAACTGGCATAATTAGTTAGGCTCCATTAAGTTCAACTTAATTCCTGCTGATTGTTTGGGCAAACACTCAGCTTCTTAATCTATCTCTAGTAGTAATTTACAGCACTTCCTTGGCTACTCTAATTTATCTTTGATCTCATCCATCCAGTTTCTTCATTGTAATTATCTTCTACTTCCATCGGCCTTTCAAGAATAGTTATTTCTTCCAGTCTAACATTCACTTGCATTATAGAGCCCAAACTTTGGGGGAGTAAAAAGGTAAATATTTCCCTGTCAATTCATGTCCGACTCTAGGTCATGATGCTCAGCTCTATTTCTTAGTCAAGGGAGCTTGCATTATCTGAAGACAATTTCCATGGTCAGGTGGCAAGCATGGCTATACACTGATGCACAGGGAATGTTGTTACTTTCCCACCGAAGTGGTACCTATTTATCTATTCACATTTGCATGCTTTCAAATTGCTAAGTGGCCAGGAGCTGGGGCAAAGAATGGGAGCTCACCCTGTTGCCTGGAGCTTGGGTCTCAAACCTGGGCTGTTAGCTCTATAGGTGTAAGCCCAGAGTATCCACTTACAAATCATAGCCTTAGGAGCATCCAGCTTGTATTTAACCCACGATTGATTGGTTGGTTCTTCTTGTGATCCATGATATTTTGTTGCCATCTCCAAATCTTGAACTTGAAGGTAGCCAGTGGTGGGATTCAATTTTTTTTACTTTTGAGGTGTGACTTAGTGGGCATGGCAGGGGAAGGATACTGTAAAATCTCCATTCCCTCTGAATCATCTGGGGCTCGGGAGGCAGAGAATAGATGGGAGTAGTCAGAGGTGGTACTTACTGGTCCTTCCAACTACTCAAAATTTCTGCTACTGGTTCTCCAGAACTGGCCAGAACCTGTTGAATACCACCTCTGAAGATAGTTCTTACTATGACTCCAAATCCAATGTTCAATTATGCTTACTATGAGAGTAAAAATGGCTTTAACTATCCAGATTTGTATTGTCATGTTCTTATCTATGTTTTCCTACTGCTTTCATCCCTAGGATTGGTATCTTTTGTTTCTCCAGCACATTTCTTGCTTTTTCTCTATTCTTAAATCAAAGAAGAAAAATCTATCATGTTCATAATTTAGATGAAGGGATGGGGGGGGGGGGGAGCTCATCAAATTTGCAGATGCCACCAAACTGGAGGCACTAGCCAACATTTCAGAAGACAGACTCAAGATCCAGGAGAATCTCAACAGACTTGAACATTGGGCCATATCCAACAAAGTGCTGTTGAGTGGTGACTTGAACATATCTAACAAAATGAAATTCACTGGTGCAAAAAGTAAGGTTCTACATTTAGGCAAGAAAAATGAAACACATGGGTATAGAATAGGTGGTACCTGGCTCAACAGCAGTGACTGTGAGGGGGATCTAGCAGTCTTATGGACAACCATTTAAGTATGAGCCAACAGTGTGTTGCAGCTGCTGAAAAAGCTAATGCAATCTTAAACTGCATTAAGAGAAGGATAGTATCAAGGTTATGTGAAATGTTCGTGCCACTTTATAATACCTTGATAAGGACACACTTGGAATACTGCATCCAGTTTTGGTTGCCATGATATAAAGAAAAGATGTTGAGACTCTAGAAAGAGTGCAGAGAAGAGCAACAGGGCACCAGAGATGAAAACGTATGATGAACAGTTGGAGGAACTAGGTATATTTAATCTAACGAAGAGAAGGACTAAGAGTGATATGATAGCAATCTGCCAATATTTGAGGAACTGTCGCAGAGATGAAGGCTGTGTGTGTGGGGGAATTGGCTGATTTTTCAAAGCACCTGAAGGCAGGTCAAGAAATAATAGATGGAAGCTTATCAAACAGACAGCAAACCTAGAATTAAGGAGATATTTTCTGTGAAATTTCAAGTGAAATCACTGAAGATTTCAAGAGATTGGATAGCCCTTTGTCTGGAATGGTGTAGGGCAGAGGTGTGAAACTCAAGGCCTGCCAACTGGATCTGTCCCATGGGCTACTTAAATCTGGTGTGGGGGGCAGCCCAGAAATATCAAAGGACCGGACTGTGGTGCCTCTGCTGGCCAAAACAGACTGTGGGGTGGCCATATGATGCCCGCACATGGCCCATTTTCGGCTGGCAGAGTATTGCAGTAGGACTGGATTGGACCGGATGACAATTATGTAGCCTCAAGTAAGTGCCTGATCTGGATAGATAATAAGCAACATCCTATGTCAATACTACAGCTTAATGCCAGATTTTACATACTGTGTAGATCCATTTAATCTACAGTCAACAATCTATAATTGGCAGCCATTTCTATTTACTATCCTGGAAATTTACCTCTGCTGTTAGATCTTGTATTATCATGTTATTTATGCTATTGTGTTTTTATTATTAGTTAAATAATAAAAATACAATAATATAAACAGCTTTTCTGTATGGAAAAGCAATTAACTATTAAAGAATGTGCTCCCGGGGAGGAAAGCTGTGGGAATCTAGACAGCATCCTAAAAAGCAGAGACATTATCCTACCAACAAAAGTGCATCTATTCAAGGCTATGGTTTTTCCAATTGCAATGTATGGCTGTGGAAGTTGGACCATAAGGAAGGCTGAGCACCAAAGAATGGAGGCCTTTGAACTCTGGTGCTGGAGAAGACTCCTGCGAGTCCCTTGGGCTGCAAGGTGATCCAACCAGTCAGTCCTAGAGGAGATCAACCCTGACTGCTCTTTAGAAGGCCAGACCCTGAAAAGGAAACTCAAATACTTTGGCCACCTAATGAGAAGGAAGGACTCACTGGAGAAGAGCCTCATGCTGGGAAAGACTGAGGGCAAAAGAAGAAGAAGGGACGGCAAATTAGAGAATGGGGTATAAATTTAGAAATAAAAAGTGTTAAAGGGCCACCATGCTCATGCCCACTCTGGCCACACCCACCATGACCACACCCACCCCTGGTCACCCAGGTTTTCCAAGGTCAAACACAACCCTGATGCGGCCCTCAATGAAATCGAGTTTGACACCCCTGGTGTAGAGTCTCCTGTCTGAGCAGGAGGTTGGACTGGAAGACCTTTAAGGTCCCCTCCAACTCAGTTATTCGGTATTAGCACCCTCTTTGTATCTCCAGCACGTTGTCTGTATTTCCCTATTCTTGATTCCAGGAAGAAAAAAATACCATGTTCACTTCTTCACTGTCAACTGAAATTTCACCTGATGCTTGGCATCCTTTTGTAATATTTGAAGCTAACCCAGATTTTTCAAAATCCATATTGACTTTTTTAAAATGAGTTCTTTTAAGTCTCTCATAAGATTTCTTTCACATTGTTAACATTGTAAGAGGAGGGCCATGTTAGTTTCTGATAGCTAAAATACAGTTAGCACTTTTTCAATCACACACACATATTGTTGGGAACTGAAGCTCAAAAATGCTTGGACCTATTAATAAAATGTCTTACACGTAGTCCTTGACATTGGACTGTAATGGAGCCTGCTTACTATGATCATAATTTGTGATGGTCGGAAAATGGGTTACCCACGTAACTGATCCAATTTTTACCACCTCTATTGTGGTGGTTGTTAAGCAAACACTATACTCACAAAACAAACAGCATGGTTGCTAAGCAGACGCTGCGGTTATTGTTTGCTGTGCACAGTTTTGTCAAAAACTAGAAATAATTCAGTGAAACAGTCATAAAATTGAGTCAGGTCACTTGGGCCGCTATAAATGCTGAAAAATAGGCCCAGGTTTCTGAGTACTCAACATTTGGCCATGTCACCTCGGAGCAGAGGCGAATTGCTGCCGATGTGCCCTGGATCGGTCGAACCGGTAGTGGCGGTGGTGGGAGCTGCCGCCCACTTGTCTGGACGCTTCTGTGCATGTGCAGAAGTGTCACATGATCGTGCAAGCATGCACCCGAGTGAACCAGCGTTAAAATAAATTGCAACCTACCGCTGCCCCGGAGGAAGAGTGACCATCCTTGAATCTGGGTTGCAAGTAGTCTGAAGGGAGGTTTGTTCTAACGTGATGGTTTCTAAGCAACTGGTCATAAGTCAATGACTATAGATAATCCTCAAGTTACAACAATTTGTTTAGTGACCTTTAGTGATCATTCAAAGTTACAGCAGCACTGAAAAAAATGACTTATGACTGTTTTCACACTGGCGACCCTTGCAGCATTCCCCGTGGTCCCACGATAAAAAATAAGTCGCTTGGCAACTGACTCATATTTATGGCGGTTGCAGTGTCCTGGGGTTATATGATCCGCTTTTGCGACTTTCCAACAAGCAAAGTCAATGGGGAAACCACACTCATTTAATAGCTGTGTCACTAACTTAACAACTGCAGTGATTCACTTAATAACTGTGGCAAGAAAAGGTTGTAAAGTGGGGCACTTAGGAAACATCTTACTTAACAATAGACATTTTGAACTTCATTGGGGTCATAAGTTGAGGACTACCTGTACCTGTAGTGTAAAAATGTGCAGCTGGACTCTTGAATTTCTTAAAATGTTAGCACTACAACCTCCTAGTTTGATTCCAACTATCAGTAAACTGCTATATATAAATGTCTGTATGTGCAGGACCTTCAGCAGCATTTCATTTATTTTGAAACTCTCTAGATGTAGATAAAATCTCTGGATTTATGTTTCCAAATATCTTTCGAGCTATGAGTTTTAAATTATCTGGGGCTTGCTGGTTCACTTAAATAACAAAGGATCAAAGGTTGGTGGGAAATGGCCAAGGGCATCGTTGGCTGAAGACGTTTTTGCTGCTTGCAAAAAGTTGTGTTTCTCCTCCCACTTCAGATATATAGAATTATTAAATTTACAGAGAATTGGATTTCCAAGATTAATTTATTTCAAATGGATACATACCTAGGACACAAAGGAGCATTGTATTACTTGCCTCTTGCTTCAGTGATATGCATGTATGCAAGTATAGATCTTCATTAAAAGCAATTCTAAATTCTAAAATTATTTTTAAAGAATTTTCAAATCCAGGAAATGGACCAGGATTTTGATAAATATTGATTGCAAAGGACTATGGATTCAGTGTGCTTATGTATCACCTGTTTTGCTGATGTTGCACAGGTGTGGCAAAATTGCACATAAGGAAAATATTGTATCATGGAAGCTTGAAAGTCTAAGAAAAGTGAGATGTCATCATCATCACATCAGTTTGGTTTAGTGGTTAAGATGCTGGCTTAGAAACTAGGAGACTATGAATTCTAGTATTGCCTTAGACATGAAAGCCAGCTGGGTGACTTTGGCTCAATCACCAGAAGACTTTGAACTCCTGCAAAAAAAAAATTGAGACACTGTCATCATCAACACCATCATCATCAATCAACCAACCATCAGTTTGATCTAAAGGTTAACGTGCTGCCCTAGAAACCAGGAGACGGGAGTTCTAGATCCACGTTATGCATGAAAGTAATTTTGGGTCAATCACCAAGAAATGGTGATTTCTAGTTCTGCCTTAGATATGAAACTCTTTGGCCAATCACTCTTTCTCAGCTCAACCAGGGTTGAAATTTGACTGGATTGGACTGGCTTGGGCGAACTGGTAGGGATGATTTGAATAAGTTCCCTGAACTGATAGAAATCACCCTGGTTGGCCCCGCCCATGCCCACCCGGTCACTCACTCGGTGCCCTGTTACCACACACCTCTTCCAGCTGCTCACTCGGCCCTTCTGTCCGCTCAACCCACCCACCCAATCCGAACATTTCTTCCTCCATTCACAGCAGAGCTATCAGGGTTCCAAATAGCAGCCAAAAGTAAATCAGAGTCCAAGGCAAAGTATTGCTCAAAGTTCAATTTATTAAGAAAGCCATGTTGGCACATCTGGGAAAACTTGAATCTGGGGCATGTCCCATTCCCTGATGGGCACAGAGGTGGGAGCCGGCCTGGATTGCTGGCACTGCTAGCAGGTGGCTACCCAGCTTTCTATTTCCTGGTCAATCTTTGCCCACCACACGTAGCTTCGGCCCAAAGCCTTCATGCGCACGATGCCCAGGTGAGCAGTGTGCAGGAAATTTAAGATTGGCAACCTAAGCTTTGGGGGGGCTACCACCCTATTGCCCCAGAACAGGCACCCATTAAGGACAGACACCTCATGCTGCCGTATATAATGGGGTGAAACCCAGGACCTACTAGCCACTGTGGCCACCCCCTGAGCACCCAGTCCAAAACCTGCACTAGAATGGGGTCTGAGGCAGAGAGCCTGGCAATACCCCAGGGAGATATTGGCATGGCCAATTCCTCAATTAAGAGGACCAAAGCTGCAGGAGCAGGGTCCAAAGTTGGCGTTGGCAGAGGGTAGCGACTGAGGGCATCAGTGTGCCCCAAGTTTTTTCCCGGTCTATATTGCAGCTGATAATTATAGGCAGTCAGAAAGACTGTCCATCTGGACATCCTTGGAGACAAAATCTAGGAGTCTGGCGATCCCCAGCTAGAAGACCCAAGAGGGGTTTATGGTCGGTCACTAAGTGAAAAAATGGCCATAAATGTAACCGTGAAACCGCTTTACCCCTGCTACAGCAGCTAGGGCCTCTTTATCCAGCTGACTGTAATTTCTTTCAGCTGCTGAGAGCGTGTGCGAATAATAGGCAATTGGGGCTTCTGAGCCATTAGATAGAATGTGACTCAGAATGGCCCCAATGCCATAAGGCGATGCATCACACGCCAATGTTAATGGTAGGCGGTCACTGTACTGAACTAGCAAAGACTTGGATGTAAGGACATCCTTAACTGCCTTAAAGGCTTGGGCTTCCTTAGACCCCCAATGCCAGGGAGTCTTGGAGTCCAGGAGCCTATGAAGAGGCTCTGCCAAAGACGCCTTATGGGGTAAAAAAATTGAATAAAAATTAAGCAGCCCCAGAAAGGCTTGCAGCTTAGAAGAGGACGTGGGGGCTTTCTTAACTGCTTCCACCTTGGATGGAGTAGGGTGGATGCCTTTGGAATCAACTAGATACCCCAAAAATTCTACACTGGGAACCCCTATTCTACATTTCTCTTGTTTGAGCTTCAGCCCCGCTTGGCGGAAATGGGTCAGGACTGCTTTTAATTTATCAACAAGCTCAGCTCAATCCAAAGCGGAGATAAGTACGTCGTTGAACAGGGTACCACCCCTGGCAGTCCTTGGAGCATCCGCTCCATAAGGCTCTGGAAAATACCCGGGACTACACTAACCCCAATTTGAAGGTGTTTACCTTTGAAAGCTCACCGGTGCATTACAATGGTTTGAGCCATGGCAGTGGCTTCATCTACCGGGAGCTGCTGGTACGCTTGTGCCAAGTCTAGCTTCGCAAAAACGTTTCCCTGGCCTAATGAATGGAGCAGATGTTGAACCACTGGCACTGGGTAAGGGTTGGCTTGCAACACTTTATTAATTGTGCATTTAAAATCCCCGCAAATTCTAATACTACCATCCTGCTTAATTGGTATTACTATGGGGGTCTCCCAGGGGGAGTGGCCTACTGCCTCAAGTACTCCCTGTGCTATTAATTTATCTAGCCCTAAATCTACCTTGGGCCGAAGAGCAAAAGGCACTCTTCTGGGTTTTAGATGTATTGGCGCCACCTGGGGGTCCAAGTTAAAAGAAATGGGGGTCCCATTATATTTACCAAGCTTGTTGTCAAATATGTCCGTGAACTCACTGGCCAGCGCGGCGAAGGAATCTGGAACAACAGAGTGGATGCTGGAGACATTGAGCCCCAATGCTGAGAACCAGTCAAGCCCCAGGAGGCTGGGCAGGTGGCCATCTACAATGATGAGGGGAAGAGGCCCCTGGAAGGTCTTGCTTGAAATGTTGAATGTGCCGCAACCTACAATGGGTATTGGCTGTCCCTGATAGTCTCTAAGATGAAGCGGGCATTGTTTGAGTTCAGTTTTGGTAAGGCTGGGCACTACCCGTTTGATAGTAGCCCAAAAGACCAGAGATGTGGAGGAGCCGGTGTCCACCTCCATCTTGCAGGGCTCCCCCTCTATATGCACAGTCAGGTAGATCTTATAGGTAGGCTTGGTCAGAGAAACATGGCTGATAGCCAATTCAGGCTGTTGCTGGTCTCCAGAGATGGTAAATCAGTCTTCATGGTGTTTGGGAAGCTTTTTTGTGAATTGTTTCGAAGAGGCACACTCTGGAGGTGGTTCAGAGGTTGGCATGGAAGTCCTGCAGACCTTTGCTAAATGTCCTTTCCTGTCACAACAACGGCATATTGCGGCTTTGAACCTGCAAACTGACCTTGCATGGTTCCCGTCACAACTCAGGCAGCCTGCCTGAGATAAAAAGTCAGCCTGAGTCTGTTTTTTCCTAATGGCCATTTTGAGGCAGCTAATCTCCTCTTCATCATCAGATATGTCTTCTTCGTCATCTTCTTCATAGTGGACAGCATGGCCCCTGCTGGCATAGGTGGCCGGTGGCAGAAATCTCTGAATTTCTGTGGTAGATTTGTCCAACATTTCATATGCCGTGGCTTCATCCACGGCTGCCAAAAGGCTCAGCTCTTTTCGTGCCAGCAAGCGTCACTGAAGTCTGAGGTCTTTAATACCACAAACCAGCTGTTCTAAGAGGGCATCGTCCAGTATAGGGAAATCACAGTGCAGGGCCACCGTTCTGAGGGAAGCCATGTAGTCGCTAATAGATTCACCTTCTCTCTGGGTTCTCTGCCTAAACGCATAACGTCTGGCTATGTGCGAGGGAGTTGGAGAGTAATGATTTTTAAGTTTCTCCCAAAGAGTCTCCCAAAGCACAGAATGGATGAATTGAGGGGTGGCTAGAGCCCTAACTGTCCCAAACATCTCACAGCCACACGCATTGAGAAAATATCCTTGTTTACGGCCACTGGACAAACCCGTGAAGTCGTTTGCCTCCAAGAAACATTCAAATTGTTCGAGGTAGGTGTCCCATGTCTCAGTGGCCAAGCTGAATGCTGAGAATGTTGGTAGACTAGCCATCCTTAAAAGGACAGAAACTGAGGTGTTAGCTTTGGAGCGACGCCTTGTTGCCAGTGACTTGAGGCAGCTCTTATTAGTGACTTCAATTCTCCTTCACCTCAGTCCTGATCCCACCTTCGTCACCAGTGTTCTGTAGGGAGAATGAGGCAGGCAGGAACTGAGGCAAGGAAGGTTGAAACTAGCAACAACCTTCATTAATAGTTCACAAGGCAAAATGCAAGGCAAACCACGAACTGGCAAACAGCAACATTTGACAGCTGACAGCCCTTTTATACTGGAGCTCTCAGACGCTGAACCAATAGAATGGCTGCATTATCCCGCCAGCTGGCTGCTTGCGTCTTAGCCAATAAGGAGCCAGCAATGATAGTCAATGGCGTCGTAGCCTCAAGGACTTAACATGTACAAACAAATAAATAAATAAAATTGAGGGTGGGTGGGTTGTGCCTTGCCATTTTTTATTTACTCAATCGTTTTTCTCTTCTGATAATCAGAATTTGCAATTGAAAACATTATATTCTCAGCTTAGTTCATTTTTTCCTTTCATGTTCTAGGAGTTTTGAGGCTGGGTTATCATTCAATGAATTTCCCACAAGTTAGGAAGCAAAATGAAAGCCCCTTTGAAGAGTAGAAAGAAGCTTTTGGGAAACCAAAGGACCCTTTTATTTTCCTGCTTCCTACTCCCAAGAATAAAATGAAATGTGGAAAGGAGGGGGGCAGGATATCCTATACCCCCTCTCTGCTTCTACTCCAGATGGCATCCCTCGTCTAGACAAAACCATCTTCCAAAACAGCCAGAAAGTCAATTTGTGTTTGGTGATGGAGTTGCTGAGCAAGATTGTTTTGCAACTGTGAGTGTAATGGCCCAAAAGCACATAATTATTTTCTTTCCTGGGTCTCCTCTGCCGATGTAAAAGAGGTGACAGCATCCCCCAGCAGTAAGCTTCCCTGTATGCATAACATTGAAGTGAAGATGAAATACAGCTTTCAAAAGACCTAAGGTCCCATGAGCACTTAAGGCAGACGGAAAATATTTCATATATTTTTGAGATGCAGGAAAATGTGAGCTGTTTCACCAAGGTTTCAGTAGTTTGCCTTTTCTAAATAAGATTTGCATTGGCATTTAATCTTAAATAATGCATCCTTATGATATTTACTTCCACCATCCTGGAGAAAATGTAATAGTTTATGGGTCCTTGTAAGAATAAATGTTGTTTTACTTTTAACTGTTGATCAAATTAGAAGATTGCTAAAAGGTGCCACCAGTGGTATCAAGAAATATGTGCAGGGAGGTGGAGTGCTCAAAAAAAGGCAGCGCAACTAAGGCCCTGTGGATAAAGCTGCATGCATTCCATTCTATTGATCCAACCCACAAAAGAGAAAACTAAAACAAAATGAAGTTAACCATTAAAAACACATTTAATCAGAATAGAGTTGGAAAGGACCTTGGAAATCTTCTGGTCCAACCTCCCGCTCAAACAGGAAACCAAGACAAGACAAGTGGCTGTCCAGTCTCTTCTTTAAAAACTTCCAGTGATGAAGCACCCACAAAGTCTGGAGGTAACTTCTGTTCCACTGGTTAATTGTACTTACTGTTAGGAAGTTTCTCCTTAATTCCAGGTTGCTTCTCTCCTTGATGAGTTTCCACCCATTGCTTCTTCTCCTGCCCTTAGGTGCTTTGGAGAATAGGTTGACACCCCAATTCTTTGTGGCAGCCCCTCAAATATTGGAACATTGCTATCATGTCTCCCCTCATCCTTCCTTTCTCTAGACTTACCAGTTACTTTCTCTTAGCCATAGGAAGGAAGCAATGGCAAGCGACTTCTGAAAGACTTTGCCAAGAAAACCACCAGGGCATCTCCAGGCAGGCATGTGCGTGCACACACAAACACACACACTCCTATACAACCCAAAATTTACAATTTTATATAAATATAACCTATATAATCCAAAGCCAGTAGTACGATGCTATTCTGAAGTGGACACGATGGCTTGATTAGCATCAGAGAATCAATTTCTTTGCTCCATTGAAGGGAGTATTTTCTTGATCCTAAAACAGAAAAGGAGAAATGAGAATCCACTAGCGTTACAACCCTCTGTATGGGTTTGCTTATTGCAGCTTAACTCCAGATTAATTGCAACTTTTTAGGGCTCAGACAATATCCAAGGACCTCTTGTTAATCAAAAGCAGAAGGTTTTGCCTCTACAAAGCACCTGAAGGCAAGACAAAAAGTAATGGATGGAAGCTTATCAAGGAGAGAGCCAATCTAAAACTAAGGAGAAATTTCCCGACAGTGCGAAAAATTAATCAGTGGAATGGTTTGCCACCAAAACTTGTGTTACATCACTGGAGGTTTTAAAAAGACAACCATTTGTCTAGAATGGTAGAGAGTGTTAGATATTCACTCTAACTACCATGGTTTCCACCAAGGTCCTCTGTTCCGGCGGGAACAGAGATTGGATCCTATTGGTTGAGAGGTCTGACAGCTCCCTATAAAAGGGCTGCTGTCAGACCAAGCAGTTGCTGGATTGTACATACTGTTCTACTGTTAATAAAGAACTGTTGTTGCTATAAGCCTGTCTCTGCCTTCTCAATACCCGATCTAACACTGGTGACAAGGGTGGGATTGGAAGACAAATAGGCAAAGAAGAAGAACAGTGAATCCAGCAAGTAGATCCAACCCGGAGCTCTCGGCGCGGTATCGAGCGACAATTTTGAGTGGCAAACTCGAATCACCCTCTGTACGAAAATGGCCATGCATGCCCCACCAACTCCGTATGACCCGGTGGCTGAACACTGGGAATCATACATGTTATGATTCGAATGCTTCCTCAAGGCAAACGACCTCATGGGCGTCCCTGAAACCCAAAAGAAGAACCTGTTTCTGGGGTACTGCGGCTGAGAGGTTTTTGAATCTGCAAAGAACCTGTCAGAGCCAACCCCACTCCAAGCAGTTCCCTGGGCAGCATTACAACAGACTTTAAAAACCCACTATGCGCCCAAACCATCGAGGCACGTTTGCCGCCACGAATTCAATATTAGGAACCAGAGAGAAGGCGAATCAATCAATGAGTACATGGCGGCGCTTCGTAAGGCAGCCACATATTGTGACTTCTGTGACCTGGACGATTTAATATTAGACCGCATTATCTGTGGTGTGCAGGACATTAATCTGCAGAGAAGATTGCTTGCCAGATCGAATCTGTCTCTGCAGATTGCACTCGACGAAGCAAGAGCATCCAAGTCAGCAGACAAGTCAACGGAGACCCTGCAGCACCAACAAAACGTGCCACAAGCCACGCAGAAACAAACGTGTGTCCACCATGAGGCCGCAGAGCCCGAGCAATCTGACAGCGAAGAAGATGACAGCTACTGCATGCACAGTAGCCGCACGAAGCTGGCGCGAAAATTCAACTCACGTTTGCCACTTTGCACAAGCTGTGGAGGAGACCATGCCCAGTCTACTTGTTGATTCCAAGACGCAACCTGTCGGCATTGCGAATGAAAGGGGCACATTGCCAAAGTGTGCCAGAGCAAATTCCCTGCCACCACATGACAGCCCAAAGATACTCCTAACCACCAACAGAGGCCCACCACAGGGGGCTGGCATAAATTGCAAGGGCGCCCAGAGAGAGAAACAAACGTTACCTATCACACTGTGATAGGACAAGTCCACACTAGGTGGCTAAAAAAACTGAAGATCACTGTCCTCATAGAGGACGCTCCCTGTGAGCTTGAAATAGACACTGGATCATCACTAACGATCATGTCTTGGTCGACCCTGAAGCAAGCCATTCCGAGCTTGAAAAAGCAGCACCTTCACACCCCTGACATCAGCCTGCGAGACTATCAGGGGAACCAAGTCCCCATCATCGGCCAGGGCACCTTCCATGTAAGGTTCAAAGCATTCTACGCTAAACTCCCCGTGACCGTAGCCAGCAACAACCTGCAGAGCCTCCTGGGGCTCAACTGGTTCCAAGCCCTGGGTTTGGAGGTGACCGGAATCAACTCCGTGAAGGAAGACGGTGCAGAGGCCATCTTTAAGGAGTTCGAGGATGTCTTCGGTACCGGTCTCGGTAAGTATGTAGGGACACCAATCCCCTTTAGCTTGGACCCCAACATAGCACCAATCAGGCTGAAACCCAGGAGAGTGCCTTTCGCTCTCTGCCTTAAAATTGACAGGGAAATTGACAAGCTCATGAGCCAGGGAATCCTAGAACCAGTCGACCATGCTCGCTGGGAGACCCCTATTGTGATCCCAATCAAGCCTGATGGGTCAGTCCGCATCTGCACGGACTATAAACGTCCAGTTAACAACTCACTACAACAAATCGCATACCCTGTACCCATTGTATAACACTTACTACATTTGTTAAGCCCAGGAAAAATCTTTGCTAAATTAGACATCAAACCATTGTGACGCACAGGGGTGCATTCAAATGCCACCGCCTGCAATTTGGAGTTAGTTTCACCCCTGGACTGTTCCAAAGCATCATGGAACGGCTTTTGCAGGGGATACCAGGAGTCATCCCCTATTTCAACGACATCTTGGTATCAGCTGCAAACGAGGCGCAACTTTTAAAATGAGTTTGAATGGTTTTGGCCAGAATTAGAGAAAAGGGCTTAAAAAAGAAAAATGCAAAATTAATGTACCAAGGGTTGAGTTGCTGGGGTACATGATCTATGGCTCTGGGATTCACCTGACATCACACAAAAAAAGCAATCCAGGAAGCCCCCAGAACCCGCACTCAAACTGAGCTGCAGGCGTTCCTCAGGCTCCTTAATTTCTACAGCATCTTTCTCAAACAGAAAGCCACCGTTGCTGAACCACTTGACCGTCTCCTGGCCAAGAACACCAAGTGGTCCTGGGGCAGAGCCGAGGCTGCTGCATTTGCCACGGTCAAGTGACTACTGACAGCTGATTCCCTTCTAGTCCAGTACAGCCAGACCCTGCCATTGGTGTTAACCTGCGACGCATCTCCATTCAGCGTTGGTGCTGTCCTCAGCCACCGCATGCCCAATGGCACAGAAACCCCTATTGCTTTTTAGTTGCGAACCTTGTTTTCTGCGGAAAGAAACTACAGCCAGATGGACCGCGAGGCTCTGGCTGCAATGGCGGGAGTCAAAAGGTTTCATGAGTACCTGTACGGCTGGGATTTCAAATTTGTGACTGACCACAAGCCGTTGTTGGGACTATTGGCTGGGGACCGACCTACCCCAGTGTTGTTATCTCCTCGCATGACCAGGTGGACTGTTTTCCTGGCTGCCTACTTCTACAAACTAATCCACTACCGTGGCTCCACACTGGGGCATGCAGATGCATTGAGCCGCTGTCCCCTACCAGAACTTCTGGCTGACCCCACTCCTGAGACACCGGTCCTGCTCATTGACTGCTTAGACACTGGACCTGTCTCGTCCAATGACGTTGCCCGTCATTCTGCAAAGGACTTCACCATCAAACAAATTTTGAACTGGGTGTGGAGGGGGTGGTCCAAGGGGCCTGTTGGGACTGATTGTAAATTGTATGTTGCAAAACGTGATGAGTTTTCGGTAATTAATAGCTGTCTACTGTGGGGGGACCATGTGGTCATTCCAAACAAACTGTGCAGGGCAGTATTGGAGGCTTTACATGTGGGGCATCCTGGCATTGTAAGGATGAAGTCTTTGGCTAGGAGTTACGTTTGGTGGCCTAAAATGGACAGGGAGATAGAAGAATGGGTGGTTACCTGCACACCACGCCAGGAGTCCAGACCTGCTCCCCCAGAGGTGCCTGCTAAGGAGTGGGAGCGATCTCAAGTACCATGGTCTAGGGTGCACATTGATTTTGCTGGCCCAGTTCATGGCCAAACTTTCCGCGGAGTTGTGGACTCTTACTTGAAGTGGTTAGAGGTAGTTCTGATGACTGCCACCATGGCAGAAGTGGTCATCAAGGTGCTACGGAGACTTTTCTCCACGCACGGCCTGCCCGACGTCTTCGTCTCTGACAATGGGCCCCAATTCATGGCCATTCAATTCGAGACCTACTTAGCAAGTCAGGGAATCAGGCATGCCCTGGTCCCTCCATTCCATCTGGCTTCCAATGGTCAAGTGGAGAGAATGGTGCAATCAGCAAAAGAGGCCCTCACTAGGATGGGCCCGAGGGATTGGCAAACACGGGTTGATCACCATTTGTTAACACATCATGCCAAGTGCCACTACCGGGAGAAGCCCCTCCAAGCTTCTCATGGGTCGCCGGCTAAGGTCCCACTTAGACCGGCTATACCCAAACTATTCTGTCACATCGCCCCCTGACTCTACAAGCAAAATTAGAAACTTTAGCATAGGGGACTCAGTATATACCCACAACTACGCCAGGGGAACTCTGTGGATCCCTGCCATGGTGATAGGCATCACCAGGCCTCGCTCTTATCTCTTAGAGCTTGAGGATGGTAGAAACTGGAGGAGGCATATTGACCAACTCCGTGGCCACCTCTCCAACTCCACACTTAAAACACCAGATGAAAGTCCTGAACAAACCAGCCAAAGCCCTACCCAAAAGGAGCAAACACTCACTCCTTCTACAGCCAGCTCAAGCCCGAGGGTACCGGGGGACTTATCTGAATTTGTTGCAGGCCCACAATGAGCTTCAAATGAACAAATCCCAGAAGCGTCAGCCGTGGCCTGGGACAAATTCCAGGAGGTTCCACTGAGGGGAGCTGGAGAGCAGACAGGTCCATCCAACCTGCCCAAAGAACCGATTCCAAATGAACTGCACAGGTCTGGTAGGACTAAACAAAAACCCGCCTACTTGCATGATTACGTGACCAATAGAAACATCCCAACTAAGAGGGAAGAGGTGTTAGATATTCACTCTAACTACCATGGTTTCCACCAAGGTCCTCTGTTCCAGGAACAGAGATTGAATCCTATTGGTTGAGAGGTCCGTCAGCTCCCTATAAAAGGGCTGCTGTCAGACCAAGCAGTTGCTGGATTGTACATACTGTTCTACTGTTAATAAAGAACTGTTGTTGCTATAAGCCTGTCTCTGCCTTCTCAATACCCGATCTAACAGAGAGTCTTTTGCTTGAGCAGAAGGTTGGACTAGAACAGGGGTGCCAAATTCGATTTCATTAAGAGGAACATCAGAGTTGTGTTTGAATTGGGAGGGGCAGGTGGAAGTGGCCAGCTCAACGTGTCGGGGGTGCCGGTGGTGGCCCAAGCACTCTGCCAGCGAAAACAAGCTCCATTTTCGTATGTGGCAGCCTCCTGCAACCCTTTGTCAGCGAAAACAGAGCTCGGGAGAGCGGCATGTGGCCCTCGTGAGCTCTGTTTTCTGTTTTCA
Source organism: Natrix helvetica (assembly GCF_964273705.1). Lineage (NCBI taxonomy): Eukaryota > Metazoa > Chordata > Lepidosauria > Squamata > Natricidae > Natrix > Natrix helvetica. Next base: position 132,902,319 of record NC_138554.1, on the reverse strand, counting down.
CTGGCAGAGGCTCTGCAGGCCGGTCCTTCACTGTTTCCATGGCGACCCTGTGGACCAGATCTAAGCAACCCGGAGGCCGGATCTGGGCCCTGGGCCTTGAGTTAGACACCCTTGGATTAGAAGTCCTTGAAGTTCCCTTCCAACTCTACCATTAGCCCAATATGCTTCTAAAGTATGCTTTAATACACCAATAAAATAAAGATTACACAGTTTTAAAAGCCTTCTCTAAAAAAAAGTGTGTGGAAGGAAAACATCTTCCCACACTTCCCACTTAATAGGGCTCTATTGAGTGCATAAAGGCTGCACTTAAGTGCTTCCCCCACAAAAAAAGATCATGGTCATCTGATTTGCATTTCAGGCTCTTGACAATTGGCTCACATTTGCAACCAGTTGCAGCATCTTGCAGTCATGTGACCTCAATTTGTGATATCTATCATCTATCTATCTATCTATCTATCTATCTATCTATCTATCATCATCATCTGTCTCAGTGGTGGGTTCTGGATCCCAGTGCAACCGGTATGGTGCAACGGGGCTGGGCGTCCACCACACGCACGAACGCAGCACGCATGTAGTGCACGCATGCATACTTACTGCCCACAACGCTCCAGCTGCTCGGTATGCTCGCCATATGCTCTGTGAGCAGAAGCCCCAATCGGCTCAAATACCAGTAAGGAGGATGGACAGGTGGGTGGGCCCTCCAGAGCACTATACCAGAACGGTACCTGGTGCTCCCAGCAGGCACCGGTACACCCGTACCGAGGCATACAGAGGCGTACCAGTCATATCCCACCACTGACCTGTCTATATCTATCATCTATTGTCTATTAACAATATCTATCTATCTATCTATCTATCTATCTATCTATCTATCTATCTATCTATCTATCTATCTATCTATCTATCTATCTATCTATCTATCATCTATCTATCCCTGTACCAGTGGTGGATTTCAACATTTTTAGAACATCTGCTGTAGGTGTGGCCTGCTTTGTGGGAGTGGCTTGCTGGCCATGTGACTGTGTGGGCGTGACCAACTTGCAAAATGTGGTGAAACTCACTTAACAATGCTCTCACTTAGCAACCAAAATGTTGGCTCAGAAACTCTGGCATTTGAAGCATGCAAGTCTTAAAGCTGTCAAGTTACAAGACCCTTGCATCCCTGATTGTATTTTTATCAGCATTGACTGTACACCGCCCCGAGTCCCTTTTTGGGAGAGGGGGCGGTCTAGAAATCCAAGAAATAATAATAATAATAATAATAATAATAATAATAATAATAATAATAATAATAATAATAATAATAATCCTTTAGAAAAAGAAAAAAAAACCCAGGGCTGTTCAAACTTGACTGCTTTAAGACTTGTGGACTTCAACTCCCAGAATTCCTCCTCCAGTCATGTTGGCTCAGGAACTCTGGCATTGAAGTGTGCAAGTCTTAAAGCTGTCAAGTTACAAGACCCTTGCACCCCTAAGCCTTTAGAAAAAAAAACCCAGGAGTGTTCAAACTTGACAGCTTTAAGACTTGTGGACTTCAACTCCCAGAATTCCTCCTCTGGATCTTCATTTTGACGATGTGTGGACGGGCGGGGGGAGGGAGATGGAACCGGTTCTAAACGGCACTGTAGATTTGTAGAATCTCTTCTATAGAAGAGGTAAGAACTGGCAGGAACCGACCCCTGCCCTGTACCTATACCTATACCCATACACAGGTATATAGATACACAGACACTGACACACAGACACACATTGCCCTTTTCCAGCAGAAAACAAACCAACTCCCTCCGCCCATTGGATAAATTGGATTCACTTAACAACCACACGATGCAATTTATAACCATGGTGCTTGCCTTAGTCATGAAAACAGTCATAAAATAAAAACAGTCATACAATTCTGTCAGGGTACTTGGTGACCCGTTTAATGACTGCAAAGACTTACAACCAAAGTTGTAGGCCCCATTATGGTCATAAGTCCAGGACTACACATTTTGCCATTTGAAACACCCCAGCAATATTCCTGAGATATATATGACCCCGGAAGCAATTTTCACATGTTAGCTTTATCTACAAGAAAGTCTTCTAGAAGGGACAAATGCCTTCACTTTAAGCACCCTGGAAATAGTGGAGATTTCACAATGCAATTTATTTCCAGAGGCTTAAAGTATCAAAGAGAGGGAAATTTTTCAAGCAGCCTTCGCTTCTCTTTGCCTTAGCTAGTTGGCCTTATTCCACCCCACCCGTCAGAGTTTTTAAAGCAATTCTTGCTTCCTGGTTCCAATCTATGTCTTTTTTTCCCAAGGATTTCATCTCCCTTTGAAATCATCAAGGTTTTCTACTTTGAAAATAAGCTTCCTACAAGAGGCAAATCTCCCTCTGATTAACATTTCATGCTGTCTTTCGGTTATCAGACTCTACTGGGATTTAAAAGTGATTTTCGGCAGATGATGACCTGGTGGGTTCAACATTGCACATTTATTTTCTGCTGAATTGCCCTTAGGAACAACTCTGCTTTTCTTCCTCCCCTTTCCAGAGTAAATTTATTCTACAAATTTAGCGTGCGGGCACAGATGAAGAATACAAAATTCAAAGCATCTTAATGTTTTGCCAGAATTCTCATTTGGGTCCAGCATACATATTAATGTTATAAAATCTCCGATTTGGTTGGATGCCGATGCCGATTTTTTTTAAATTGAACTTGACCTTTCACAGCAGGTATGGGTGACATGTGGCCAATTTTAAGGGGAAATGAACCAGAAACAGGCATTTTGTGGATTCAGCTCTATTTACGAATTTCACAGCTCCTGTAATAGTTTGGTCTCCGGTCCATCTTTCTGAAAAGGTTTCCAAAACATGGTATGTTTTGGCCACCCAAACAGAGGCATCCTGAAGTTTATGAGTGCTCTGACCTAGGCCTCCCAAGAGCATGAAGCAAACTCCTGGTCTCGACAAAAAACCCTTTTATTAATTTCCTGGGAATTCTGCTCATTGTTTATAGTTAGTTATACAGTTTATTTAATTTATAGACCGCCCCCTCTCCCCGTAGGGACTCGGGGCGGTGTACAGACCATTCATAATCAAAACAACAGAAAATAACATAAGACATAGAACAGAAACAACACACACACACTGTCTGTATATAAAACCCAAAAACCAATTTAAATAATTAAAAAACAATTTTAAAACCCGTTTAAAACCCCAATATAAAATTTAAAAAGCCATCCAGGAAAGTTAGTAATAGATGTTAAATACAGTTATGATTATAATTATAATTAGGCCAGACCAGCTACTCGAAACAGGTGGGTCTTGAGTTTCTTGCGGAAGGAGCGGAGATCAGAGGTGGTTCATTCACATGCGGAAGGAGCGGAGATCAGAGGTGGTTCATTCACATGCGGAAGGAGCGGAGATCAGAGGTGGTTCATTCACATGCGGAAGGAGCGGAGATCAGAGGTGGTTCATTCACATCCAGCAAAGTCTTTCAAGGGAGGATATACAGTCACGGACCTTATCTGGCTTGGAGAGCTGACAGGCCGATATCTGTAAAACGTGGCAGGGAGTCTCAGAGAGTCACAAACCAATTAAGCGAACTAATTGTCTCCTGCAAACTCCACTCCTCTTTCACTCCTCTTTTATTTCCTCTGGGAGGGGCCATTCATCATCCCCCTCTGGCCTTACTCACAAGTTGACCCCTGTTCTTTAGCTGTTCCGTTCGTCTGGCAACTCTAAGCATGTGCACACTGGGAACAGGCTCCAGCTGTTCGTCTGTCTCACTGATGTCTGACTCTGAAGGCAGCTGATAACTGGCATACGGCACTGGCCCCCTTTCTGCTTCCAACACAAAGCCCTCATCAGAGCCTTCCCCAGACTCCAGGACTTGCCTATGTTCCTCCCCAAACTCTTCACTGTCTGAATCTGCTGCCAGCTCCACTGGCCGCTGGTGGGCCACAACAATAAGTGACTAGACAACCTTGATACATTGGGTCACCCTTTGGAAAGAAAGGCAGTGACCAGTATAAACTTTCTTGAATCGTATTGCTATTGGGTTGGTTTGAAAATTAACCTTGATTCAAAAATTGTTGCAGTTATAATGCACCAGGAGTGGAACACAGGTGGGTTAGTAATTTTTTTTACTATCAGTTTGGGCGTGTTCACATGTGATGGGCAGATGGGTGGGTGGAGCCTCCTGCCACCACTACTACTAGTTTGTCCGATCCGGGCTGAACAGCAGCAATCCACCTCTGGAGTGGAAGGATGGTAACTCCTGACTTCCTGCTGGCTTCTTGTTCACCTTGATTGTAAGAAGCTGTTAGAGAGCATCAGAAATCACAATTACTTGACCACATGGATGCCGCAATGGCTAGAATTTTGCAAATCAAATAGGTGTGAATATTGTGGAAATTTCAATTGCACAAGAATAATGAGTACTGAATTTATTATTGTTGTTATTGTTATTGTTATTGTTGTTATTGTTGTTATTGTTGTTATTGTTATTGTTGTTGTTGTTGTTATTACTATTACTATTATTATTATTATTATTATTATTATTATTATTATTATTATTTTAATCTTTGGTGAGATTCGCAGCCTTTGGGGCTGGTTGGTAGCTCAACAGCTCGAGTCATTATTATTATTATACAATTGTATCACAGCGGCCAGTTGTTTCGCCGGATTTGGCATTGATTACTAGTCGGGCCCCACCGTCATTATTATTATTATTATTATTATTATTATTATTATTATTATTATTATTATTATTATTATTATTATTATTATTATTATTATTATTACATTTTTTAAAGTTAATGGATTTGAGGTACCTTGATTTAAAAATTGTTGTGATTTAATGCACCGTTTGGGTTAACTCAGAGATGGGAAACTTTTTAGGCACCAAGTGCCCAAACTGCAAGGCATGGGTGCATGTACCCCACCATACATGTGCATGCATCCTGCACATAAGGCCGCACCCCACCCAAACTGCAAGGAGCTATCACATACATGCGCATACCCATGCATGCACGGCCGAGACCCAAAGACAAGCAGGCTAGCAGGAGACACGCATGCATGCATGGCAGAGACCCAAAACAGAGCTGGGTGAAGGCGCACATGCCCACAGAGAGGGCTCTGTGTGCCACCTCTGGTATGCATTCCATAGGTTCACCACCATTGGGCTAACTAGAGCTGACGAACAGACAAACAGACGGAAGAGGTTTAGTAGTACAAATTGTTGTCCAAATGTGTGAGTTATTTCATATGTTTTGCGTATGAACTACTACTTTTGATTTTTTCCTTCTGCTCATCATGTCTGATTCTTGGAGACTATCAAAGTTGAGAAACGCTACATTACCCTATAGTTTTATTTACAGTTTTCCCATCTTCTCAACTTGAGATAATCAATGCACCATGAGGGTGCACAGAGAGGTTTACTTACAAATGTCGAATGAAATTCAGTGGATACACTCCAGCAGATATGCTTAAGGTTATAACTTTGATTCTTTTTTATGAAACAGATTTTTTTTTAGTTTCTTCCTAACAAGAACAGAAAACAAGATGCACGGGGAGGAGCCAATGTCGCGACGATACGGACGTGAGGTCTCGATGCTCCAAGACCACAGCCGATACTTTTGCCGCTGTGTGCTCCAATCGGACCTCCCGCAGAGACTGTGAACAGGAAGAATACATCTTGCTGATCTCAGGGACATCACAAAGTCCCTGTGGATCCAAGAGAAGTTCTTCAAGCCGGCGACAAAAAATCCAGCCATTAGGCTGATGAAGTCAGGGCGACTCCAAAACGGAGGGATACAGAATGAGAAATTGTTTCCAGCTGGTGAGGAATTTTTGCCATTTTAAAAGAGACTGCCTATAAAAAACTTAAAGTTAATTTAAATTTGAGAACAGAAGAAACAAGCGGTGGAATTTAGCTTTGAATGGTTTTGGACAGTGGGTTATCTTATTTTTTAAATGCTATGTTCATAGATGGAATTTAAGCAAACCTTCTAAAATGAATGGATTAAGTTTTCTTCTTCTATTTTTTTCTGCTATTATTATTCTTTGTAATCTATGAACTAAAATTCTACTTCTTCATTACTGTGGGGTTTTTTCCTCTTTTCTTCGCTAACCCATTCAAGAATTTGACTTTGGTTTAAGCAAAGAAAATTGTTACAACAGAGGGAAAGAAAAGCGCTGCGGCTCGGAGGCTGGAGGTTTGTGTACTGGAAACAAAACACTCTTACTTTCCTCACTGATTATTCTGGCTTGGCACTTCAAGGTCTCACTGTTTGTTTATAGAGAGTGATAAGAATAAAAGCATACAAATGTTCTTTTGAAGTATATCTTTAACCAGAGAAAAGTTAAAATAAGATCTTATTGTGAATTTATGTTTAATCCTGTAAAAACCTTCTAAGCCACACCAGCAGTGTTTGTCAGCTGGAGATAATGGCACAACTTCAACAGCAGAAAGAAATTTTAAGCCTGCAAAAGTTATTGTTAGCAATTCAGAAATTATCAAATACATTTGAGAGAACGGAGAAGAAGTTGGAAAACGTAGAGCATCTAACAGCAAAATATGATGAAGAAGTTGGAGGTGTTTATCAAGTGGAAGAAGTGCAGGTTAGAGTCCTAAAAACCGAAGAGGAAAATGATCATAAAGAAATTAAATCTGCTGATATCTATGGTGATTGGATTGTGTCTGGAAATGGAAAGAGTGGAACACTGAAAGAGGAATTAAATGGAGGGGAACTCTACCCCAGATGGCAAGATATAGAAGAAGAAAAAACAAAAGAATTTATGGATTTAAAGAGAGAAATTTTATTAGCAACATCATACAAATTTGATTAAGGAGATGATTAGAGGACTGATATCACAAATGGCAGAAGACATGAGACTGTTTTGCTACTGGAAAGATACAGGTTGATAGATGGAAGTGCATAATTTAAAACTAGTGAAACTTAGTGAAAGTTAGTGACAATAGATATAGTCAAATAAATAATTGATAATGATAATAATATGTACATATGCATTGTTATGATATGTAATAATGGAATATGAAGATTTTAATGGTTCACATGAAAGGAAGATTAGAAATCTTTTTGGTTATGTATAAAGGCTAACAAAAAAGAACTAAGCTAAATTTAGTTAAAATTTGATTATAAGGGGGAAAATTGTTATGATACAGGATACAGTCAAATAAAGGAGGGATAATGATACAAAGGAAAATATATATGTATGGGTACAACATAAGGAAACTGGATGTAAATTGTAAACAGTGATTTGGAAAGGAGGATTAGAAAATTTTGTTACTAGATATTATGGATGTTTAGCTAAAATAGGTTATAAGGATTCAGTGTTATTGGAGGATTTTAGAAACAGTAAATGAAATGCCAGTATATGGTTATGTATTAAATCTTGGTATATTTTATGATGAAGGACGTTTAAACAATTGTAGTCAAATGAAAATGGAGGTATGATGATGGTAACATGTATAAATATCTGAGTTAAAATACTTGAGTTAATATGAATTATGCTTGAGGACTGTGGAAGAGATGCACGAAAGTTTTTTGTAACCAACTGACACACTTTCTACAGTATGTAAAGAAGGAGGATTCTTTGTGTTGTGTTTGTTTTGAAAATAAAAAATAAAAAAAACATTTTATCAAAAAAAGAAAATAAAACAAGATATATTTAAAGAAGCATTTTCTCTGTGCTTGTACATTTAATTTCATTCTATTCCCCTTCTTAATCCCCCACTGACCTCATAGAACATTTGGGTGCTTCTCTGTGTATCCACCTGTTTCAGTTATTCTTAAAAATAAACATATAAATTTTGCTACTGTGTGGGGGCACTCAAGCATTGATGCATCTTCCATCACAGACTTTAGCAAAAAAGGACGCTTGGATGCAGCTGACTACGTTAAGAAGACAGAAACTCAACTACTGTCAACTAAAAGAGATGAATCCATGGGGAGGGGAGGGGGAACCCAATGACACAAAAGCTGGAATTAGTTCTAATTTGCATTTATGTGCTATCTTTGTCTGTGACACTTGTAATCCTTGCAGAATGTGTTGTTTGTTCATCCACCCATCCATGCATCCATTCATCCACCCATACATTCAATTTAAGTGGCTTTTCATCTCTGTGTGATACATAACAAGCCATAAAACAGCTGACACGTAAAAACAATGATTATTAAAAATATTTGTAAACATCACAAACACTAAGAGAGACTGCAGATGTACACAGCGGTAAGAATAGCAATGGCATTGCTTGGTATTGCTATTGTTACTGAGAGGGCTCTATTGCACTTGTTATTGCTATTAAATATACCCCTTCATAGTGCTTTACAGACCTCTCTAAGTGGCTGACAGAATATGTCTTTTGCCTCCAACAATCTGGCTCCTCATTTTACCAACCTTGGAAGAATGGAAGACTCAGTCAACCTTGAGCTGGTCAGGATCGAACTACTGGCAATCAGCAGAATTAGCCTGCAATGCGCATTCTAACCATTGTGCCACCATGACTCCTTGTTAGTCACCTGGGGCCCCAACCGGGGGGCGGGGGTTCCGGCAGTCACTACTGCTAGTTCACTCATGGGCACTTTGTTCATGCTTGATGTGCGCTGCATGTGCATGCACAGTGCAATACAAATTGTTCTGTGCATGCGCAGAAGCAAAAAAAACAAGGTGGCGGCAGCAGTTCCAGCGACCCACGCCACCAAACCACTACCGGTTCAGTTGAACCGGTCCGAACTGGTAGGAACCCACCACTGGGCCCCAAGACTGATGGCATAACTAGGTTTTAAAAGACTTCTGGAAAAGCAACAGGAATTGAACCAGCCTTACCTCTGGATGCAGGGTGGGGGAGCAGGGATGATAATCTATAACAGGATGACCTATAACAGGGGTCTCTAACCTTGGCAACTTTAACACTTGTGGACTTCAGTTCCCAGGGCTCAACTCTGGGAGTTCAAGTCCACAAGTGTTCAAGTTTGGCAAGGTTGGAGACCCCTGATCTATAGGGCACTTTCCTTCCTGGAATCCGCCAGGTGTAGCTCCCTAGCAGACCTGTAGATGCCTCTTCAGCTGATCTGAAAGAGGCAGGCAGTTATAATCAAGAGGCAGCCTCTTAAATAACTGTGCACTTTGAATTGGACCTGAAAGTAGTCAGCACTCAATGGGCAGAGGTATAAAGTGTGTGATATTCTATAACAGTGATGGCTAACCTTTTTGTCGTTGCGTGCCAAAGCGAGTGCACGCGCACACACAAACATAATGCAATGTGTGTGTGACCCCCCCACATGCGCTCCACCTCCATGTATGCGCATGAGACCCCCTGCACTTCCCTTCCCCTGTGCATGTGTGCATGACCCCCCCCATACTCCCTCCACGCTAGCTGGCTGACGGGAGGCATCTGTGCATGCTTGGTGGGGCTGAACTGGGGCAATGGCTCGCATGCCCGCAGAGAGGGCTTTGTGTTCACCATCACGGTTCTATAGGCATGCCTAATTGTCTTCTCCATAGCATTCCACACTAGCTGAAGTTTCTAGATAGTCTTCGAGGTCAGCCTTAGGTAAAGCACATTACCGTAGAGAATCAGGAGATGATTAGGGCTTGAGTAACCATGAGCAAAGACATTGGATCTAGGGATGGGCACAACTGGCATAATACAAAGCTGTGCAAAAGCCCTCCAAGCAATGACTGCCACCTATCTTTGGAACAGGTGTCATGACTCCAGAAGAATGTCAAGATTGCGTACTAGGTCTGTTTGGGATAATGCAACCTCATCCAGCACCAAAGATGGCATAGTCCTAGAACCAGCAGGTCCCAAAATCCAAAGTCACTCCGTCTTGCCCAGGGTTCAGCTGAAATATGTTGTCCCTGATGCAGAACCACACAACCTTATGGCACTGGGCTATTGATAAGATGTCCAGGGCATCATTTAGTTTGTTAGGGATAGAGATGTATATTGTGTCCTCACAATGTTGAATAGGAAAGTCACTGAACTTTATGGCACTCCCAGAGTGGAGGTTGAGGGTGGGATCTCCCCCACCCCAATCAACACTGATTGGAAATGACCCTGGAGAAAGGAAGTGAGCCAGCACAACACAATGCTGCTCGCCCCTAATCCTCTGAGCTGATCCAGAAGGATACCATAGTTCCATGATGGAGAATCTATGGCATGCGTGGTACGAAGTGGTACGCAGAGCCATGTCGTCTGATACGTGAGCTGTTGCCCCAGCTCAGCTCCACCATTCATGTGAGTGTGCCTCCTGCTGGCCAGCTGATTTTTGGGTCTTTGCCATGCATACGCAGGGGCTGGGCACACGTGGGAGATGTGCATGCATGTGCAGGAGGGCAGGGGGTCGAACTCACATGCTTGGGGAGATGGTGGGGAGGTCATGCTTTTTGGTCCCAGGGGGCTACAGGGAGACCTACTAGGCCTAAAATGGGGTGCAGGGGTTCACACGCATGTGCGGGGGTGGGGGAGTGTAGGGGGGTCATGTGCGAATGTGCAGAGAGGGCAGGGGGAGGAGTCACATATGCATGTGCAGGGAGGTGAGGCCCAGGGGGTTGGTCGTGCATCATTGGATTATTGGGGGGAGGCGCTGTCAAGCATGCACCTGAGTGCTTTTGGCACACAACGACAAAAAGGTTAGCCATCACTGCCATAATTGATAATGTTGAGAACCATAAAGTGATCAAGGAAGCAATCCTCTTAATCATAAATATATTAGGTGGCCAAATGCTCAAATTGAGGCAATGCTGCAATGATCATAATTATGAGGACTGGCTGTAAATCGCTTTTTTCAGTTCTCTCGTAATCCTATTGGTTATAAGTCAAGGATTACTTGTAAAGACACATTTGGCATTTTCAGTTTCTTTTCCTTTTTTCATGTCCATTCCCTATTTCTGTTTTGTGTGTTGCGTGTGCATCATTGTGCTAAAATGATGTCCTTAGAATGCATTATTCTCCAAGTGGGTGTGGTTTGATTGCAATTTCACAAGATATATACAGGGTCCTTTTTTTTTTTTTTTTTTTTGCATCTCTATATATTTTTCACCTAATATAATGCACTTTGGGATATTACTTTGATTATAACTTTTCTTTAATACTTTTTTTGAAAAATGGGGATCTGCTTTGAAAAATTCGGACACTTGAGAGTCTTGGGGATAAATGACTTTCAGGGAAAGATGGGTTAAAAAAAGTTAGAAACCATGTATTTTAACATTTTTATATTCATTTCATTTAAACTTACCTGAGGCTGGTGGTTGGAGCTGTTTTCTACAAGTGGGGAATCAGAGAGACAAAGAGGACTAGGTAGTAGCCCATGCTTCTAACGACGCGCGAATCATATATCTATAAAACAAAATAGCAATAATACATTCTGGATTAGTGCGCTTGAGATTGTGATTTTATTTTATTTCAAAATGACCGGCTTAGTTCAATGTAATAGCTGTTTTGCACCTGTCTTTTGCAGTACTCTTTTCGAATTTGGATACTGTCCCCTTTGTAAACAAATTACTAGTCTACATAGACAGATTACCTATCTAGAATCTCTAATCTGTGCTCTCCAAACAGAAGTTAGGTGCCCAATTCGGCCATTCCACTCTATGGAGATGCCACGCTATCAGCCCCCTCTACCGCAAAGATCCTGCAGGAAAAGAGCAGTCTGGACAACTAGACAGGGTGAGAGCTGTGAACCATAAACACAAAGCTTTTGATGTGACCCAGCATAACAGATATAGCACCTTGCTGACCTTAATGGGGAGCCTAAAGAGACAGGTCAAGGTAGTTGTGATAATGATGACTCAAATAAGCAGGGGATCATGGTTGAAAATGAAGAACTTTCTTCGGAAAGGCGAAATGGGGACCCAGGTATCACACATATCAGTTGCACAAGAAGATCAAGGTATGCAAAAAGAGAAGTCACCTTCTGGTTGGTGATTCAATCGTAAAGGATGTAAATTTAGGAAAGGATATGGAGGTTTTAAAAGAGGTCAGATTTCTGCCAGGTGCTACTGCCAGCAGAGACAAGAGATGTATTCTTAAGATAATCAAGAATGCAGGTAAGGATTGTGACGTTGATGCTATTATACATCTTGGCACAAATGATCTGTCCCAAAAAGATGTACTTTCTGTGAAGAATGATTTCCAGAGCTTGGGGTGTGAACTTAGTAGTGTAGGTTGTAGGGTTATCTTTTCAGAGGTTTTACCAGTATATAAGGAACAAAAAGGGAAGGGCCAGCGTGTAGCAGAGTTTAATGTGTGGCTAAAGGAGTGGTGTAAAAGGGAAGGCTTTGGTTTTATTAGTCAGGATGCCTGCAGCTGGTCCAACGAAAAACTGTACAAAAGAGATGGTTTGCAGCCATCCAAGAAAGGAACTGAATTACTTGGCATTAAATTCACAGATTTTCTGGATAAACATTTAAACTGAACAGCGGGGACAGAGAATTAATTAATACAGAACATTTCTGCCCCCAGCAATCTAAAACTCATAGGGTTATCAGTGCATGTAACATAGATGTTTGTGTGGGTAAGATTATCACTCTGCTGTCAAGATGGATTCGTAACTGGCTGACCAACTGCACTCAACATGTAGTCCTCAATGGAACTGCATCTACATGGAGGGAAGTATGCAGTGGAGTACCCAAGGCTCTGTTTTAGGCCCAGTACTCTTCAACATCAGTACTCATCAATGATTTGGATGAGGGAATAAATGGGGAACTCATCAAATTTGCAGATGACACCAAGCTGGCAGGAATAGCCAACACTCCAGAAGATAGGCTTAAGATACAGAAGGATCTTGACAAACTTGAACATTGGGCACTATCTAATAAAATGACATTCAATGGTGAAAAGAGTAAGGTTCTACATTTAGGCAAGAAAAACAAAATGCACAGGTACAGTATAGGTGGTGCCTTGCTCAATAGTAGTAACTGTGAGAGGGATCTTGGAATCCTAGTGGACAACCATTTAAATATGAGCCAGCAGTGTGCAGCAGCTGCCAAAAAAGCCAACACAGTTCTAGGTTACATAAACAGAGGGATAGAATCAAGATCACGTGAAGTGTTAATACCACTTTATAATGCCTTGGTAAGGCCACACTTGGAATACTGCATTAAGTTTTGGTCACCACGATGTAGAAAAGATGTGGAGACTCTAGAAAGAGTGCAAAGAAGAGCAACAAAGATGATTAGGGGACTGGAGACTAAAAGAAATGAAGAACTGTTGCAGGAACTGGGTATGTCTAGTTTAATGAAAAGAAGGACTAGGGGAGACATGATAGCAGTCTTCCAATATCTCAGGGGTTGCCACAAAGAAGAGGGAGTCAAACTATTTTCCAAGGCACCTGGGGGTAGAACAAGAAGCAATGGGTGGAAACTAATCAAGGAGAAAAGCAACTTAGAACTGAGGAGAAATTTCCTGACAGTTAGAACAATTAATCAGTGGAACAGCTTGCCTCCAGAAGTTGTGAATGCCCCAAGACTGGAAGTCTTTAAGAAGATGTTGGATAGCCATTTGTCTGAAATAGTATAGGGTTTCCTGCCTAGGCAAGGGGTTGGACTAGAAGACCTTCAAGGTCCCTTCCAACTCTGCTTTGTATTGTATTGTATTGTATTGATTTCTACCATCCCAAACTGAATACTCCTTGGTGGACTGGCCTGCAGTTCTATAAGTCCATTCAACCCTTTTAGCATTGGAAAGATTCTGAGAATCTGGAATAGATCCTCCTTTTTGAAGATAATATTTTTAGGATTATGGACTGAGTCCCTTAAACCCAAATATGCTAGAAAATTCCTGGCTGGAAACCTGGCCCTCAGACAAATCAGCCATCCTTAGGCACATAGAGATAAACAACATTTGCAAGAGTAATACTAGATCAACAACCAAGCTGTAAACAACACCCCAATTAGGGAACTACTAACTCAGATAAACAAATAGAAGACAACAGCCTAATCAAGGAATCACCAGTACAATCCCATCAACACAGACAGGGCAAGCCACTTGTATATAAAATGGGAGCAAACCCCTCTCCCTTCTAGCATTGATGATGTTATCTAGTTGGGTAGTGAAAAGTCTGAAAGAAAACAATCAAGCTCAGAGACTACCAAGGACCCCAAAGTTCAACACTGAGCTAGAAATATTCTCTACTATTGATTATGCTCTGTTCCTCACAGCTTAGACCAAGACCATTAAATTTTTCACATGAGCTGAATTATTACGCAATGTGAATTACTTCACATTGCAGAATTATTACGGCTTCTGCAATGCTTAGTAGGGACTTCAGATCTGGGATTAATAGCATTGTTCATTCTAATTGTTCATTTCAATGCCGATACCGTCTGTGCCTTTAAGAGAAGATCTGAAGCTATTTAATCTACATTAGTGTAGCTCAGATGTGTCCATTTATTAGGTCAGTCCCAGCAACCGTGCAGTGCCAACCTTTCCATAGTGGGCATAGATGGGAAATGAAGCAAACAGAATGGCGTGCTATTAGTGCTTTTTTCCCTAAGAGAACATAATGGCTTTGAGATGACTACCGTCAGGGACGTGCGGTCAGGGGAGGCAGGGGAGGCAGAGCCTCACCTCTCTTCATGAAATAAAAGTATATAATATTATATACTATATATATATATATAATATTATAATATTACATACATCCGTCAGCCGCGCCTGGGAGCTGCGGAGGCAGAAATGTTGTTGGCGCTCCCGGATGACGAAGCCATGAAAGCGACTGGAGAACGACCTCGCTGCCCCTTTCGTTGCTTTCCCATTCAGGCGGCTGCGCTTGAGGAAAAGCAGCTCCGCGGGGCCCGGCGGCAAGGCTTGAGCGGGGTGACAGAGCAGCCGCCTGAATGGGAAAGCAACGAAAGGGGCTGCGCTTTCACCGCGCTGAAGCCTTGCTGCCTGAATGGGAAGCCGTCCTCGCTGCCCCTTTCGTTGCTTTCCCATTCAGGCAGCAAGGCTTCAGCGAGGTCAAAACGCAGCCCCTTTCGTTGCTTTCCCATTCAGGCAGCAAGGCTTCAGCGAGGTCAAAACGCAGCCCCTTTCGTTGCTTTCCCATTCAGGCAGCAAGGCTTGAGCGGGGTGAAAGCGCAGCCCCTTTCGTTGCTTTCCCATTCAGGCAGCAAGGCTTCAGCGAGGTGAAAACGCAGCCCCTTTCTTGCTTTCCCATTCAGCAGCAAGGCTTCAGCGGGGTGAAAACGCAGCCCCTTTCTTGCTTTCCCATTCAGGCAGCAAGGCTTCAGCGAGGTGAAAATGCAGCCCCTTTCTTGCTTTCCCATTCAGCAGCAAGGCTTCAGCGGGGTGAAAACGCAGCCCCTTTCTTGCTTTCCCATTCAGGCAGCAAGGCTTCAGCGAGGTGAAAACGCAGCCCCTTTCTTGCTTTCCCATTCAGCAGCAAGGCTTCAGCGAGGTGAAAACGCAGCCCCTTTCTTGCTTTCCCATTCAGGCAGCAAGGCTTCAGCGAGGTGAAAACGCAGTTGCCTGAATGGGAAAGCAACGAAAGGGACAGCGAGGACGGCTTCCCATTCAGGCAGCAAGGCTTGAGCGGGGTGAAATCGCAGCTGCCTGAATGGGAAAGCAACGAAAGGGACAGCGAGGACGGCTTCCCATTCAGGCAGCAAGGCTTGAGCGGGGTGAAAGCGCAGCCCCTTTCGTTGCTTTCCCATTCAGGCAGCAAGGCTTCAGCGAGGTGAAAACGCAGCCCCTTTCTTGCTTTCCCATTCAGCAGCAAGGCTTCAGCGGGGTGAAAACGCAGCCCCTTTCTTGCTTTCCCATTCAGGCAGCAAGGCTTCAGCGAGGTGAAAATGCAGCCCCTTTCTTGCTTTCCCATTCAGCAGCAAGGCTTCAGCGGGGTGAAAACGCAGCCCCTTTCTTGCTTTCCCATTCAGGCAGCAAGGCTTCAGCGAGGTGAAAACGCAGCCCCTTTCTTGCTTTCCCATTCAGCAGCAAGGCTTCAGCGAGGTGAAAACGCAGCCCCTTTCTTGCTTTCCCATTCAGGCAGCAAGGCTTCAGCGAGGTGAAAACGCAGTTGCCTGAATGGGAAAGCAACGAAAGGGACAGCGAGGACGGCTTCCCATTCAGGCAGCAAGGCTTCAGCGGGGTGAAAACGCAGCCCCTTTCTTGCTTTCCCATTCAGGCAGCAAGGCTTCAGCGGGGTGAAATCGCAGCTGCCTGAATGGGAAAGCAACGAAAGGGACAGCGAGGACGGCTTCCCATTCAGGCAGCAAGGCTTGAGCGGGGTGAAATCGCAGCTGCCTGAATGGGAAAGCAACGAAAGGGACAGCGAGGACGGCTTCCCGTTCAGGCAGCAAGGCTTCAGCAGGGTGAAAACGCAGCTGCCTGAATGGGAAAGCAATGAAAGGGGCAGCGAGGACGGCTTCCCATTCAGGCAGCAAGGCTTCAGCGGGGTGAAAATGCAGCCCCTTTCGTTGCTTTCCCATTCAGGCGGCTGTTCTGTCACCCCGCTCAAGCCTTGCCGCCGGGCCCCGCGGAGCTGCTTTTCCTGGGCAGCGATTCGTGAAGCCGCTTGACAACCACACAGCCGGCACACCACCTCTCGGGTCGTTAGGAAGCAAACGCAAAGGAACCCACCGCC
Source organism: Natrix helvetica (assembly GCF_964273705.1). Classification (NCBI taxonomy): domain Eukaryota; kingdom Metazoa; phylum Chordata; class Lepidosauria; order Squamata; family Natricidae; genus Natrix; species Natrix helvetica. Next base: position 132,885,727 of record NC_138554.1, on the reverse strand, counting down.
ACGGGCCCACGTTTGTGGGCGCCGGCGGCTGCAAGCCTTGGACAGGCTCTTCTTCTTCCTCCTCCTCTCCCACACCCCTGGGAAGCTCCTGCCCCCATTTTGTGCGTCTCCCTCTCTCACCCCGATTTTTTTCTCGGAGTCGGCGGCTCGGGAAAGGCCCGCCCTGTAGGTGAGTCTCTCGTTTGATGTGGGGCCATTCCCGGGAGCCAACGGGTCTTTTGCTGGCTGCCAAGGCAGGGCTTCGCTGAGGTGACAACGCTGAAGAAGCCATGCAGGAAGAGTTAGGGGGATGCAGAAGGCCCGAGGGAGGCCTCTGGGGATTGGGCTTTGGGTTGGTGGAAGACCTTGAAGGAGTGGGGGGGAAGGGACTGGCGCCGGTGGAGGAAGCAAGGCTACGCGGATCAGTGCACTCTGCGGTCCCCTTAATGTTCACTCAGGAAGGTGGGGGCTGCCTCAGCCTCCTGCACACGTGGTCCCATTCCCCGCCTTCCTGATGACGTCACCAGCCTCACCAGCTGTAACTCTCACCGCACGTCACTGATTACCGTAGATGAGTTTTTGCAGGTTTTACACACAGGGGAACCCAAAACAGTTCAATTTCATTTTGCCTCTATTGCAAAACAAAGAATGGGATTTACTGGGAAAATAAGAAGGGTGAACGAAATGTTTGAAAAATCACATCCAATTATTACCAGCATCAAAATCAAGCCAATGCAGCATTATCATCATCATCATCATCATCATCATCATCATCATCATCATCATCATCATCCTTATCGTTGTTGTTGTTGTTGTTGTTGTTGTTGTTGTTGTTATTATTATTATTATTATTATTATTATTATTATTATTATTATTATTAGATTGTATCACAGCGGCCAGTTGTTTCGCCGGATTTGGCATTGATTACTAGTCGGGCCCCACCCAGGGGCCTAGGATGTTGTAACGTATTTTCGTAATATACGTGCGGATCCAAGCAGTGCAGCTTTTAGAATTTGACTGATGGTGATTTTGTCAAGTTTTAACTGTTTTAAATGTAATTCCAGTGCTTTTGGAATAGCACCCAGTGTGCCGATTACCACTGGAATTACCACTGCTGGTTTGTGCCATAATAGTTGAATTTTTCAACTACGCATGCCCAAGATGGTGTCCTGTCACGTTTGAGGAGAGCTTCGGGGAGATGATTGTCCTTCTTGGGGCTTGCAGGGGTACCCTATTCCATCGTTGGTTCCAGGTCCAGCTATGAGAACTTCCTGGGACCTCGGGGGATACCCTTGAGCTGCGATGTCCTGCCTTATAGCCAGAACATCGTGAGTGAAATGGGACGGTGAAAGGAGAATGGAGAGCGTCGGTCGGCTGCCGGCGTGGGTGTGGTCAGCAGCTGTGGCAGGACACCCGGCCTGGGGTCTCTGCAGCCGGCATGGGTATGGTCAGCGGTGGCGGCGGGACGCCCGGTCTGGGGTCTCTACAGCTGCCGCTCCCCACGCCGTGGTGTTATCCCGGTTGCTCCCCCCCGTCCTCCTTGCTTGTGAACTTGATAAATTAGATCAGCGGGGAGTGGCTGAGGCAGCTGGCATGGATACTAACGCCATCTCCTCATTCCATCTCCCCATGATGTCATCCCGTTTGGTTGATGCCACACTCTCCTCTATGCTATACTGTGACAGAACTTTATTCCCTCCGGGAACTCCCCCTTTCCCGGGGATGGCCTTCTGGCCTATCAAGACGCTTCCTTAATGATGGTTCTTGGGATTTTTTATTATTATTATTATTATTATTATTATTATTATTATTATTATTATTATTATTATTATTATTATTATTATTATTATTATTATTATTATTATTATTATTATTATTATTATTATTATTATTATTGCAACCTACCTTCGTTCCTGTATTAATAAAATTCCAAAGATGTTGCACAGCAAAACGTCCACTGAGGTTTTGTTCTAACCCAGTCCTGGTTTGCAGTGGTAACAAGGGCAGGAATGGAAAACCTCAAAATAATTCCAGGGGACATTCAATATTTTTCAATTTATAAATTTGTCATAATCTATAAATCTGCACTGAGAAACCAAATTATTCTTTATATAAAGGTAAAATTGGCCTTGAATTTTACTTAGTAGATTAGACTCTCGTGTATAGCTCAGATGTGTCTATTTATTAGGGCAATCCCAGCAACTGTTCAGTACCAACTTTTACATAGTGGGCATCCACAGGAAATGAAGCAAACAGAATGGTGTGCTATTTGTTGCTGTTGGTAAATGTATGAAATGCCAGAATACTTTTCAAGTTCTTGATTATGATACAGCCTGTAACAGTACATATGTGTTTCATTTTATGACCATAACTGAATTTGGAATTACAGTTGTAAGCCATGGTAGTCATTAAGCAGATCACCATATGACCATGCTGGATCTTCTGTAGCGTTCATTAAAGAGATCCATTGACCACAGTGGGTGGGTGGGGGGTTTGCCAGTACTGCAATGATTCATTTAAAAACTTGCAGTGATTCACTTAACAACTGTGGTAATAAAGGTAAAAAAAAGAAGCTGTGACTCATTTAATAAGTGCCTTGTTTACCAGAGGAAACTCCAGCCCCAATTGTGGGTATAAGTGGAGAACTATTTGTATCTTGCTTTCCTTATAATCATATTACTGCAATGGGATCTGTATAAGAAGCTACTCCCGAAGAACATTTGAATCAAGGTTATACTATAATAGCTAACCTTCCAACTGAGATATGATATCAGCACTATATTATCTCCCTGTTGAACAAATTTGCACTAATTGCCAATTGCTTTTAAGATGTAATGGCTTTATCCTTTAACATTCTACATTACTTGGGTCTGAGTACAGTATCTGAGTATTCCTATCTGGATATTAACATTGGAGTGGGATGCCCTTTGAAAGATACCTCCTACCCTCAGAAGATTATTTGGTGGGTCTGAAGGACACACTTCCAATATTCTTTTAAAACTACAGAACACCCAGGCTCCATCAGCAGTTGTGTTTGATGGCTATTCTCTCCATTTTTCCAAAAAGAGTCTGCAGCCAAGTTCAACGAGCAGTTGATTAAGGGCAGGGAACAGAAGACAATATTTATATTTTGTATGTATTTTTGTATTTATTAGTTTGTCAAACATGTACAAGATAGCAGATATAAGTATGAACATGGACAGGAACGAGGGAAATGAATACAAATAAATGAGGATGGTAGAACAGGGACGATAGGCAGGCTGGTGCGCTTATGCAGACTCCCTTTACAGACCTCTTAGGAATGGGGTGAGGTCAATGGTAGACAGTTTAAAGCTGAAGCTATGGGGGTTTGAGCATGTAACAATGGAGCCAGGTAGAGCATTCCAGGCATTGACCACTCTGTGGCTGAAGTCATAATTTCTGCAATCACATTTGGAGCGGTTTACCTTGAGTTTGTATCGATTGTTTGCCCGTATATTATTGAGGTTGAAGCTGAAGAAGTTGTTGACAGGTAAGATCTTGTAATAGACAATTTTGAGTACTGTGCTTACGGCGGCTCAGTTCCAGATTGCCCAAGCCCAAATTTTCGAGCATGGTGGCATAAGGAATTCTATTATGAGCAGAGGAGTGGAGTACTCTTCTCATGAAGTACCTCTGGACCCGCTCATTCATATTAATGTCCGATACACAGTGTAGATTCCAGGCAGACGAGCTGTATTCGAGAATTGGTCTGGCAAAGGTTTTGTATGCCCTAGTTTGCATTAAAATGTTACCGAAGAAGAAGCTTCACAAGATTAGGTTATCAACTCTTAATACCCTTTTGGCAATGCTGTTACAGTGAGCTCTGGGGCTCAGATCGTTTGAGATGAGTATTCCTAGGTTCTTGACAGAGTGAGGGTCGTCTACGAGGTCGTGTCCACCCAACTTATATTTCTAGCCCTGAGTTGAATTGTGAGGTCCTTGGTGCTCTCTGAACTTGGTTGTTTCATTGCAGGTGTTTCATAAGGTAAAATCACCAGTGCTAAAAGAGAGTGAGATTTGCTCTCTGTTTAAATAAGGTGGTTTGCCCTATCAGCATTGGTGGCAATATTGTTTTCTTCTTGGATTAACACCAGGAACTATACCAGACCAACAGTCCAACAGTAAACAATATTTCAAAAACAATATTTCAGTCAACCAAGTACCAAATCAAACAACAACAAAAATGAAACCGTAAACAACAGCCTGAATTTAAAAAAAAACTACCATGATTCCTCCCACCAACACTGACAGGGCAGTGTTGTATATATAAAAAGATTTTGGCAATGCTGCCAAGATATCTACTCCCTTCCAGCACTGATTATGTTACCTAGCTGGGTAATGAAACATCTGCAAGAAAAGAACCAAGCTCTGAGAGCATCAAGGACCCCACAAATGTTACATCTTTGGAGCTGAACCATAAAAAAATCAGGCAAAAAATGTGTAGTTGGGTTAACCAAGGGCTTGTATGCTAGTCACAAAAACTTTATCTTTTTTGGTTTTTAACTTCATTATTTTTTGTTTGATTTGATATTCTTACTATGTTTTAGCTACTGCCCTACTTGATTGTCCTTTCTGAAGAGAAAGCAACAGGTAAACAACGAATGAAATGAATGCTACATGTTATGTGCATTTTTAGATGAAAGAATGATTTCAGTTAAATATTTTTTTGCAAGGACGAGACCTTGTTCTAAGAAATGTAAATGCAGCCACTGTTAATTTGTTAGCTAATGCTACAGCTGTTTCAGGTTTGATCAATATACATTAAGCTATCACAATTTATAGAACTTCCTCCCAAATAAAACTTTCCTTTGTTGAAGTTTTTACAACTAAGCAGCCAATTTCTTGATCTTTTCTCTTGATATTTTGCCTTCTATTTCTTCTCGGAGTAGAAGAATGCTAAATTTTCAAATACCAGTCAATGAAAAGAGAACTCTCTGAAGTGCTGTGCTAGCATTTCCTATAGTGGGTGTGTGTTTCCAAATATTTCCAAGACATGGAGTGTATAATTTGCTCAGATTCAAAAGTGGGAGTGCGATGCATTTATATGCTCATCTATTCTGTTTTCTGTTCTGTATAATAAGATGTGAGGATTAATTGTAGCTCCTTTTTAACTACATGATGGCTAAAGGAAAAAAAATAATAGAATTGCAGATCTGAAAGCATCCAGAATCAGTTCTGTCCTAAAGACAAGGCAATTTTGCCCCAGGTCAGTTAATTTAATATTCTCTAAACCTTGGTGAGACCCCTGAATAATGAATAATTTGAGATGAAATGAGAGGGAGGCAACAGAATACTACTATGAAAGGCAGTATCTTCTGACAAGAACATATAGTCAACTCTATTATTCTTTATTCTCTGTAAACTTTGCAGTCTGCTACAACCTTATTTGAATTTCTAATTATTTGGATTTCAGAAGCTGGTCCCAGAATGTCTTCTTTGAAGTCAGTAGGCCAAATACGATCAAAACTATACCGTGCTCCGAAATCCAACTTGCTAGTTGCTTCATTAGTATTACAGAAAGAAGAGAATATTTGTAGCAGGATCTGGCCATTTATCAGGACCAAAGATTTTAGTCTTCTCTCTACCAGAATGTATGCTTTGGCTTATTCTATGCATCAGGTTTATGTGGTACCTGGCTGAGTGTGGCTTCCTATTGGTTGATTGGGATGTTGATGGCCGGCTATTAAGTAATTGATTGTTGTTTCCTTGTGCTGTCAAGTCCCCAGCTGCTAACTACCTGAAAAGCTGATGGTAAATCAGCATTCCTGTTAAATGACAAGGGGCTCGTTTTCAGGCTTCAATCATTCCCTGGCTATCTTTGTGCCTGCTGGGCCAGGGAAATTATTGAAGCCTAGGAAACGGGTGGCATGTCAGTCTACAGGAGTGTTGATTTACCATCAGCTTATCAGTTATTTAGGAGATGAGGGCAGCACAAGAAAACAACAGCCAGGGACTTACTAGCTGCCCATCAACACCCCAATCAACCAGTAAGAAGCCACACCCAACCAGGCACTTGTAATGACCTGGCACAAGGCATGCAAGCCACACAGCCATCTGAGAGTTCTAATGCTCCAAATTTCCCCCCAAATGCTCCCATGTTCTTGGCAAGTCCCAGAGCAAAGCACGCATGCACACACACATGGCAGCCTATGGCTGTGCCCAGTCCAGCAAAACAAGGGGACAGGGGAACAAGTCAACAAAACAAGGAAGAAACAATGAGTCCACAAAGTAGGGAACAAGGTACTGAGTCCACAAAGAAAGAAACAAGCAGTCCTGCAAACTCCAAATGTCTGTACCAGCACACCAAACTCTACCAATTCAGTGTTTGTTCCTGACAAATGCCCCTCCCCACAGCATCTCCTTAAATCTCAGTCCCCAGGCGTGTCTTGTGAAGAGGCGCAGGGCACTCTCCTCCTGAGTCATTTGGTTCCTCCTTCTCTCCATTCTCCATGCTCAAGGATCAGGAGGGGGTGCTCCTTGCTCATTGCCTGAGCTCTGTTACTCCTCATGTCCACTGCTTGCCCTCTCTCGGTCATCCTGCCCCCGTTCCTCCCCGCTAACAAACTGTCCCAATCCTGAGGGGCCCTGGGCTGCCTCAGCCTGCTCATCCCCACATTTCTCTGAAGCCAACGAATCTGCCCCTCGATCTCCATCAGCTCCAGCTCTGGCTCATTGTCTTCTGCAGATTCAGGCTCCGATGGGGGCATGACATAAATACAACACCTAGAAAAATCCAAAAAACACATTAGAGAGAACTTCCATGAGGCTCCAGCACAAGTCCAAAAGCTTGGAAGTGTAAACCTCTAGTCTCAGTCACCGAACCAGATTGGATCCTGGGTCATGTATATTCTGCCTTCATTCGTGAGAATATTTGCAGCTCAAGGTTGAACTGAGTGCACTGATTGTAGTTGGGAGCTTAGCTAGAAAACATGAATGCAGTTGAGTAATTTCTGCAGGGACAGAGCCAAGGTCAGAAAGCACCAAGGACCCCACAGTGATTCATTACTGTACCATGAACAAGAGAACAAAAACTACTGAAAGTGTAGGACTATTCTCTGTTAGAAATCCTAGGTATGCACAACATGCTAGTCTCATTTCAATAACAAGCTGTGTTAGCCCTTCAGGGGTACAGTAGTCCAGACAAGAAGTGCAACTGAGAGTATATACAGAATCTTGCAAGTCTGACAATATTTCTCCCTTCCTCTTGTTGGAAGAAATGTCCATCTGGATTAAGTTCCAGGTGGGGAGAAAGACACTGAAAACATGGAAAGACGGTTTAATGGTGGACAGGACCACATGGATCTTTTGCTCCTGGGCAAAGAAAATAGCACACGGGTGGGAGAGATAGATACATTTATATCCTCTCTTGGGCCCTGCCTTGGAGCTTCCTGTTCCTTTGTAAGAAATGTATTCTGATTGGTTGTCAGACTCCCATGGGGCCATGCAGGGTTAACTTTGTAGTGTGTTGAGTCCGAAGCTTGGTTGAATCTTGTTAGGTGATGTAATCTCCCCAGGTGCCATGGTGGTGAGTTCTGTTGCTAGATGGGTAGAGGGCTGATCCTATCATGTCCTGAGGGTAAAGGTCTTTTGTGTTGTAGATAAGCTGGCCCAGCCTTTCTGGGGCTACTAGCAAAGGCTGCTTTCCAAGAGCAAATTTCTCTTTTTCTCATCCAGGGAGGTATAATATTCTGCCTTTTTAATATATTAATATTTTAAATGAAAGAAAGTTTCATTTTTCTAGGAGAGGGGTGGGTGCTAACCAGAGGTGGGTTCCTACCCATTCGTCAAATCTACTGAACCGGTTAGAAGTGGTTCCACCAGTGGAACCGGAAGTAGGTTCCACTGGCGGACCCAAAAGTAAGTTCCGTAACGCCTGCCCCGACCCTGTCGCTTGCTCGCCCTGACCATTCCATTGCAGCTCACTTGCTCCCCCACCCGTCCATAAACTAGCCCAGCCTGCCGCTCACTGATTGGCTGGAGTCAGTGAGCGGGCTGGAATCAGTGAGCAGGCTGGAGTCGACCCACCCGCCTCTAACACCCGTTTAAAAGCATGGAGGGTCCTCTCTTCATTTCATTTTGTTTCACTTCACCTTCCAGCAGCTTGCTGCTTCCCTCAGGTAAGCAACTAAGCATGAGGAGGGGCGGCGGGGGCAGCAGGAGGCCTTACCTCGTGAAAGCCATGAGCCGGCATACGCTGCATGGCTGAAAAAAGATGGGTGGCAGCAGCAGGGGGGGGGAGGAGAGGAGGCTAGCTTACGCCAGCTCATGGCTTTTGTGAGGGAAGGCCTGAAGGCCTTGCCTCGTGAAAGCCACAAGCTGGCATATGCTGTGTGGCCAAAAGGAGGTGGGTGGCAGCTGCGAGGGGGCAAGCTGGCATGCGGCAGCTGCGGCGGTGCGGGGGCGGTGGCAGCAGCGGGCTAGCTTACACCAGCTCACAAAAGCCATGAGCTGGTTTACGCCCCATGGCCAAAAGGAGGTTGGCAGCGGTGGCAGTGGGGGGGGGGAGTTGGCATGTGGCGGCAGCAGGGTGGCGAGTTGGTGTATGCCACATGGCCCAAAGGAGGTGGGTGACGGTGGCGGCGGGAGGCTAACTTACATTGGCTTGCGGGTTTCATGAGGGAAGGCCTTCAGGCCTTGCTTCACGAAAGCCGTGAGCTGGCATATGCCACGTGGCCCAAAGGGGGTTTCTTGCTACCCCTCCGCGCCCCCCCATCTCCAGCCTCGCCTGGCTGGCTAAGCCTGCCAGGCGGCGGGTCTAGCTGACCCGGTTGTCCCTTCAGTCCAGCTTACCTGCTGCCTCGTCGCCTGCCTGCTCCCTGCTGCATCCATCGCATCGGAGAGCTGCTGATTCAGCCTGCTGGTTTTTTTTTTCTTTTATGCTTTTAATGTTTTTTTTAAAGAATATTTTATTTATTGTGGATAGAATTTTTTTAATCATTTTATTTAAAAGTATTGAGTATAGAATTTTTAAAATGGTTTATTTCAATATATTCTGTGTAGATTGTTTTTTTAATTGTCTTAGACTATTTAAAAAAAGATTCTATCAAAAATAAATTAAAATAAACCATTTTTAAAAATTCTATACTCAATATTTTTAAATGTATTGTGGATAGAATATTTTAAAATGCTTTTATTGTAATTTATTGTGTATGGAATATTTTTAATGGATTCATTTTAAATTATTGTGTGTGGAATCTTTTTTTTAAATTGTGTTAGACTATTTTAAAAATATATTCTATCAACAATAAATTAAAATAAACCATTTAAAAATATTCTATACTCAAAACATTTAAAAGTATTGTGGATAGAATATTTTTAATTGGTTTTATCGTAATTTTTTGTGTATAGAATATTTTTAATGGTTTTATATTTTTTAAAATTATTTTAGGGAATTTTTATTTATTTATTGTTTATAGAATATGTTTATTACAAGAAATGTTATTCCTTTTTGCAAATGGTTTATTTGTGATGCAATATGTTGCTTTTAAGTGAGCAAGTTGGTGCATGGTTTATGTGTCTCAAAGTGGCTGCTTTTCTATGGGCAGGTCAGGTTGGTGCAAGGTAGCTTTGCCAGATTTTGTGTGTTTTTGTGTGATACCTGGTTGTTTAGGTCAGTGATGGAGAACCTATGGCACGCATGCCACAGGAGGCACGCGGAGCCATTTGTCAGGGCACGTGAGGCGCTGCCCTGTCAGCTGGCCAGCGTGCATGAGTTCACCCTTTTTTAAAGCCATTTTTCAGCCTCCCCAGGCTCCAGAGGCTTTATAGGAGCCTGGGGATGGCAAAAAAGAGCCTCCCCCACCTCCCCGGAGGCCCTCCGGAGGCTTCATGAACTTCCCTGATGCCTTCGGAGCGCTCAAAACGATCCTCCGAGCAAACCAGAAGTCACTTCCGGTTTGCTCGGAGGGTCGTTTTGAGCACTCCGAAGGCGTCAGGGAAGCCTCTGTAGGGTCTCTGAAGCCTTCGGAGAGTTCAAAACGATCCTCCGAGCAAACCGGAAGTCACTTCCAGTTTGCTCAGAGGGTCGTTTTAAGCGTCCTGAAGGCTTCAGGGAAGCCTCTGGATGGTCTCTGAAGCCTTTGGAGTGCTCAAAACGATCCTCCGAGCAAACAGGAAGTGACTTCTGGTTTGCTCGGAGGGTCATTTTGAGCGCTCCAAAGGCTTCAGGGACCGTCCAGAGGCTTCCCTGATGCCTCCGGAGGGCATCTGAGGGGGGGCGGGGGAGGCTGTTTTCGCCCTTCCCAGGCTCCTATAAAGCCTCTGGAGCCTAGGGAGGGTAAAAAGCATGTAAAATGGGGGGGGGAGCATCTGTAGTGTGCGCATGCACACTGGGGGGGTTGCACATTGCATTATGGGTGTGGCACACCCGCACACGAACCCCCCTGCGCTCCCCTCACTTATGGCACGTGAGCCATAAAAGGTTCACCATCGCTGACCTAGGTAATTGTGAGGTGGTTGCTGGTTCTGTGAGCTTCCTGGCACTGTCCTTTATAATTTCCCACAATGCCTTGATGGTTTTTATTCCAGTGGCTTTGTCTTTCCTGTCCTTAGGGTTAGGGAAAAAAGTGGTTTCATGTGCAGGCTTTTGGGGGGAAATTGATATTTTTTGGTGTTTTCCTGGCATTGTCATAGTTTGTGGGTGTGTAATGTCCTGCAGTTATCTACACATTAATAATGATCAAATACTAATAATATTTCCATTTTAGTGACTTTTCCTTACATAATTGGTGTTTTCTTTCATACTTTTAGATTTCTAATTTCTGTTTCTGTTAGTTAGCAATTGCTATAACAAATCCCATGTGAAAAAGTATTCAAAGCCTTCTTGATTTTAATTGTCAATTTATTTATTCCTGAACATTCTAATATTTATTCATTTTCATATCTCTGTTTTTCCATTGTTGTGCAAACACAATTCCAGCAGCTGCTAACATGTGTAAAATTAAATGTGTATTGTATTCCCTTTCAAATAGCCAACAAAATATTTCTGGTTTTAAATCCATATCTTGCTTCTAACCACTAACTCTTGAATAGCTACTTGGACCGACCTAAGTATTGAACCTAATTCATATATTCCTGTTTTTTTGAACTGAGAACTAAATTTCAGAAAAAGAAATCTGTATTGCTCAGTGAATCTTCCTATGACATTCATTCTTGATCATTGTTGGGTGAAAACAGAGGTCCCTTCTGTTACCTGTAGTGTAGTCCTCAGCTTACAACCACAATGAAGTCCAATATTATTTTATTACTTCTCCAGTTAGTATTATTTAACAGGATGAAGAGGCAACAAAGTATGACCGCTAGGACAGTCATCTTTCCTATGTAAGTAGCTGTTTTATTGCTTTGTGTGCTTGTTTCATCCTTAATACAGTAGTGCAAGCAATTAAAGTCTTCCTTTCTGTATCTCTTTGTGCAGGGCATTCATTGAAGCAAGGTGGTCAGTGAGTGACTTCAACACACAAAAGGACAGTAACCTTCCTTTTCTATTATTTTGTGTGCTTGTTTCATCCTAATGCAGTGCATGTGATTAAAGTCCTCCTTTCTCTGTCTCTTCTTTGTGCAGGTTATTGGAGCAAGGTGGTGAGGTGGTGGTGTGCAGAAGACCCGGCAAGACAGTAATCTTCCCTCTGTAAGTAGCTGTCTTCATTGTTTTGTGTGCTTGTTTCATCCTAATGCAGTGCCTACAATGGAAGAGTTCATTTCTGTGTCGCTTTTTTGTGCAGGCCATTCATTGGAGTCAGTGATACTGAAGATTGGCAAGGACAGTCATCTTCCTTCTGTAAGTAGCTCTTGTTGTTTTGTGTACTTATTTTAATCTTATTGTAGTTTATCCTTCGGGGCAAAGAATTCAGTGTCATCGTCTTGGCCACTCCACCTGGTCACATGGGTGGCAAGCCACTCCCACACGGTCACATGGGCAGCAAACCACTCCCACCCAGTCACCTGGGTGGCAAGCCACTCCCACAAAACAGGCCATACCTTCAGAAGAGGTTCCAAAAATGTTTGAAACCCACTCCTGCTGCTAACCAGAGGTGGGTTGCTCCATGTTTTACTACCGGTTCGCTTCATGTCTACCTGATGCGTGCTGTGTGCGTGTACACAGTTCAATGTAAATTGTTCTTCACACATACACAGTTTGTGTGTGAACAATTTACAGAGTACAATTTACAGGGAACTGTGCACATGCACACACTACTAAACAACATGCCGGCAAGGGCAGTGGCGACCGGGGAACCAGTTCAGGGGCATGGCCAGCCTGGGTTGCTGCCGGTTCTGCAACCCAGGCCTAAATTCCACTATCGGTTTGGCCGGTAACTTCCTACACTCTCCTTTTACCCTCTGGAAAATAACAAGGGTTGCTTTTGAAATGCTTCCCGTATTGTCCCTCTTTCTGTGAGCTATTTGTTACTTGATGTTTGTTTGGTCTGCAGCTTTTCTTCCTGCCTCCCAAGTCATTCTAACACACCAACCTATCTGTGCTGGGTATTATATATATTTTAAATCATTTTTCTATTTTTTTTTTATATTCTTTATTGTCACGTTCTGAGCATGCTCACCATGTTGTGGATTGGCGGGAGAAAGCTGACAGGTGATTGGCTGGCCATCTGACAGCTTCAAGTATAAAAGGGAGCTGTCAGATGGGAAGCTCAGCTGTGCCCGTCTAGGAGCCGGTTACTCTGTTAGCTTGTTGTTGTTTAAGGAATAAACTTGTTAGCCTTTATTCCTGTCTCTGCCTCAGTTATTCTGGCAGCCACCCATCGTTCTCAGTACAGAACACTTATAAATATCAATGTGTAACTGAGTAACATACATTTCAGTACACATAAACATAGTCTTATTATTCCTAAATGTTACATTTCATTTCCATTGTTTCATATTATTTATACATGTCTTTTATTATCACCCTTCCTTATAGACTTTGGTTCAGGAGAGCAGAATTAGTTGTACAAAATCTTCTGCATCGAAAATGACAATATTTTAGGAAAAGACCCTGGAGGTGATAATTGCATCTAGTTTAATTTCCTACAGTAAAATGCAAGTCATGCAGAAAGTGGAAATAAGAAATATTCCCTAACTGCAGGTAGTCCTCAATTTAAGACCATAACTGAGACCAGAATTTCTGTGGTTAAGCAACACAGTTGTTAAGTGAGCCATTCCCAATTTTATGACTTTTTTGCGGGGATTATTAAATGAAACATTGTAGTTATTAAATAAATTAGTGAGAGACCCTGGATTTCCCTACTGACTTTACCTGTTGGAAGGTAAAGTCAGCCAGTTGGGAAGGTCACAAATGGAGATAATATGAACCTGGGAGGCTGCAACAATCATAAATATAGTCATTCCAACTCTGTTATTCTCTTCTCTTCTTTCTGCTCTATTCTAGTCTGTTCTCTACTTCTTCTTCTCTTCTCTTCTCTTCTCTTCTCTTCTCTAATTTCTATTCTATTCTTCTCTTCTCTTCTATTTTCTACTTATTCTATTCTATTCCATTCTCTACTTCCTATTCTATTCTCTACTTTCTGCTCTGCTCTATTCTACTCTATTCCATTCCATTCCATTCCATTCTCTATTCTATTCTATTCTATTCTATAATATTCAAAGATGTGTTTTCCATCTATTTTGTTGTTCATATTTCAATAGTTAAATCAACGTTCCATCCTTCATTCTTCTATTTTTCAATATCTCCTTATGCAGTTTTAGTATCAATCACAATCCTTTATACATTTAGGGTATTTCTATTCATGTTCTTTCCAGTTCTTCAATCCATATAATTCTACTATTAATACAAATGTTTAGATTAATATATATTTATATATATTTCCCTAATCACCTCTTAAGTTCCACTGTTATTCATATTTTATACATATTTAGTAGCACAATTCAAAGTCTATGTTTCCCATTCTTCATATCCATTTATATTACAATATTATCCTTGCTGGTTATTACATTTCTCTAATCCATTTTATAGAGATATTTACAATGCAACAGGTTGCTTAGCAACCATTCTGAAGTTACAACTAAACTGGAAAAAGAGACATATGACCAGGATTCGAAGATCTGACAAACTTCAAGTGCTCAGCAACATAGCTTGTTCATGACTGTTTTCAGCTTTCTGTGATCATGTGACTGTATTTTACAACAATTTTGCCAAAAATGGCAAAATTTCCTTCCCGTTTTCGCAAAACCATGCCCATAGTAAACACTGGTTCAGTTAATGACCATGGATTGACTTAACAATTATGGTGATTTGGTTAATGACTACCACAAAAACATTATAAAACCGGATCACTTGTATGACCAATCTTTTATAACTGTTATGACATACAAGCATAATTATATTCATAGGTTGAGGATTATCTGTCAAGTAGGTAACCAGGAACAGAGGTTGAGCTTAAAGCACAAAGAGTTTCATATTATCTATACACAAGAATCTGGTCTACGAATGATCGAGCTAAATTGATGCTAGATAAGAGGCAATGAAATTCACAGGTGGCTGGATGGTCTCTTGTGGCTGCGCAATGATTCCAGACTGATGATGCATTTAATACCCACCTCTGCACTCACCTCCTCCAATGCTGCAACCATTATAAACACAACAATCAAATTATGACCATTGGGATCAGGGGTGAAATCCAGCAGGTTCTGACATATTCTGGAGAACTGGTAGCGGAAACTTTGAGTAGTTCAGAGAAATGGCAAATGCTACCTCTGGCTGGCCCCAGAGTGGGGTGAGAATGGAGATTTTGCAGTATCCTTCCCCTGCCACGCCCATCAAGCCACACCACACCCACCAAGCCATGCCCACGGAACCGGTAGTAAAAAAAATTGAATTTCACCACTAGTTGAGATGCTATGTTGGTTGTTAAGTATAAGCACTGGTTGTAAGTTACTGTTTTCAGTGGCACTATAACTTTGGACAGTCACTAAGTGAACGGTTGTAAGTCAAGGACTACCTGTATAGCTTTAATGTTCTGTTTTACAGCAAAATAGCATTCAGAGATTGTCAATAACATTTTGGGGGAGGCCAAAGGAGATCAACCTTGATTGCTCTTTAGAAGGCCAGATCCTGAAAATGAAACTCAAATATTTTGGCCACCTAATGAGAAGGAAGGACTCACTGGAGAAGAGCCTAATGCTGGGAAAGATTGAGGGCAAAAGAAGAAGGGGACGACAGAGAATGAGGTGGCTGGATGGAGTCACTGAAGCACTAGACATGAGCTTAAATGGACTCCAGAGGATGGTAGAGGACAGGAAGGCCTGGAGGAACGTAGTCCATGGGGTCGCGATGGGTTGGACACAACTTCACAACTAACAACAGCAAAAAAAGGATTGCAAAGATGTCATTTAATAATCTCCTTGAGAAACTTCATACAAATAAAATTGGGAGATTGCATCACTGGTACACACTATCTGGGCAAATTTGTAAACAGGGAACGGCCTCACTGCTGTCCATTTTTCAAAGCCAGGAAGCCACACAGTCTTTGCTGTATTGGAAAGATTTATACCTGTCTGAACTTTCCTTCTACCTAAAGCAAATTAACGCCATGGTGCTGCAATAATGGAAATAATCACGACAATGTCCATCAAGGAAGGCAGAACATTCTGAAACAGCCTGAGAAATGAATAGCCTCCGATTAATATGTGAATCGAGTAATAATTTCATTGTTCAATCTACAGATGAGGAGCCAAAGAGATATTTGATATGTCGCTCACGTTAGAGGGGATCTTGCCAGCTCACTCAATTGATGGGGGCTTTATGAAGATCATGTCAAACCTCATTCAGTCTTTGTTGTTTCTCCTTGTGGCATAGATTTCCTTCTCTTAGAGAGACCTTAAGGATTCACCCTGCATACACCCACATGGAAGAAGGCAGGCAATGAATATAGCTATTTTGCAGGCTGAGAAAGAACTGGAGAAAAAGGATGAAAAGAGCAAAAACCCCATTAAATGGTCTGCATGAGCATTAGCAAAGCATCGCGGGCCATAATAGCTCCCTCATTTTGGCCCAATCCCTTGACATTTAATTTCTACTCAGAATGTCTACTATTTTATTTTAATAATACGTGGCCATAAGCAGAAAATAATAGTGCCTGATTAGGACCTTAGAAGGATCCAAATTCTGACACATTACTGGGCTCACACTTGTTACTGTTGATTTAAATGGTGATTTACAATAAAGCCAATAAAAGTTGGCTTGCTTCACACAATAAATTAAACCCAAACCAAGGAAGCTTTATTTATTTATTTATTTGATTTTCATCCCACTTTATTATTTTATAAATAACCAAGGTGGTTAACATAGCTAATTCTCCTTCCACCTCCTTTTTTTTTTTTTTGCAACAAAAACTCTGTGAGGTGGGATAGGCTAAGAGGGAGTGACTGGTCCAAAGTCACCAGCTGGCTTTCATGCTTGAGGTGGGATTAGAACTCACACAATCCCTTAATGGTTGGCCCAAAGCCACCAAACCACTTTCATGTCTAAGGAAGGACTAGAACTTACTGTCTCCTGGGGTTTGACCTAAAAGTCACCCAGAGGGTTTCATGCTAAGGTTGGGACTAGACCAGCTTCTGGTTTCTAGACCAGCACTTAAGTAATAAATAAAATATTATTATTAATTAATAACCTACTTTTTTCATCCCAAACCACTCCCGATGACATAACATCAGACAAAGAAGAGGGAAAAGATAATGCAGGTAGTCCTCGACTTACAACAATTCATTTACTGACTGTTCAAAGTTATAGCATCATTGAAAAAAGTGACACACTTATGACCTTTGTAACGTCCTCATGTTCATGTGATCAAAATTCAGATGCTTGGCAACTGGTTCCTATTTATGACAGTTGCTGTGTCCCAAGGTCATGTGATCAACATTTGAGCCCTTTTGACAAGTAAAGTCAATGGGAAAGGTAGATTCACTGCACAACCAGATTACAAATTTATCAACCACAGTGATTCACTAACTGTGGGCAAAAAACTGTCGTAAAATGGGGCAAAGTTCACTTAACAAATGTTTCACTTAACAACATACATTTTGGGCTCAATTGTGGTCGCAAGTCAAAAACTACCTGTAGTTTAATAAGAATTGGTATCCAAGAACAAAGGATGATAATATACAGGGAGAGCAAGGATAAAATCCCAAATAAAACCCAAAATAGGTGGGATTCAAATAATTTAACAACCTGTTCTCTGCCGTAATGATTTCTTCCAACAACCAGTTCCCCAAATTGCTCAGAAAGTTTAACAACCAGTTCTCCCGAAACGGTATGAACTGGCTGAATCCCACACTGGTTCCCACAATCCATCAACGAGGACCAAAAACTCATTGAATAGTCTGGAATAGCAGCAAGGTGAATCCTGCCCATCCTCCAGGGGGAGGGAGAACTCCCTAAGAAGATGACTATTCCAGAGTAATATTGCAGTATATTATAGTTTAGCATAATATATAAACTCAGCCTTTCAGTTTTAAGAGTAAAAAAAAAAAAAAAGAACAGCATCTGTACTTCACTCATGAGCTGCATTTCCCATAATTAAGAGTTCTCTATTATGTCTTGAGGTGGGTTTTTATTAGCACATTTGCTGCAGCCTGCAAATGCTCCTGTTTGAAATTCTGGAGAATCACTATTCTGCAGTGTTGACTAAGCTAGTTGGGGCAATTATATGACCTTCGGAGGGCTCAAGTTCTCATGAAGCTTGCATTATTACAGATCCCGTTATCATCCTGTTACGTGGAGCTAAGCAACATATTCAGCAATATGTTACTTAGCGGGTACTTCCTGCTTTCTTATGCCCTTTACCAGGGTGGCATATGCAGATTCAGAGGACCAGTTAAAACAGGTAAATAAAACTGGTTGCGGGTTCCCTGTTTTTCTCTCTGTAAGGAGAAAAACAACAATTCACAAACCTTGGCTATCCTGCCTGTTCTAACCCAGATTTCTGAACCTGGGTAGAGTCAGCAAGAAGCAATTAGAGTACCAGTCAAGCTTTATCAAACCAGACATGCCCTTTCACCTTGCAGCTTCAGACCTCTCTAATTGCTTTGTATTAATTCACTTTCCTTTTTTGATCAAAGAGTAGCAAACCTTCGCTCATTTTACCCAGCATATTCCCTCTAGATTTGCCCTGGTTCTGAAAAGCACTGTAAGTCAGCAAATCTTAACACATCATGAGCACAGCTGGTCTTTGAGTTTTACCATTAGAACTGGAGACAGAATTTCCATTGCTAACCAAGGCAGTCATGTCTGATTTTACAACCTTTTTGCGATGGCTGTTAAGCAAATCACTGCAGTTGTTAAGTGAATCACATGGTCATTAAGTGAATCTGGCTTCCCTTATTTACTTTGCTTGTAAGATTGTAAATGATAATCACATCACCCCAGGATGCTGCAACATCATAAAATTATACTGGTTGTTAAGCACTTACATTTTGATCTGGTGAACGTGGGGATGCTATCATGGTTGAAAGTGCTGTAGGAAGTTATCACCTAGCCCTCTCCCAGAAAAATGAAATATCCTAGGAAATATTGAAAAGGCAGAATATTATATTTTCCTGGATGTGAAAAAGGGAGAAACACATTTTAAACACAAAGTAAATTCCTCCAGCTTCCTGCCCATCCCCACTTTGTCAATGGGCCATCAAGAAGGCCAAGCTAGTCCACTTTACATAATAAAGAGTTCTCCCCATCAGCTCCAGGGGGATGGGATTAAGGCAGGATAATATTGGCACTTTACTCAACTGACCACATGGCATCTGAAAACTCTGAGAATTCAACCAAATCTGGATTCAAAACTCAGCCTAGAGGGTTGCCCTTGCATGGGCCCATGTGAGTCTGACAACCAATCAGAATACATTTCTTACACAGGAACAGGAAACAGATAAATGGGGCTGGACAGATTATAAAAAGCCTTGCAAGCCCTTCTTCACGCTCTTCTCTTCTCCTCTCTTCTCTTCCCTTCTCCTCTCTTCTCCACCAACATTGAAGCATGTGATCCCCTTTTCTGTTCAGGACTCGGGCCACGTGGTTCTGTCCACCATTCAAACCATCTTTCCAAGCAGCCTCCATGACTCCAGTGTCTTTTTCCCCACTTGGAGCCAAACCCAGAAGGGCATTTCTTCCAACACTAGGAAATATTGAAAAGGCAGAATATTACATTTCCCTGGATGTGAAAAGGGAGAAACATGTTTTAAAGACAGAGTACAGTAGCTCCCTGCAGCTTCCTGCCCATCCCCCTTTGTCAATGGGCCTTTAAGATGCCTAAGCCAGTCCCTTTACATAATAAATAATTCTCACCTTCAGCTCCAGGGGGATGGGATTAAGGCATGATTAGCCTTTAGCCACTCACCACATGGCATCTGAGAACTCAAACTTGGGACTCAAAACACAGGCTAGAGCAGCGATGGCGAACCTTTTTTGGCTTGCGTGCCATAAGCTGGGGGAGTTCAGGGGGGTCATGTGCAGGCATGCCGCACCCATAATGCAATGCACGGGGGCCCCAGCACACATGCGCGCATGACAGGCACTCACCCCCATTTTTTGCATGATTTTTTCGCCCTCCCCAGGCTCCAGAGGCTTTATAGCAAGGGTGGGTTCCTGCCAGTTCTAACCTCTTCTATAGAAGAGGTTCCACAAATCTACAGTGCAGTTTAGAACCGGTTCCAGCTCTCTCCCCCCACCCATCTGCACATCATCAAGATGAAGAGCGAGAGGAGGAATTCTGGGAGTTGAAGTCCACAAGTCTTAAAGCTGTCAAGTTTGAACACCCCTGGGTTTTTTTCCTAAAGGGTTAGGGGTGCAAGGGTCTTGTAACTTGACAGCTTTAAGATTTGCACACTTCAATGCCAGAGTTCCTGAGCCAACATGACTGGAGGAGGAATTCTGGGAGTTGAAGTCCACAAGTCTTAAAGCAGTCAAGTTTGAACACCCCTGGTTTTTTTTTCTAAAGGGTTAGGGGTGCAAGGGTCTTGTAACCTGACAGCTTTAAGACTTGCGTGCTTCAAATGCCAGAGTTTCTGAGCCAACATTTTGGTTGCTAAGTGAGAGCGTTGTTAAGTGAGTTTCACCACATTTTAAAAGTTGGCTATGCCCATCCAGTCACATGGCTGGGAAGCTACTCCCACCCGGTCACATATCCAGCAAGCCACTGCCACAAAACAGGCCACACCTACAGAGGAGGTTCTAAAACATTTTGAAACCCACCACTGCTTTATAGAAGCCTGGGGAGGGCGAAAACAGCGTTCGCGGCTGTCAAAGAGATGCTGACGTCAGAGGCAGTCCTTGATCAGTACACGGACAAGCTGCCTTTGACTCTTGCCTGTGACGCCTCCCCTGTGGGTTTGGGGGCGATCCTGAATCATGTGCTGCCCAATGGCTCGGAGGCCCCCATTGCCTTTTATTCCTGGACACTGACTTCTGCGGAACGCAATTACAGCCAGATTGACAAGGAGGCTCTGGCTGCAGTGTCAGGGATTAAGAGGTTCCACGATTACCTGTATGGGCGGCATTTTACTTTGTTCACTGACCATAAGCCACTCCTTGGGCTTTTGGCGGGAAACAAGCCGACCCCTCCCATCCTTTCCCCTCGCATGACTAGGTGGACAGAGTTCTTGGCTGCTTACAGCTACACTCTGCTCTACCGACCGGGCAAGCACATAGGGCACGCCGATGCCTTAAGCCGCTGCCCTCTCCCTGTTACTGACCCTCCGACAGTGCCCTGCCTGTCGGTTTTGGCCATAGCTGATTTGGCTTTGCCACTCTCATCTGGAGATGTGGCCGCAAAATCTAGGGATGACCCTGACCTGTCCCAGGTCATGCTTTGGGTTCAGAGGGGCTGGCCTGAAGGGCTGGTGCCAGAGCACCTTCGCCCCTTCAAGGCCAGGCAGTTGGAGCTATCACTCCACAGTGGGTGCCTCCTGTGAGGTGACAGGGTGGTCATTCCGCCCAGCCTGCGTCACCAGGTGCTGTCTCGCCTTCATGAGGGCCACCCTGGCATAGTGCACATGAAAGGCCTGGCGCACAGCTATGTGTGGTGGCCCCGCATGGACGACGAGATAGCGGCTTGGGTGGCCGGCTGCTCCTCCTGTCAGCATTCCCGGCCGGCGCCCCCAGCTGCTGCACCGCGGGAATGGGAATTGCCCCGAGGCCCTTGGTCCCGTCTGCATGTAGATTTTGCGGGCCCGTTCAGAGGCCAGGTCTTCATGGTGGTGGTGGACGCCTATTCGCGCTGGGTGGAACTCATTCTCATGAGGTCCACCACAGCCGAGGCCACGGTCAGAGAGCTGACTAGGCTGTTCGCCACCCACGGCCTGCCGGACGTCATCGTCTCCAACAATGGGCCTCAATTCGCGTCCACTACGTTCCAGCTGTTCCTGGCCTCCCAGGGCATCCGCCATGCCCCAGTCGCCCCGTACCATCCTGCTAGCAATGGCCGGGCGGAACGGGCAGTTCGCTCGGCCAAGGAGGCGTTGGGCAGGATGGAGGGGGCGGACTGGCCAACAAGGGTGGCTGCTTACCTGTTGGTACAGCATGCCACTCCTTGCCCCCTGTCCGGAAGGTCTCCAGCCGAGCTGCTGATGGGCCGGCGCCTGCTGACCACCTTGGATAGGCTGCACCTGCTCTATTCCAAGGAACAGCCTGGCAACCTGGGGCCCCCTTCCCGAGATTTCGCAGTGGGGGACTTGGTATGGGCGCAGGCGTTTTCAGGGGCTGTCAGGTGGGTGCCTGCCACCGTCACCTCCATAACCGGCCCCTGTTCTTACAGGGTCCAGCTGCCTGATGGGACCGAATGGCGGCGCCACCTGGATCAATTGAGGCGCCGCCAATTGTCCAACGTCAACGACAACCCTGCAGGGTCGACCATCGTCGTGTCTCCACCGCGCCCATTGCCGCAGCGCTCCCTGGTGCCCTTCCACCAGAGCCAGTCGACCCGGTCCAGCTGCCCTGGGCCACACCTGTTGAGGACGCCGCCTCCCGGCCGTCCATTGTTGGGGATGTTCCGCCCAGTTGGCGAACTCCTCCTGGTTTTCCGCTGGCCTTCCCCAGTTCAGGCCAGGCCTACCCTGATGTTTCCCGCTCAAGCCCGCCTGCGGCCGCGCCCCCTCAGCCCTGCCTACCTGTTCCTTGTAATCCACCTCCTGAGGTAAGCCCCCAAGATGGCGCCCGGGGCTCCACTCCCTTGCGGGAGGAGCTTCCACAGGCACCTCCTTCTCCTCCGGCGTCTCCTGCTGTTCTGAGGCGCTCTGGGCGGGTCCGGCGCCGCCCAGCCTATCTGCGTGAGTACGCTTGTGCGACGTACACACATGCGCACTCACTGGGGGGGGGAAGGGGTGTTGTATCCTGGCAGATGACGTCAGGGATTTCCCTCAGACGGCCGGCGTCTGCACTAGCAACAGCCAGGTCGCGTCTGATTGGATAAGACGCGACCTGGCTGAGCGCGGGGAAAATCCTGTGTACGGATAGGCTGGCTTGTCTGACAGCTTCACATAAATAGCTGTCAGACTAGCCCAGCCGTGCTTCTCTCCTGTATTCACTTTGACAGCTGTCTGTGTTAATAAAGCCTGTTTAATTGCCTCACGGTCTCCGCTCGCCTTTTGTGCCTATTTAACAGCTGAACTCAGCCGGCCAGTGCACGCATGTGCACTGGCCAGCTGACAGGGCAGCATCTCACGTGTCCTGACAAATGGCTCACGTGCCACCTGTGGCACAGGTGCCATAGGTTTGCCATCCCGGGCCTAGAGAGTTGCCCCCGTGGCCCCATGGGTGTCTGACAACCAATGAGAATACATTTCTTACACAGGAACAGGAAACAGAGAGATGGGGCTGAACAGATTATAAAAAGCCCAGCAAGCTACTCCTTGGGCCCTTCTCTTCTTCTCCACGCAACATTGAAGCATGTGATTACCTTTTCTGTTCAGGACTCAAGCCATGTGGTCCTGTCCACCATTAAACCACCTTTCCAAGCAGCCTCCATGTCTCCAGTGTCTTTTTCCCCACTTGGAGCCGAACCCAGAAGTACATTTCTTTCAACAGTGCGAGGGCTGGCTGGAACCTTTTTTAGTGCCAGTATCATTTCAAACGGTCACTAAACAAATGGTTCTAAGTAGAGGACTACTTGTACGTTTCTACCCTTTCTGAATTACTCATCTAAGTTTAAGGACAGGGCTAAGGAAATGAATTGGCATTCATCATCTGCTCTCAACCTTTATTGTTCCTCACTGTTGGCTGCAAGGAACTAGAACAGGGGTGTCAAAGTCAAGGCCCATGGGCAGGATCTGGCCCATGAGATACTTAGATCTAGCCCATGGAGCCGGCGTGCAAATAGCAAAGGACTGGCCTGTGGTGCCTCTGCCAGTGAAAACAGAGCTTGGGAAGGCCATGCATGCCCTGCCTCACTTGTTTTCACTATCAGAGGGCTGCAGGAGGCTGTCCAGGCTGAAAACGGGACCATGCATGCCTCCCGAGCTCCGTTTTCACTGGCAGACAGTTATCAAAACAAAAGGAGAAAGCATGCAAGAAGGGACATGAAAGGAGAAAAGGAAAGAGGAAAGAAAAAGATGGGAAGATGGGAAGAGAGCAAAGAAGGAAAAAGAAGGAAGAAGGAGAAGGAAGAAGAAAGGAGAATGAAGAGGGAAGGAAAAAGAAGAAAAAGAAGGAAGGAAGGAAGGAAGGAAGGAAGGAAGGAAGGAAGGAAGGAAGGAAGGAAGGGTAGGAAGTTAAAACCCACCCCTCTGCTAGAAAACTGAAATATCCTAGGAAATATTGAAAAGGTAGAATATTATATTCCCCTGGATCAGAAATGGAGAAATGTGTTTTTAGGCAGGAAACAGATTCACTCTTAATAGCCCCCACTTTCCTTAATGGCCCATTAAATTGCCCAAGCCAGTCTATTCTACATAATAAAGAGTTCTCCCCTTCAGGTCCAGGGTGATGGGATTAAGGCATGATAATATTAGCCTTCCAGAGAAACTCACCACATGGCATCTGGAAACTCAAACTTGGCCCCGTGGGAGTCTGACAACCAATCAGAATACATTTCTTACAAAGGAAACAGAGGGGTGGTGCTGAACAGAGAGTATAAAGCCAGGAACTTCCAGCCCTTCCCCCTCTTCTCTTCTTCTTCACCCAACACTGAAGTATGTGATCCCCCTTTTCTGTTCAGGAGCTTTATTTGGGGTCATTAAAAAGTGTGTCTTACTTTCAAAGGACGGTCCTTTGTTTGCAAGGTCTTTTAGTTTAACTCTGGATTGATGAGAAAGGACCACAAGAAGGAAGGGGAGGAAATTTCATATGACCCATCAACAACTGGCATCTGGGCCATAAACTATCAGCTGTATTCAAGTCAACTAGTCACTGTCCTCCCCAGACTTTGGCAATGAAATGTCATTTAAATTACAACAATGATTTCTACATTTGCACCCATGTGTAAAAATTAGCAGAAGGATTTCCCCACCCTCCTCAAAACCAAACTCCCTTGTCCTTTTGGGGGATGATGTGTTTCCTCCTGCTGTATATAGTTATTGTTTTGAGAATTAGCTCGCGTAGTATGGTTGATTGAGATGAAAGTGTATTAATATGCAGCTCTGATGTCTTATACTTGACTGGGGATTCTATCAACTTTTCAAGTTTAGAGATGCAAGAAAAGCCTTTCATTTCATTTGCTGAACGGATGGATATAAGATGAGTTAGATGCATAAGTCAGCTTACCTTACATTTAATATGGAGGGATTTAAAAAGTCCTGATGCAATGAATAGGAGTTCTTGAATAAGTGTTAGGATCGTGATGGCAAACCTATGACATGCATGTCAGAGATGGCACGCAGCACCCTCTCTGTGGGCACGCCAGCCATTGCCCCAGTTCAGCTCCGCTGTATATCCATGTGTACTTCCCACCGTCCCACTGGTCTTTAGGTCTCTGCCTCACATGCGCAGAAGGTGGGGGGCATGCAGGGGGCATGAACACGGAGGGTGGGGTGCATGCAGGGGGGCATATGCATACATGGGAGGCAAGGTCCGTGCGGGGGCTCCATGCAACTATGGACGGGGTGAGGGCCACATGTTGTGTGCATGCATGGGGGCAGGGGGCATGCACGGGGGCTGTGTCCGCATTGCATTTTGGGGGTTTGGCCACACTTTGGGCACTCAGTCCAGAAAAGGTTAGCCATCACTGTGTTAGAAGATAATTACTTCTATTCTGGAGTCATACAACATGCTTCATACAGATTGATCTCAACTTATGAGAGTTATCACACACAAACACACACACATATATACATACACACACACACACACACACGCACACACACACGTACGTACGTATTTGTGTTACAACTCCTGGTATGCCCAAATATGGGAGGAAGCTCACTACTCCCTCTTTCTGTCCTTCGGCTCATCACAGAAAACAATCCAGGCAGAAAACCATATTTTTTATTTTTAATATTGCCTTTTTATATTTGTGTTGTATTTGTGCTGATAAATAAATAAAGGGAGACTAGTATAGATCTATTTCAAGCTATTTAGCTCTCATCAGCTAGCCTTCAAATCCCAGTAAGGGTATGGCTAGCTGATGAGAGCTAAATAGCTTGAAATAGATCTATACTAGTTTCCCTTTATTTATTCATCAGCACAAATGCAAAACATATATATATATATATATATATATATATATATATATATATATATATATATATATATATATATATATATATATATATATATATATATATATATATATATATATATATATATATATATATATATATATATATATATATATATAAATTATGACCTAGATTCAACAGCAAGGCCTTCCTGTGGTCCTGGGATGATCTGTTTAATGACTGGCACAACTTATAATCATAACCCTAGGCTCAATTATGATCATAAGTCAAGGACTATCTAAAGAACATGCTTCATTGGATTTGTTAAAGACCTACTGGCTGCAAGGTTTGTTTGTTTTTTTGGTTAATTCTGATCTTGATCCTGTTGACAGAAACCTACTTGGGTTGTCAATGGGTCACCTAACTACGGCAACAAAATAGCACTCAGGAAGTGATGCTAATACTAAAACATCAATAATCCAAAGTAGCTCTTTTGTATCAAAGCAAGGCAGGAGATAAATGCAAGACATGAAATCACATTCTGGATTTTTTTCAGAGGCTTTGACTGTAATAAGAGCAAGATCTCTGATCCAACATATCAAGAGACTGCCAATGTCACTGAAGGAATTTGAGGAAATGTCTGCCCCAGAATCTCTATAACCTACTACAGACTTTCAAATATCATATACAATGCCAAATGTGCTGCTACCATGAAAAAGTTTGTACTTTTTTGTGACTTCGTAACCAAACCGATGCATGTTTGAGGCTTACTGAGATATACTGGGGTATGAAAACTTCATTTATGGCCCAATTTCATGTTGTTGTTGTTAGTTGCAAAGTTGTGTCCGACCCATTGCGACCCCACGGACAATGTTCCCCCAGGCCTTCCTGTCCTCTACCATCCTCTGGAGTCCTTTTAAGCTCATGCCGACTGCTTCATTGACTCCATCCAGCCACCTCATTCTCTGTTGTCCCCTTCTTCTTTTGCCCTCAATCATTCCCAGTATGAGGCTCTTCTCCAGGGAGTCCTTTCTTCTCATTAGATGGCCAAAGTACTTGAGTTTCATCTTCAGGATCTGGTTTTCTAAAGAGCAATCAGGGTTGATCTCCTTTATGGCTGACTGGTTGGATCACCTTGCAGTCCAAGGGACTTGCAGGAGTCCTCTCCAGCACCATACTTCAAAGGCCTCCATTCTTTGGCATGCAGCCTTTCTTATGGTCCAACATTCACAGCCATACATTGCAACTGGTTTTCCACAAACAAGATCAAGTATGTGACGTTATGCGAATCCTCCAAAGAGTATCTCAGTTCCATAGATTAGTCCCAATAAATTCAATGAGTTCAGGCTAGTTTAGAAACAGCTTAATATGAATTACAGGGTATCTGTTTTAAGTCTGAATCTTGATCTAGCTTAGGGACCATCATGCTCAAAGGAGATCTAGTAAGAGCATGGTCTTATTTTGAGACTCATTGGGCCAAGTACTTTCAATAAATTGCTGCTTGAACTATGACATACATCCAACCCGTTAACTAGTGGTCCAGTCTAGTTCTGGATACTATATAAAGATAAGCAGTGAAAGATTGGTATGTCAGGCAGTTGGGGGGGAAGATGGGAACACTAGAAAATCTCAATTGCATTATTGAAGCTAACTTGCTCCTCATATTGATCAAAACTGAAAGGGTATAATAACCCCACAGTCATTTCTCTTAACAGTTGTAATGTCCAATTTTTAGAACATTTATTTAAATACAAAAGTCAGTATGATTGGTGGGGAAATCTCTTATAAGAAAAAAAATCACCTTTGCTATTTGGTCTCATTTTTTATATTTGCTATTGTTCCCCTGAAGGCATTTTTTTTTCCATCCAGAGTTTTAGCAAAAACTATTAAAATTGATGCAATGCTGTCTAGATATAAAAAGTACAGAGTATAAAATTGCTTATATTTCCCTTGGATGCTTGTATGTATGTATATGTTAAAGGGATGTGGTGGCTCAGTGGCTAGGATGCTGAGCTTGTCGCTCAGAAAGGCCAGCAGTTCGGCTATTTGAATCCCTAGCGCCGTATAATGGAGGGAGCTCCCGTTACTTATCCCAGCTTCTGCCAACCTAGCAGATCGAAAGCATGTAAAAATGCAAGTAGAAAAATAGGAACCACCTTTGGTGGGATGGTAACAACATTCGGCAACAGGAAGTGCCAAGCTTCCAGGAATTCCTTAGTATTTGTGCATTTAGTTTGTTTTAGGATACTTATAGTTTCCCAGTTGAAACTATGGTCGCATCGGTCCATGTGCTGTGAAATTAAGAGTTTTTCATCATGTCTTTTGACAGTTAGCTGGTCTTCATGGATGCACTCTGCTAGTCTTCTATCAGTAAGTCTAGATTTCTGTCTTTTTCTCTCTTTCGTGCTATGCATATATAAATTGAATCATTTTTCCAGGACGAACAAAACATCAAAGTTTATGTCTTTTGGTGTTCTGTGAATCAATATTGTTTTCATTCTGAATTCCATTTCAGTGACTTATAGCTTGTTCTTAAAATTTGTTGCAGTGGAATTAGAATCTATTTGTTCAGTGCTTGTCATCCGCCATATAAGTGCAATGCCACAGTGTTAAATGTGTGCTGCTCATATGAGTGTGACAATGGGATTGAGGCCATAAACATTTTTTACTGGAGTGGTAAGGCTTCAATCCAGGGTATCATTTTCTAGAATCTTGAATTCAGTTAGATTTTCCAAGAATGTGAGTTTAGAGGCTAGTCTGTGTCACGCTCAGAGTTTTTTTAGGTGTGCAGATTAAGTACAATACAATAGTAGAGTTGGAAGGGACCTTGGGGGTCTTCTAGTCCAACCCCCTGCCTAGGCAGGAAACCCTATACCATTTCAGACAGATGGCTATCCAACATCTTCTTAAGGACTTCCAATGTTGGGGCATTCACAACTTCTGGAGGCAACTTCTGTTCCACTGATTAATTGTTCTAATTGTCAGGAAATTTCTCCTCAGTTCT
This sequence comes from Natrix helvetica, assembly GCF_964273705.1. Classification (NCBI taxonomy): domain Eukaryota; kingdom Metazoa; phylum Chordata; class Lepidosauria; order Squamata; family Natricidae; genus Natrix; species Natrix helvetica. The sequence continues at coordinate 132,857,132 of NC_138554.1, read as the reverse complement.
AAGTTGCTTCTCTCCTTGATTAGTTTCCACCCATTGCTTCTTTTTCTACCCTCAGGTGCCTTGGAGAATAGTTTGACTCCCTCTTCTTTGTGGCAACCCCTGAGATATTGGAACACTGCTATCACGTCTCCTCTAGTCCTTCTTTTCATAAGATTAGACATACCCAGTTCCTGCAACCGTTCTTCATATGTTTTAGTCTCCAGTCCCCTAATCATCTTTGTTGCTCTTCTCTGCACTCTTTCTAGAGTCTCCACATCTTTTTTACATCGTGGCGACCAGAACTGAATGCAGTATTCCAAGTGTGGCCTTACCAAGGCATTATAAAGTGCTATTAACATTTCACATGATCTTGATTCTATCCCTCTGTTGATGCAGCCTAGAACTGTGTTGGCTTTTTAAAATTTAAATTTAAATGGTTGTCCACTAGGACTCCAAGATCCCTTTCACAGTTACTACTACTGAGCAAGGTATCATCTATACTGTACCTGTGCATTCCGTTTTTGTTGCCTAAATGTAGAACCTTACTCTTAGTAAGTGTTAGAGGGCTTTTGCTAAGGTAAGGACCAGCCAGGATTTGAACCCTGATGTCTCACATGAAAGGCAGCTGTCAGGGTTCCAAACAGCATCCAAAAGTAAATCAGGGTCCAAGGCAAAATATTGCTCAAAGTTCCAATTTATTAAGAGACCCATGTTGGCACATCTGGGAAAACCCGAATCTGAAAGGTTTTCTCCATCCAGTTAAAAGTTCAAGAACTTGCCCCCACACTCACAAGTCCATTATATGGTCCAGTCTCTCATTGCCATGCCAGCAGTTCTATCCATCCAATTCCGGTCAGGTGCAGAGGTGCAAAGACAAAGGATGACCTTGGCTTTTTAGAAAGAATTTTGTTATGACTGCATATCATCTAACTCCGCACAATCCTCCCTCCCATTTTCCCACAATAGACAATGCATAGCAGAATAATAGAAAGTGTGGCAGGCCAAAGACCCAAAAGAAAAGGTGGCTGCAGGCCTGACATCAGCACCATTTTCCTGACCATTTCTGTACTGTTCTAGTACAGTACAGAAATGCACCTATCAACATTGCCTCTCTTTTTATTCTTTCAATAGCAAGGTGAAAGTCCTCATGAACATCTGCTGCATAATCAAGCATCCTCCATATCGGTTGGGTTACAATTCTCCTCATACCCAAATATGGTCAACATGGTCATTGGTTAGCATAACTATACTGGAAAACATCTCAGTGTTGCCATATTGGGGAAGGAAGATGTAGCATAACGTAAATCTGTATGAATGCATCAAGACTGTAGAATACACCAGCAAAAGGGGATCCACAAGCTAGTTGAATGTAGAGGTTTAATACAACCTACTTAAATCTTCATGTACGTAGATGCAGTCACCCATTGGAAAGGAGAAGAGAAGAAGATCAAAATGCGTAAACAAAATGTGCAGATAAATAATTTTATGTGCAGAGAATGATCTCATTGTTGATCGGCTGTAATAAATATCTTATTTTTAACTCATAGGAGAGTCAACTTTCGCCTGGTATAATTTGCTGAGATACATTATAAATGTATTATAAAATATGCTGAAGGATGGTAAGAAGACTTTCCAACTTTATGCTTCTGTGAATCATAAAATGGGAATTGTTGTTTTTCCTTTTACATTCGTCTACTGGTGGTGCCTCTGAGGACTCTATGCTAGCAACGCAACAATTTTGCCCTCAGTATAAAGCAGGGGTGGGAATCGATTTTCCCAAGGGCCCACATGAAAAATGGAGGTTGCTGTGGAGGACCAAACTGTACACTTACTTACATTTGATTTCTAATGTCCTACTGACCTCACCCAGGCCATATAGGAACAGTCAAAGAGCTGGATATGGCCAAGGAGGCTCTAACATCCCCAGATCTCATATGCCTCCATATTTACATTGTTTCCCTGACAACCTTAGAGCAGTTGAAGACTAGAATGGCTCCACTTCCTCTTCATTTTCCCTTCAAACAGCTCCAGCTAATTCAATGTGCTGGTTGCCACCTTTAAAGCCCTATATGGCTTAGGGGGCCAGATTATTATTATTATTATTATTTTCAAAAAATTTTATTGGTTTTTTAAACATTTATAGGGAAAAGGGTAAATGGAAGGGTGTACAAATTTTGGCAGTTGCAAGTGTGGCAGGCGCCCCCTCCCTCCAAACTCATAAAATACATCTAAGTATAAAACATTAGTACATAATCATATAAAATCAGCATGTTAATTCTAAAAACTTTTTTCAATCAGTTTATATATTATAATATATAATCTACATATAATTTCATTACTACTTTCGGTCTGTTTATAACAATGTGGTTTTCTTATTCATTTTTGTGATCTGAGCTTTCTTGGTATTGCCCCTTCTCCCCCCTTTGGCAGAGCTCCGGCCCCTCCCGTGTCCTGCATAACCGTTGTAGAGTCTTCTGTTTTTTCTAGGTTTGCTTTGTTTTTTTCCATAAAGGCCTGTGCCTCTATGGGTGTATTGTTTCTAATTCTTGTCTCCTCCCAGAATATCAACATACCTTCAGGCATCAACCATCTAAACCACACCCCCTTCTGGTATAATTTATTCGCCAATTGCGAATAATTTTTCCTTTTTTCCCTAATCTTTTTGGGGATCTGCTTCAAGATGGTTATCTCCCTGTCGTGATATGTCAGTGCTTGCCCCCTTTGTACACCCAGAATTTCGTCTCTTGTGCTTTTTCTAAGAAACTTGATATGGACCTCCCTATGTACATTGTGTGTTCTGGCATAAGCTGAATTCACTCTGTAGACCAGATCTATCTCCCATTCCATCTGTTGTTTTTCTTTATGTATGTATTCAGCTAGAATGTTAGTCATAATGTCCCTTATATTTTCCCCATCTGCTTCTATAACATTTTGAAATCTAAGATAAAAGGACATTCTCTCAAATTCTGTTTTCATTTGCTGGATATCAAGTTCTTTGTTTCCCTTCTGCACTGCTTCTACCCCCCCTCTCACCTCCACCACCCCACCCTCCACAAGGTCCAGTCTCTGTGAGTTCTTATAAATTTGGACTTGATTCTCTTTAATTTCTTCCTTCATTTCCTTTAATTGTTTCTTAATTTCTTCCTGGCCCTGTATAAGTTGCTGAAGCATTTGTTGCAAATCCATCTCTGTGCTCTTAGGTTGCATCAGTTCTGTAATCTTTGACTGTGTGGCAGGACTGGATGTTGCAGATGTCGGGGCAGAAGTAGCAAAGCCAGGTTTTCCAGGGGGTGGTCTTTTTGGAGACATAGTTTATAAAGTAGAGAAATCAGTCAGTATAGAGAATGGACAGCTGGAGAAGTAGGGCAGACAGATGAGTCCAGGAGGCAGAAAATCCAAGCAGAGGGGAGATTCTTTAGTCAATCTGGCAATAGAGAGGAATTTTTCCCCAGGGAGTTCAAGAAAATAACAATCCACAAGAGATTCCTCTGGGTGACACGGAGACAAAGACCGGAAGCCTGAGTTTTAAAGGTGGAGTCAGGTTTCACAGTTCATGAAGACAACGGAAGTGTGCCATCTTGCCCTGCCAGCTTAGGGCTCAGAGGCATATTAAAGTTTTAAAAGTTGACAAAGTTCTCAGGTCATCAATAAGCTATGGAGCTAAGTCCAGTGAAAATCACTTTTACAGGGGTGAGGCATCATTGGTTGGCTCTCCCCCCTCCTCCTTCCCCTGGGGGCAAAAGCAGAATTTTTCCAAGCCGCTTGTCCAAGGGGGGGGGGAAATCCCCCTCCCTCCAGCCGCACCTCCAAAGAAATCCGAGAGTTTAACGATTTAAATTGCTGAAAAGTCCATCAAATCAAAAGAAAGGGAATGAAGAGAGGAAGCGCCTCACCACACCACCGCTGCTTCCTTCAATTTTGCATCGTCCGATCAGCCTTAAGCGAGACGCACGCGCGCCCTCCGAGACTGCTCCTCGATGCCTGGAGCGAAGCGGAGAGACCCCCACCAGCCGCTGCCGATGCTAGGGTCCTCCGTGAAGCTGCTCCTTCGGCAGGGCGCCTCTCTGGGGCGTCCTGTGCCCCCCCAGAAGCGGGGAAGCCCACCGGGGAGCGGGAGCGGGCAAGGGACTTGCCCGTCGCCGTCAGCCACCGGAACCGGAAGTCCGGGGGCCAGATTATTTGAAGGACCATCTATTTGACCCACCAGAGCAGAGAGGCAGGTTATGCTATGGGTCTCCTCAGTGGTGGGATTCAAAAATTTTTACTACTGGTTCTGGGGGTGTGGCTTGGTGGGTGTGGCCAGGCCATCATGTGACTGGGTGAGCATTTAACCATCCATTTTGCCAATTTAGCAGTCCATTAAACAATACACAGCAGCCCCCTTTTCTATTCTTCTTTTTAATACTGCATGAAGATTTTGCTCTAAGTTTTTTTTCCTAGTGGGGAGAGCTTGGCAATGCCTGGGGATTTCTGGGAATTTCTCCTCTGTGTTAGAGGCACCAAAATAACCAAGATGATATAAGGTCTCCTGTTGGAGCAGGCGGTTGGACTAGATGACCTCCAAGGCCCCTTCCAGCCCTGGATTGCTGTGCTGTTTCCAAGCATCCTCTGAAGCTGCGTCTAGTGCCAGGGTTTCTGGTCCATCCCTCTTCTTTTTCTTCTGGGAACCAAATGGGGTGCATCCCCCTGCCCCCCTGTTTTGGACCTAGCAAGCCTCTTTGCACTTACCTGGAAGCCAAAATGGACATGTGGGACTCCTGGAAGTCAGAGATGGTATTTGCCGGTTCTCTGAACTGGTTACAATTTCCACTACTGATTCTCCAGAACCCATCAGAACTGGCTAGGAAGTTCATCTCATAGAACTAAGAAGGGCCTTCTTAATGGTGCCTCCCTCTATGTGGAACATCACTCTTAGATACTAGCTACAGTTATAATGGTTTCCACCAAGGTCCTCTGTTCCGGCGGGAACAAAGGTTTAATCTCATTGGTCGAAGGGTCTGACAGTTCCCTATAAAAGGGCTGCTGTGAGACTCAACCTTTGCTGGATTGTACGTACTTGTTCTGTTATGATAAAGATAAATTACCCGATCTAACACTGACGACGAGGGTGGGATTGGAAGGCAATGAGGTGAACCCAAAAGAACATAGCAATCCTGCAAGTAAATCCAGCCCGGAGCTCAGCGTGGCTTCGAGCAGCCATTTTTGAGCGGCAAACTCAAAACGTCCTCAGAACACAAAATGGCCATGCACGCCCCACTGACTCCATATGACCCAGTCACCAAACACTGGGAATCATATATGCTGAGGTTCGACTGCTTCCTCGAAGCCAACGACCTCATGGGCCTTTCTGAAGACCACAAGAAGAACATGTTCCTCAGTTACTGTGGACGGAAAGTGTTCAAGGCGGCAAAAGACCTCTCTGAGCCAACGCCGCTACAATCGGTCGCTTGGTCACTGCTTCAACAGACGCTGAGGACACACTACGCTCCCAAGCCATCTAAGTAAGTTCACTGGCACAAATTTAACATTTGCAACCAGAAGGAAGGCAAATCAATCAACGAGTATGTTGCGGCACTACGAAAGGTTGCAGCGTACTGTGAGTTCTGAGACCTAGACAAACTTATTCTTGACCACATCATATGCGGCGTGCGGGACATTAATTTACAAAGGAGGTTACTTGCCAAATCTAACCTCACTCTACAAATTGCCTTGGACGAAGCCAGGGCATCTGAATCTGCCATCAAGTCTACAGAAACCCTTCAGCACCAAAGCACTCCTCAAGTCGCGTGAAAGAGTGCATACGTACATCGCAAGGCTGCAGAGGCAGAGAGCTCAGAAGACAAAGATGACAGCTGCCGCATGCGCAGTAGCCGCACCAAGCCGGTGTGCAAATTTGAACCGTGGTTCCTGCCCTGCGCAAGCAGAGGAGGGGACCATGTCAGATCGACTTGCCGTTTCCGCAACACCATCTGCCAGCGCTGTGAGCGAAAGGGGCACATCACCAAGGTTTGCAGAAGCGAGCACCTCACGACGTCCGGGAAGCCCAGAAGCCGACCTAACCACCAGCAGAGGCCCGACCAAGGGGCATGGCAGCCACTACCACAGCGCTCAGAGGGCAACACCAGAGTCACCTACCACACCTCAATCGGTGAAGTCCGCACAAGGCGGTCAAAAAAGCTGAAGATCACAGTCCTCATTGAGGGCTCTCCATGGGAGATGGAGATCGACATGGGGTCATCATTGACCATGATGCTGTGGTCTACATTAAAGCAGGCTATCCCTAGCCTGAAGAAGCAGTATCTGAAATGAATGAACAGCTCAGAGAGAATCAAAACCAAACGGCACAAAACAAACAGAGACTGGAAGTTCTGGAGGAGGGGATGGCTGAGATGAGGGGGGAGGTGAGGGGGGTCCAGAGAGGGAATTTAGAACTTGAGAACCACATCATAAAAATGGAATTTGAAAGGATGTCTTTTTTCCTTAGATTTCAAAATGTAATTGAGACTGACAATGAAGACTTGAGGGAGATCATGACAAAAATGTTAGCAGAATATATTACAAAAGACAAACAGCAGTTAGGATGGGATATTGACCTGGTTTATAGGGTTAATTCAGCTTATGCTAGAACACACAATGTTCCAAGAGAGGTTCACATTAAATTTCTTAGAGAGGCTACAAGAGATGAGATTGTGGGGGCCCAAAGGGGGCAAACGTTAAAATACAAGGACAGAGAGATAGCCATCCTGAAACAAATCCTGAAGAAAGTAAGAGATAAAAGAAAAAAATATGCACTATTAGCAAAAAAATTATTTGATAAAGGATTCTGGTTCCGGTGGCTTCTGCCAGAAGGTATGCTGATATTCTGGGAGGGCAGCAGAGTTACAATTAATACAACTATGGAGGCGGAGGCCTTCATGGAAAAAAACAAAACCCTCCTAGATAAAGCGAATGACACCACACAAGATACGGGAGGTGCCGAGGTTTTGCTGACAGGCGGCAGGGAGGAGGCAACAATGAGAAAAATCAGATCACAGAAGTAAGTTAGAAAAATAGTGCAATTGCTGAATCTTTTTGTTTGATACAAAATAAATGATTGAAACTATTGAAAGATACAATGTAAAAATAAGCTGTCAAAATCTAGTTAAGCAATAACATCTTGTTTACCATTATGTAAAAGTTATGAGAATTGGGGGGAATACCATTTCCTGCATGATGTAGCTGTCAAAATTTGTAACCATACCCATCACTCTTTTCCTTAAAATTTTGTAAAACTAATAAAAAAAATTTCAAAAAAGAAGGAGAAGCAGCATCTACGCGCCCCTGACATCCGCCTTCGCGATTACCAGGGGAACCAAGTCCCCATCGTGGGGCAGGGCACCTTCTCGGTGAACTTCAACAACTTCAGTGGCCAGCTCCCAGTAACGGTGGTCAGAGGTGACCTGCAGAGCCTCCTGGGGCTTGACTGGTTCGAAGCCCTGGGCCTAGAAGTGACCGGTATCAATGAGAGCACCGACGAACTACTCGCGGACCCTACCCCCAAGATGCCAGTCCTTCTTATTGACTGCTTAGAGACTGGTCCTGTCTTGTTTAGTGACATTGCCCGCCACTTTGCAAGAGACTCTACGATCAAACAGATTTTGAACTGGGTGTGGAGGGGGTGGCCCAAGGGGCCTGTTGGGTCTGATTTCAAAATGTATTATTGTAAGAGAAATGAATTGTCTGTTATTAATGGCTGTTTGCTGTGGGGTGGACCGGGTTGTTGTTCCACCCAAATGACGAGTTGCAATATTAGAGGCTTTAAACGTAGGACATCCTGGAATTGTCAGGATGAAGTCTTTGGCCAGGAATTACGTGTGGTGGCCTAACATGGACAGGGAGATCGAAGAATGGGTGGCTACCTGCACACCATGCCAGGAGTCCAGACCAGCTCCCCCAGAGGCACCCGCTAAGGAGTGGGAGCGACCTCAAGCACCATGGTCTAGGGTGCACATTGATTTTACTGGCCCATTCACGGCCAGACATTTCTCTTAGTTGTGGACGCCTACTCAAAATGGTTAGAGGTAGTCCTGATGACCTCCACTATGGCAGAAGCGGTCATCAAGGTGCTACGGAGACTTTTCTCCACACATGGCCTGCCCGATGTCCTGGTCTCTGACACAGGCCCCAATTCATGGCCATACAATTTGAGACCTACTTAGCAGCACAAGGAATCAGGCATGCCCTAGTCGCACCATTCCATCTGGCCTCCAATGGTCAGACAGAGAGAATGGTGAGATCTGCAAAAGAGGCCCTATCCAGGATGGGCCCGGGAGATTGGCAAACAAGGGTTAACCATTATCTCTTAATTCAACATATCACCCCAAACACTACTACAGGGAGAAGCCCCTCCGAGCTTCTCATGGGTCGCCGGCTAAGGTCCCATTTAGACCAGCTACACCCAAACTATTCTGCCGCATCACCCCCAGACTCCACAAGCAAAATTCAGAATTTTGGCATAGGGGATTCAGTATACACCCACAATTACACCGTGGAAACTCTGTGGATTCCTGCCACAGTGATAGGCATCACCGGGCCTCGTTCTTATCTAGTAGAGCTTGAGGATGGTCGGAATTGGAGAAAGCATGTTGACCAACTCCGTGGCTGCCTCTCCAACTCCACTCTTAGGCAGCCAGAGGTAACTCCTGCATGAGTTAGCCAAAACCCTACCCAAAAGGAGCATGAAGGCGCTGCTTCCACAGCCAACTCAAACCCGAAGACACCGGGACAATTAGTTACTTGTGTTGCAGGCCCACAGCGAGCTCTGAGCAAACTGGCTATAGAAGCGCCAGCCGCAGCCTGTGAAAATTTCCAGGAGCTTCCATCAAGCGAAGCTGCAGAGCAAACAGGTCCATCTGATTTGTCCGAAGAACACCCTCCGACTGAACTGTGCAGTTCTGACAGACCTACCAAAAGGCCCGCCTACCTGCATGACTATGTTACCAATAGGATAATTCCATCTAAGAGGAGAGGGGTGTTAGATACTAGCTATAGTTATAATGGTTTCCACCAAGGTCCTCTGTTCCGGTGGGAACAGAGGTTTAATCTCATTGGTCAAAGGGTCTGAGAGCTCCCTATAAAAGGGCTGCTGTCAGACTGAACCTTCGCTGGATTGTACATATTTGTCTGTTACAATAAAGAGCTGTTGTTGCCTTTAGCCTGAGTGTCCTTTTCCATTACCCAATCTAGCAATCACCCCTGCCAAAGTATGATTAATCTCTCATCATAGAAAAGGCTTTGCCAGCAGCCCTGGGCACCCCAGAGTGATATGGACCTCATCAGGTGGTTGGTTTGATAGTTGTTGCTTGGAGAGCTTTGGGGTTTGTTGGATTTTGTATTTGGGGTTCTATTTTTGTAAGCTTATTGTGAATGAGTTGAGCAGCCATATAAAATTTCTTTATTGTCCAAATTTTATTGATTTTAAAAGTTTTACAGGGAAAAAGGGTTAAAAGGTTATAGAACATGTTGACAGCTACATCATGCAAAGGGGGAGAAACCCCCCCAGGTCTTGCAACTTTTACAAAAAATTAGAAAATTATCAACCTTTACATAGGTATTAGCAGTTTTGAGTTTAACACAAAATCATCAGTATGTTTCAATCATTTTGTTTTATATCACTTCCATAAAGGTACATTGTAACAACATTTGCAATAATGTTTCAAATCACTTTTGTGATCTGAGTCTTCTAGTTGTCGCATCCTCCCCCCCCTGTCCACTGGCAGAGCCTCAGCCCCTCCCTCCTTTGTTTCTTGTGTAACATCCCCCATGTCACCTAAGAGAGCACTGTGTTTTTTTAGTGAAAGCTGCTTCCACAACTGTGTTGATTCTAATTCTACTGCCCTCCCAGAAAATCAACATGCCTTCTGGTAACAGCTATCTAAACCAGACCCCATTATTGTATACTTTTTTTTTGCTAAGAAGGAATATTTCCTTCTCTTATCTCTTACTTTCTTTGGGATCTGTTTAAGAATGGTTATTTCCTTATCCTTATATTTTAATGGTCCTCCCCTTTGAGCTCCTAGAACATCATCTCTTGTGGTTTTTCTAAGAAATTTAACATGAACTTCCCTTGGGACATTATGTATTCTTGCATAGGCTGAATTAATCCTATAGATCAGGTCAATATCCCACCAAAGCTGTTGTTTGTCTCTGTTAATATATTCTGCTAACATTGTGGTCATAATCTCCTTAAGATCGTCATTCTCAGCTTCTGGCATGTTTTGGAACCTAAGGAAAAAAGACATCCTTTCAAATTCCATTTTTAGCACATGATTCTCAAATTCTACATTCCCCCTTTGGATTGTCTTCAGGTTGTCTCTCATCCCAACCGCACCCTCCTCCAGTACACCTATCCTCTGTTCATTCCGTGTGGTTTGTTGTTTCGTCTCTCTGAGCTGATCATTTAAGTCCTGAAGTTGTTTTTTCATTTTGTCCTGTCCCTTTAAGATGGATTGAAGCATCTGATGAATGGACAAATCCTTTGAACTCTCTTCAGAGGCTTTAGGTTGTAAAAGGGATCCCAGTTGTGACTGGTTAGCAATGGAGCTGGACGTAGAAGATGTCGGGGCCGATGAGGCCTTTCCAGGCGGTAACTTCTTTGGACCCATCATGAAGCTCAGAGATAGTTATTGTTCTGTGCAAAGAAATGGTGTCTGTGGGAAAGCACAGCCAGTAGGGATCACCAGACAAGCAAGTCCAAAGGAGAATAAATCGTCTGATACAAAATTGGAGCAAATAGATGGGTCAAAATATTCCAAATCCAGGGGAAAAACGTATTTGAAGAGGCTCCTGGAGGTCTCTGGGGTGGAAATTAGTTCAAAGCCATAAAGTTTTCCAAGGGAGGAGTCTCATTCATAAAGACTAAGAAGAAGGAGGAAGTTGGCCATATTGGCTCAGCCAGTACAGGTTGTCAGGAAACAACAAAATCAAAGTTCCCATACATAGTTTAGAGAAGAATCAGTTCAACCATCTTTCTCTTGCAGTTGTGGTCAAAAGAGAAAAAAGAAAAAATTTCCCCCATTATTTAAGGGAAGTGGAAGTAGATTTTAAACTTTCTCTCTCTCCCATACAAGGGAGAGATTTTCCAAGTGCCGCTTTTCCAAGGGGGGTGGAAGTTTTCCCCCTCCTCCAATCTTGACTCCTCCAAGGGTTGAAACAAAGTCCCCCCCCCAAAAAAACTGCAGATCAGTCAATAGAGTAAAGACAGTAAAATACCTGGGGAGACCCCCCACCTCACCGCACTTCAGCTGTTTCATTCAGATTGATCATTTCCTTCCAGGCTGCGTTCGGTGAAGCGTGCGGTGGCGTTCCACGTGCTCCCTACGCTTTCTGGCTCCTGGGACAAAGCTGGAGACCCCCCCCCCCGTGGCTGCCGCCACTCCAGGGGGTCCCAGCAAGCCGCCCCTATGGCAGGGCACCCCTCCAAGGCACCCTGTGCTCCCCCTAGGATTCAGGGGAGCCCACCGAAACAGCGAGAAGGCAGACACTCGCGACCGTTGCCTTCGGCTGCCGGAAGCCATCTCCCATATAAAATTTCTTAATAAAAAAAATCATATCAAAAAGCCATAAAATAGGTCTACTGATATATAACCTTCCTGATACAACATGGAGAAAGTTATTAGTGGCCATAACTGAAGATTCAAGAGCCATAATTTAACATTTACTTGATAGGTATTTATTTGTTTGTTTGTTTGTTTGTTTGTTTGTTTGTTTGTTGATTGGTTGGTTTATTTAATTTGTCAACAAGTGCAAGGAAATGTATGAAAACACATGAAAAAATGGCACAAATAAATAAGCAAAGCATAGCCATAAACACATAAAAAGAGTACATATAAATGGGACAGTAGGACCGGGACGGTAGGCATGCTGGTGCGCTTATACACACCCCATTAGAGACCTCTTAAGAAATGTGTAAGGTCCATGGTAGACAGCTTAAGGTAAAAGGTTAGAGGAACTAACCAAAGGATCTGGTAGGATGTTTTACACATTTACTACTCTATTGCTGAAATTGTTTTTCCTGCAATCAAGATTAGAATGGATTACATTTAGTTTGTATTTATTGATAGCCCTTATGTGTTATTGCAGTTGAAGTAAAAGTAGTCATTAACAGGTAGGACGTTATGGCAGATTATCTTGTGCACTAAACTCAGGTCGAAACATAGATGGCATAGTTCAAGGTTATCCATGCCTAAAACCTCAAGCCTGGTAGTATAAGGAATTTTATGATGAGCAGAACAGTTGAGTACTCTTCTTGTAAAATACCTCTCGCCCCTCTCTAATGTTTTAATATCTCTGACAAGGGTAGCTACTTTTCTCTTGGCTTAATGTTGTAGATCTGCTGGAAACATCCATCCTGGTGAAGCTTTTGAAAGATTGTCCAGCCAGCCTGCATTTACTACAGAGATATTTATAAGGAAGTAATACATAAATTAACTCCAACGTTCGTTGGTCTATAAATACCCGTCAAGATGTAGACACAGAGGCGTCTGCCTTTCTTCTAATCTGCAAGATGTGATCCAATGTCTGTAGTTCTTTTCAAATCTCCTTGAGCCTCCAGTTGCTTGTTTTTTTTTATTTCACACAGGAACTAGAATAGTTATGAAGATGATCAAGATTTTTCCCCTCTTGTCCCTTCCATGGCTGCAACAATTTGTGATTGACTTGACATTGGAGAATAAAGATCAGTTCCCATAAAGGTATTGCTTAGATGATCTTGAGGAAATCACCCTGAGAATTAGCTTCCCCTTGTGTGTATTGTATCAAAAAGTCAGATATTATCGTGAATGAGGTAGTATGGTGTAATAGTCAAAGTGCTGAAATAGGGCTAGAAATGCCCAAGTTGAAATATGATGAAAATCTCTTTTGTTGACTAAAAAGCACTTTTGGTCTCTAGACTGTCTAAGGCCAGTACAGCACCTGAATTAAAATGTAGGTTGTAGAATCTTTGGTATTGTCTGAACTTGGTTATTTTCTTGCAGACGTTTCATTACCCAACAAGGTAACATCATCAGTGCTAGAAAGGAATGGCATTTGCTCTCTGTTTATATATGAATGGCTTGCCCTATCAGTGTTGGTGGGAGTATTCTTGGTAATTCCTTGATTAAGCTGGTGTTTACTGTTAGATTGTTTGTCTGAGTTGATAGGTCCTTGATTAGGGTATTGTTTACTTATTAGTTGTTGACGTATTAATCCTGGTGTTAAACTTTGCTTATCTAAGCATTGATTGCTGGTGAGGACATGTTTCCTGGCTTTCTTATTTCCTTTTTATAGATTTATCATACTTTCTTTTCTTTTCATGATGACACTTAAACTGTTGCAGATTTAGCTTTCTCTGTTGTTTTTAGCTCCAGTTTTACAGAATGCATCTTTTTCTATTACTTCACTTATTTAATGCTTTAGTCATCTGTTCTATTCTTTTTTTTATTCCACTTCTTGCATTCCACTTCACCCACCTTTTAGAAGTTTATTCCTAGGATAATAAACTCTAAGCAATCTTGATCATGAAAAAGAAGAAAACTGCTCAAACAGTGGTAAAACCATGTATCAGGAAAGCTTTCAAACAATTTTAGACTGATGAATTAATGACAACTATGGACTGAATCTTAATAAGTGAAGATGATGCATTCACTTTAAGTAACGAATTTGACTCTCTATGTTTAATAGAAAACAATTTTGAAGATGTACAGTTCAATAATAAAATGAAACCTTGGAAGTGGAATTTTCAGATTACCAGCCCAGGCAGGGAACATTCACATAAACAGTTAGCAGTCTCTCTCTCTCTTGCTTTTTAATGAAAAATTTGATCCTCTGTACACTGAACAAATCACTCAGCTGACTTTTGACTGGTTATCCAAAGATGGAAAGAAGGTCAATTTATTGTTCTCTGAAGAAACCAAAGCGAGCTCTGAAGACTCCACAACATCTCACCTTTCTGATGTTCTATCTACACTATTCTACAACCAACTAATGTTCATTCTTAGAAACAACATTGCCAGCCAATTCTTGCAAAATCCTTAGAAACAATATTGCCAGCCTGTCCTGCAAGACAGACTAGTTCTTACAAGTTCCAATTTTCTATAGAATAGAATAGAGAACAGAACAGAGAATAGAATAGAATAGAATAGAATTCTTTATTGGCCAAGTGTGATTGGACACATAAGGGATTTGTCTTGGTGCATATGCTCTCAATATATGTTTCTATGTAGAAACAAAGCAATATATTGTTTTGTAGTTCATTAACTGCAAAATCTTAACTTCAAAGCTTTGGCTGTCCTATTCGTATCCTTCAAAATGCAAAAATATCTGGAATATTTTCAAATCTTCCTCCACATTTATTTTTGGGACTTGAACATCAAACCCTTGGTCTGGCAGGACTCTTGGTTGAAAAAAACAAGCAATCTGCAGACATCAACTCAGAAGGTAAGTTAGCTTTGGGCACAGCAGATGGTTTGCTCAAGAACCACTTAACTCTCAGCTCCATGTGCCCTACTAATAAAATCTTAGCAAAGACCTCTTTCATGCAGTTATCCAGAACAGAACCAATAATTATTCAGATCAGAAGATCCAAAACACACATTATTAAAACTGTATGCTGCATTGTTTAAAAGAGCTCTATCTCTTAGCATCAGCACTTAGCCTTCCACAAAATGGTGCTTAGAACATTGTTATCAGTGATACAGGAACTCTGCCAAGGAATGAAATAAATTCAGTTTCATTCTCCTCCTTTGCCCAAATCAACATCCAGCCTTTCTGAAGGAACTAACATTCTACAAATAGCCTTGGTGAAAATGCAAAGCATGTCAACTGCTAATCTGGTTTTATAGGTACTTGGACCAGTGCTCAGCCAAAGGCTGAGTCCTTTATAATTCTAGGAACCCACTCCAAGCTTGACAACTCAAGAACATCAGTGCTGGAGACCAACTCAACTACAATTTTCTCATGCTGATTACCCAGTTTTGACTTGCACTCTGAACTAATTCAAGAACCTTTCTCAATGGAATGATTTGGGGTTTCCAGACAATCTCTTGGAATATAGTTCCAAAGAGAATGACTCCTGAGAAGCAAGATCATTAATGCCAACTGATGCCAGAGATGGAGAGCTATGGCCCCTTTGCGATTTGGGTACTTCAACTCCCAGAAAAAAGAAATTCTGGAAGTTGAAGTTCACAAGTCATAAAAGGGCCATAGTTCCCCACCCCTGCCTTAAGCATTGCATAATTCTGTTACAGCATCTTAACCATAAAAGTGTCTATATTTGTGGTTGGTGCTCCTTGTCTGGATTATCTGGAAGGGCTGATGTTAATGTTGCAAATCTGAAAGCAAATCTCTCCTCTCTCACTTTTGCAATCCAAGAAATAAGAGAGGATGCCTTCTGAGACATTTGTCACCCTCCCCCCAATTTCATTCTGTAAACTCCTCTAATCTGATTGCTGTCTTCTTCTTCTTCTTTTTCTTCTTCTTCTTCTTCTTCTTCTTCTTCTTCTTCTTCTTCTTCTTCTTCTTCTTCTTCTTCTTCTTCTTCTTCTTCTTCTTCTTCTTCTCAGTGTCGCATCATACTGTATGTCCAAAATATTTTAATTTTCATTTCATAACTAGTCATTTAATTAGGAAGTGGTTCTTCAGAATACACAGGAATATGCATGCCTGTCTGGAACTCATTAAGGCAGCCAGATCTGTTTCTGGATTGTACAGGCTACAACAGAAGACTTCCCTTGAAAAAGATGTGGCTGCTTTAATGAATCACTAAGAAATGCCGCCTTTGCATTCCGCAGGAGCTCTTCCCAATCAAATCTAAAGCAGATCATTAGAAAGAGATACTTTCCAAAGAATTTTAGCAGGTATAACACCTCTCCCTTTGAAGCAGTTGCATCTTCTCAAAGATAGTCGCTTTGATTTCTTCATTTAAAGCAATCAAGATGTAGTCCATGTAAAATAAAAATGAGACTTCGTCCATCAGATGAAAGTCCCCACTTCTCATGAATTCCAATGAGATGAGACACGGAGTGAAACATTTTCTGCAGAATGTTTCCCAATTGCCAGCCAAAATAACATAAGATATCTTATTTATAAATAAATAAACTAGGACATTTGATGTATGCATATATGTACACCTGGCTGGCAGGAATAGCCATCACTCTAGAAGACAGCTTAAGATACAGAAGGATCTTGACAAACTTGAACATTGGGCGCTCTCTAGCAAAATGAAATTCAGTGGTGCAAAAAGTAAGGTTCTATATTTAGGCAAGATAAACAAAATGCACAGGTACAGTATAGGTGGTACCTTGCTCTATAATAGTAACTGTGAGAGGGATCTTGGAGACCTAGTGGACAATCACTTAAATATGAGCCAGCAGTGTGCAGCAGCTGCCAAAAAAGCCAACACAGTTCTAGGCTGCATAAATAGAGGGATAGAATCAAGATCACGTGAAGTGTTAATACCACCTTATAATGCCTTGGTAAGGCCACACTTGGAGTACTACAACCAGTTTTGGTCGCCACAATGTAAAAAAAGATGTGGAGACTCTAGAAAGAGTGCAGAGAAGAGCGACCAAGATGGTTGGGGGACTGGAGACTAAAACATATAAAGAATGGTTACTGGAACTGGGTATATATAGTTTAATGAAAAGAAGGACTAGGGGAGACATGATAGCAGTGTTCCAATATCTCAGGGGTTGCCACAAAGAAGAGGGAGTCAAACTATTCTCCAAAGCACCTGAGAGTAGAACAAGAAGCAATGGGTGGAAACTGATCAAGGAGAGAAGCAACTTAGAACTGGGGAGAAATTTCCTGACAGTTAGAACAATGAATCAGTGGAATAACTTGCCTCCAGTAGTTGTGAATGCTCTAACACTGGAAGTCTTTAAGAAGATGTTGGATATCAATTTCTTTGAAGTGGTGTATGGTTTCCTGCCTAAGCAGGGGGGGGGGGGTTTGGACTAGAAGACCTTCAAGGCTCCTTCCAACTTTGTTATTCAATTCTAAATGTATAGAGTTTTACTTATTTAAACTCATCTATAGATAACCTATGACTGTCAGCAGCTTGTTTACTGATCCAACATCAGATCAGCTATTCAACCCAGTGAGTAACTGGGTCCATACATTTATCATTCTAATGTTGACAAACAAGTCTGCTAGCAGTAAGGAGGGTACAGAAAAATCTGTTTTCATTCAGCAGCTGTCCGTTCCAAGTAGTAGAGTTAGAGAACATAGTCATCCAAAAGTATTATATTATGTCCATATTATGTAATGATGTCTTCCTAAAATATAACAATTTGAGTCCGTTGTGGAAACATATAGTATGTTTAATTTGGGCATTCTTTGAAATATTGAAAGATTTACTTATTCTTTTTCTGCTCAAGGGCAGTAGGGTCTCATAAATCCAAGTGCAGTTAGTCCTCAACTTACAACAACTGAGAGCAGATTTTTCATTGCTAAGGAAGGCTGTTGTTAAGTGGAGCCCATTTGATTTTAACAATCTTTTTTTTGCTGTGGTTGTTAAGCAAATAACTGCAGTTGTTAAGTGAATCATGCAGCCACTAATTAAATCTGTCTTCTCCCATTGACTTTAGTTTGTTGGGTAAGTTGGGGAGGTCACAAACAGCAATTCCTGGACATTGCAGCAGTTATAAATACATGTCATTTGCTAAGTGCCTAAATTTTGATCACATGACCATGGAGAATTGGTTGTAAGTTGCATTTTTTTCTGTATCACTGTAACTTCAAACAGTCACTAAGTAAATGACTGCAAGTTGCAGATTACTTGTAATATTTGAGTTGTCTATAAGGATTCTCAGTCATCCAGGGTCATGGTTGTCCCAAAGGTGCTTTTTTAAAAGGCAACTGGAGTTTCTTTGTTTTTCTTTGAAGATGTTTCGCTTCTCATCCAAGAAGCTTCTTCAGCTAAACATCTTCAAAGAAAAAAAAATCAGAAAGTCCAGTTGCCTCTTGAAAAAGCACCTTCGGTACAATATTTGGGTTGAACAACTTTGCTTTTATTCTCATTAAATTCCATCATCTAGAGATTTTTTTGAAAAAGGATTAAAAATGCAGACATCAAGGTAGAGGTTGCCACCATACAGACTGCAATTTTTTGCCAGATAATGCCTATCTAATGGTAGATGTTATAGCCAACCCTGAGGGAGGGCCAGAATATGACTAGCAAACAGTGAACATGCCAAGCAGTGGTGGGATTCAAAAAAAAAATTACTATCGGTCCTGTGGTGTGTGTGGCAGGGGAAGGATACTGCAAAATCCCCATTCCCTCCCCACTCTAGGTGAAGGATACTGTAAAATCTCCATTCCCTCCCTACTCCAGGGGAAGGATACTGCAAAATCCCCATTCCCTCCCCACTCTGGGGGAAGGATACTGCAAAATCCCCATTCCCTCTCCACTCCGGGGGAAGGATACTGCAAAATCCCCATTCCCTCCCCACTCTGGGGGAAGGATACTGCAAAATCCCCATTCCCTCTCCACTCCGGGGGAAGGATACTGCAAAATCCCCATTCCCTCCCCACTCTGGGGGAAGGATACTGCAAAATCCCCATTCCCTCCCCACTCTGGGGGAAGGATACTGCAAAATCCCCATTCCCTCCCCACTCCAAGGGAAGGTTACTGCAAATTCCCCATTCCCTCCTGATCAGCTGGGACTCAGGAGGCAAAGAATAGATGGGGGTGGGCCAGTCAGAGGTGGTATTTAACGGTTCTCTGAATTACTTTACCCCTCGTGGAAATGTGCCCACCGGGTTTCCGTGCATTTCATCAGCCTCGGGCCCTGGGTAAGGGTGGAGGGGTGGCGGTGGTTATGCGGGAATGTTTAGAGCCGAGGGAGTTCACTGTTCCTCAGATACCCGGGTGTGAGTCCCTTGGTGTGAACTGGGGCCCAGGGAGGCAGTGGGGCTTGCTGATTGTATACTTGGCTCCTCGCTATGCATCAGCAGCCCTGCCCGAGCTCCTCGAGCTAATCTCAGCGACGGCAGTTGAGACTCCCAGACTTTTGGTCATGGGGGACTTTAACTTGCCGTCGATGGGAGCGGCTTCCGAGGTGGCCCGGGAGTTCATGGCTTCCATGACGGCCATGGACCTGACCCAATTAGTGCAGGGCCCCACTCACGAAGGGGGCCATACACTGGACCTCATTTTTGTATCTGAACAGTGGACGAGTGATCTGGGAATAGGGGATTTAGTTATCACGCCCCTGTCATGGTCAGACCACTCATCCCTCCGGCTGGACTTCCCTGGCGCTATCCCCCACCGCGAGGAGGCGGAACCAGACTCTATAAACTGGTACCGCCCCAGGCACCTGATGGAATCTGATAGATTCCAGACGGAGCTTGGGCCAATTCCTGTAGCCTTGTCCCGCTCCCGCTCCGAGGACCTAGTGATTGCCTGGAATAGGGCGACGACTGGGGCCTTGGACCGGGTTGCGCCTTTGCGACCTCTCCTGCGGCATCGACCCACCCGGGCTCCTTGGTTCACTGAGGAGCTTAGGGTGATGAAGCGCCACAGGAGACGTCTAGAGAGCAGGTGGAGGTCCTCATGCTCCGAATCTGACCGAACACAGGTAAGAGCCTATTTGCGGACTTACCTTGTGGCAATAAGAGCGGCCAAACGTAGACATTGTGCTGCTCTTATTGCGTCCGCGGATAACCGCCCTGCCGCCCTGTTTAGGGTGACTCGCTCCCTTCTATCGCAGAGGGTGCGGGAGACACCCTTACAGGGTAGAGCAGAGGAGTTTGGGGAATATCTTCAGGACAAAATCGATCAGATCCGGAGCGGGTGGACCTCCGTCAGTGGACCAGACGAGCTGCCAACAGCGAGTCTTGAGAGACCACTCTGGGAGGAGTTTGACTCTGTTGCCCCCGAGGATTTGGACAGGTTGCGTGGACGGCTGCGACCCACCACTTGTTTAACGGACCCGTGCCCCTCCTGGCTGGTACTGGCAGCCTGGGAGGTGACACGAGGCTGGCTCCTGGGCCTGGTGAGCGCATCATTGGGTGAGGGTTACTTACCAACCGCCTTGAAAGAGGCGGTGGTGAGACCCTTGCTCAAGAGGCCTTCACTCGACCCAATGGAGCTAGCTAACTATCGTCCAGTCTCCAACCTTCCCTTCGTGGCGAAGGTTGTTGAGAATGTGGTGGCGCAGCAGCTCCCGCGACACCTAGACGAATCCGATTATCTAGACCCACGCCAGTCCGGCTTCCGACCCGGGCACAGCACCGAGACAGCCTTGGTCGCGTTGGTCGATGATCTCTGGAGGGCCAGAGATAGGGGTTGCTCCTCTATCCTGGTCCTATTAGACCTCTCGGCGGCTTTTGATACCATCGACCATGGTATCCTATTGCGCCGGTTGGAGGGGATGGGAGTCGGAGGCACCGTTTTGCGGTGGTTCGGCTCCTACCTCTCTGACCGGAAGCAATGTGTGTTGACAGGGGGACAGAGGTCGTCCCTGAGGCCACTCACTTGTGGGGTGCCACAGGGGTCGGTCCTCTCGCCTCTCCTGTTCAACACATATGTGAAGCCGCTGGGTGAGATCATCCGTGGTTTTGGGGTTGAATACCACCTCTACGCTGATGATACTCAGCTGTATATTTCAACCCCAAACCACCCCAACGAGGCTGTCGAAGTGATGTCCCGGTGTTTGGAGGCCGTCGGGGTCTGGATGGGGGACAACAGACTCAAACTCAACCCCTCCAAGACTGAGTGGCTGTGGTTGCCGGCACCTCGGTTCAGCCAGCTGACTCCATCGCTGGCCATAGGGGGCGAACAGTTGTCCCCTGTGGAGCGGGCGCGCAACTTGGGTGTCCTCCTTGATGCCCGGCTGTCAATGGAGGACCATGTGACAGCCGTGGCAAGGGGGGCATTCCACCAGGTTCGCCTGGTGCGCCAATTGCGCCCCCTACTGGACCGGAGTGCCCTGCGCACGGTCACTCATGCGCTGGTGACATCTCGCCTGGACTACTGCAATGCTCTCTACATGGGGCTTCCCTTGGGACGCATCCGGAGACTGCAGCTGGTTCAGAACGCAGCCGCGCGGGTTATTATGGGAAGCACTCGTTACTCCCACGTAACACCTCTCCTGCGCGAGCTGCACTGGCTACCTGTAGCCTTTCGGGTGCGTTTCAAGGTATTGATTACCATCTTTAAAGCGCTCCATGGCAGAGGACCTAGTTATCTGCAGGATCGCATCCTACCACACACGTCCCTGCGACCTATCCGCTCACACAGGGAGGGGCTCCTCCTGGTGCCGTCTGCCAGGCAATGCCAGCGGGCGACACCTAGGAGTAGATCCTTCTCTGTGATGGGCCCAACCCTCTGGAACGACCTCCCCCCAGACATTCGAACCACCACCGACCTCCGCTCCTTCCGGCAAAAGTTAAAGACTCACCTATTTCAATCAGCTGGCCTGGCACCGTCTTAGTTTTACCTCCCGGGATTTATTTATTTTAATTGGGTTTTAAGGGTTTATAGGCTTTTAACGTATTATATTTATTATTCGATTACAGTCTCATAACCTCCTTCACCAGTATTAATTTAATTGTTTATGTATGTATTTTAGAATGTATTTTAGTGACTGTACACCGCCCCGAGTCCTTTCCGGGAGAGGGGGCGGTCTATAAGTGTGAATAATAAATAAATAAATAAACTCAGCATTTCTGCTACCAGTTGTCCAGGACTGGTCAGAACCTACTGAAAAACCACCTCTGATGCCAATAGACAATTTAAAGAGATTTCGCAGGTAAATAATCCAGTTCAAGTGACATTCTACTGTTCTCTTCTACTACTCTTATTTCTGAGGCAACTCAGTTTCATTATACTTCTTACCATGATTTCCTAAATCATCTATTCAGGTGTTTCTCAACCTCCCTGAAGAATTCTGGTAGTTGAAGTCCACACAAAGTTGCTGATGTTAGGGATGTAACCCTAGGCTTGGCTTGGCAATGTATATAAGCTATGATTACTTTACTGTTACTTTAAATGCTTAAGAGATGTAATTGGTTTGTTACCTCAAGCAGCCATAAGAGGGAGCCACAATGACTGTTAGCTCTCTGTTTTGTTAGATGCTGGTTGGTGTATTACTGAGGTATTTTGTGTGCTAGACTGACTATTTTGATAACTGAATTACTGAACCGTGTATGACTTGGACTGTTAACCGGACTCTGAATACCTCTATATTTCTACATAATAAACTACTATATTTTTATACTATTCAGTGTCTCTGTATGCTAGTTTGTGCATGTTATTCCATATCACTCTCATTACACTTCTCTGCATACTCTCTCTTCTAACGGAGAGCTTAATTACTTAACACTGGTTATGGGCCCAGAGTGTACCAGACGTACCTAAAAAGAGAGTTGGTGTTGATACGCAATACCGTATACAGATAGCTGTTTAGTTTGTAAGTGTTTACTATTATGGAGAAGATGGCACATGCACCATCAGCAACTTTATCACTGATAACCCGGTTGGATGGAACAAACTATGTTTCCTGGTCTATGAAGTGCAGCTTACTCCTGTGTACTGAAGGATTGTGGGATGCTGTACAGAATCCACCGGACATGACTTCTTGGAATCCGGATAACGAGGATGATGCCAAGAAAATAGCAGAGTTTCAAAGATGCAATGAATGAGCATTGTGTATAATTGGTCTAACGTTGACTGACCAACAGTTAGTTCATATTTGTGGGGAGAATTCTGCAGCAAGATGTTGGGAGAATTTGAAGAAGATATATGTACGTGACACTGTAGGTGCACATATATATCTTACCCGCAAACTGTTTAGGGCAAGTCTTCTAAGGGTGGAGATATGTTAGCTCATTTAAACTTTATAAAAGGAGTTTTCCAAGAGCTACATGAACAAGGACTTATTTTCTCAGAGTTACATCAAATTTACATCATTCTGTCATCACTGGATGACAGTTATGATGATTTTGTATTGTCCCTCGAGGTGCTAACCCAAAATGAACTAACATTGACTGACATAACTACACGATTGTTGGAAGAGTCCAGAAGAAGGTTGGAAAGAGAGCAACTGAGAGTGATACCACCCCAACATGAAAAGTCACCTTCAATTGCCTATACTGTTAGAAAATGTTTTTCTTGTGGGGCTAAGGGGCATATAGCTAGATTCTATAAAAATGCTAAACGACAGAATACTAGAAAGACTAAAAAACATGCTAATGTCAACTTAAGTATGTCTACTTTGACTATCTCTAGAAATGCACCAATAAGCCATGATTCATGGGTTGTTGATAATGGAGCATCACAGTGCATTACTAGAAATAAGAATTGTTTTATAAAAATGTCCACCAGCAAGAAACATGTATCTTTGGCAAATGGATGGAGGGTGAAAGCATCTGGTGAAGGTATGGTAAGGTGTTCATTTGTAAATGAGAATTTATCCATGTTGTATATACCTAAACTGAAATTTAGTTTGTTATCAGTAAGAACTCTAGTTAATATTGGCTATGCAGTAACCTTTAGGGGAGATAACTGTATCATAGAAAAGGAAGGTAATAGGATTACAGCAAAATTAACAAATGGTTTATATATTATAACTGATACCTTACTGGTAATTCAG
Organism: Natrix helvetica; assembly: GCF_964273705.1. Lineage (NCBI taxonomy): Eukaryota > Metazoa > Chordata > Lepidosauria > Squamata > Natricidae > Natrix > Natrix helvetica. The sequence continues at coordinate 132,833,541 of NC_138554.1, read as the reverse complement.
TGTGTTATAATGTGAAACCGCATGATGAATGCATACATCTGTTACAAAGGCGTATGGGGCACATTAATTTCAAGATGCTGCAACAAACTGTAAAGTTGTCAGAGGGAGTGAAATTAAAACCTTGCAGTAAGTATTTAAATTGTAATGTATGTAGTAAGGAAAAGATCAGGGTTACTCCAGTAAACAGATATAATGGGTTTAAAATGAAGGAACTTTTAGAAGTTGTTTTTGCTGATCTAATTGGACCTATAAAACCCAGTTTGGGAGGTGCCTGTTATGTTTTGAGTATCATGGATCATTACTCAAGATATGGTTTATACTATTTAATGTAAGACAAGACAGAAACATTTCAACAATTTTTTAATTGGCTAAGATTTGTGGAAAGAAAGATAAAAGCCAAGGTTATTACTGTAGTTACTGATAATGGGACGGAGTTTACAAATTATAAGTTCCCAAACTATGTTAAAAACAGCTGGTATTGAGCATAAACGTTCTGCTCCTTATAGACCTCAACATAATTCATTTGTAGAATGAAGGGGGCAAACGTTACAAGCTATGACTAGAACCATGTTATCCAATTCAGGTTTACTGGATAATCTATGGGGTGAAGCCATGATGTGTGCTAATCATTTACTGAACAATGTTGTAAATGCTTCTACTGGAGAGGTACCATTTACTTGTTGGCATGGCAGGAAACCTGATTTGAGCTATTTGCACATGTTTGGAGTTCCTGCATGGGTGCATATTCCAGCACAGATTAAATTAAAGGGACAACATAGAGCTAGGAAATTATTTTTTGTTGGTTATAACTCAAACCATAGATCTTATAAGTTCTGGGAACTAAGGACAATTAAGATCTATCACAATGCAAATGCGAAGTTTTTAGGGCATGTTGGTTGGGATAAACTGGAAATAAACAACGATGTAGTAATTGAAACCTGAGTAGACCAAAATAAGGTATCAGGAATACCAGAAACATGTGATGAAGGGAAGGAGTCTACTCAGGAGGAGGAAGTGATAAAGCAGGAGGATATTCAGGATAGTCCACCTATAAGCCCTGAGTTACCCAAAAGGTTAACCCGTGTAACGCAGCCACCTGATAGGTATCAGGCATCTGTTGCATGTAAGGTGGATAAGGTATCTGCTGCATACCATGAACTGACTATGTATCCAACTGAGGATAAAAAAGTAGGGCAAGCTGAAATGAGCAGTGAGTTTAAGTCATTGCAGGATTTGGGAGTGCTTGACAAGACTGATTTACGTTCAAGTAAATATGCAAGGGGACGCAAACGGGTATATAAGCGTAAAACTGGTGTGAATGGGAATTATGTGAATCATTATGGATGGAAATTATGTAAACCCCAATGAGTTAGATGATGTTGATATAAAAGGTTCTATGTTTGATAAGGGATGCATTATGAATTGTATCTTGAACCTACATTATGTACTGTATTGTGTGTTAAAGAAAAACATAAATCATTATTGTGATGATTATGGATTTAGAATGTAAAGTTGTGTGTAAATACATTGACAAAAGAGGGGAGAATGTTAGAGATGTAACCCTAGGCTTGGCTTGACAATGTATATAAGCTATGATTACTTTACTCTTACTTTAAATGCTTAAGAGATGTAATTGGTTTGTTACCTCAAGCAGCCATAAGAGCGAGCCACAATGACTGTTAGCTCTCTGTTTTGTTAGATGCTGGTTGGTGTATTACTGAGGTATTGTGGTTTGCTACTGTTTAGCTATATTTTGTGTGCTAGCCTGATTATTTTGATAACTGAATTATTGAACCGTGTATGACTTGGACTGTTAACTGGACTCTGAATACCTCTATATTTCTACATAGTAAACTACTATATTTTTATACTATTCAGTGTCTCTGTATGCTGGTTTGTGTGTGTTATTCCATATCACTCTCATTACGCTTCTCTGCATACTCGCTCTTCTAACGGAGAGCTTAATTACTTAACAGCTGAGATTGAAAGACGCTGTACCGCAACAAAGCAACTCAAGCTTTTTCAGAAGTAGTCCTATTTCAGAGAACTGTTTCATGAAAGTTCTAGCAACAAGCCTACAACACAACCTCAAAAAGACACACATCCATTTGACCTCAGGTATTACTGTAGAACTGGGGTTTTTGACCTTGGCAACTTTAAGGTGTGTGTGGACTCCCAGAATTTCCTATCCACTATGCTAAAGTTGCTAAGATGTAGAACATTGCTGGAGAATAATAATAAGCTGAGCCAGTTACAGCCACAATTCCAGGTGCACAATTATCTCTCAGAAATTGTGTAACTCTTTCTATTCTGAATTAATGATCAAGATTTGACTTGTGTCCAGCTCTGTGTACAAGGCCATGCTCCTTGTAATCACAGCTTGCCATGAACCAGGTTGTGGGGGGAAATGGCAATTATTCAGCGTTTACAAATGCAAAACCTTCATTTCATGCTCCAAGAAAAAACTGGAGTTGAGAAATTTGATTTAATTTGGGTCATATTTTCCTAGCACCTGCCTCTGTACATTCATCACAATTCATAGATTTTATTTTCTTGTGTGTGTGTCCTTGACAACCTCCTTCATCGGCATCGTTGCATTCTGAGCTGGCACTGGAAACTTCATTGCTCCACATGCTACTTCTGAAGATCGGTTTTAAATGAATGAAAGTGAATCATTCCCCCAGCTGTCAGACCATTTCCCACTGACCTTTTTGTTCTGATTGATAAAATTCTGGCACCGTTTTTAGCTGGCATCTCTGTTCATCCTCATTCACTGCTAATCTACAAATTCAGTGTTTCTCAACCTTGGCAGCTGGAAAATGTATGGACTTCAACTCCCAGAATTCCCCAGCCAGTAAATGATGGTTGTGGAGTTGAAATCCACACATCTTAAGTTTGCTGAGATTGAGAAACACTGATATAACTGAATGGGGAAACAAATGAAAGTGTCAAAAGTTGAACAAATGGACATGCAACAGCTAATCTTAATCAGAATAGTGGCTTTAGAAATCAAGGGCTGTTGCCCTTTCTCATATGCAGAGAACTTTAATACCTGCTTTGCTTAATCCATTTGTGTGCTGCTTTGTTTCCTCTTCCTTTATTCTGGAGCATGGACCTTGTAAGACAAGGGTGTCAAACTCAAGGCCCACAGGGTGAATGCAGCCCATGGGGTGCTTAGAATTGGCCCATGGGGCCACCCTGGAAATGTCGAAGGTCCAGCCCATGGTGCCTCTGCCTGCGAAAACAGATCTCGGGAAGGCTGCAGGAGGATTCCCCCCAGCCCCACCTGGGCCACCATAGTTGCCCCTTGACATGAGTGATGCCAAGCTGGCCATGCCCACCCTAGCCACACCCACCCCAATGTGCCTTTTGCCCTAAATACATCTATAGAGTGCGGGCGTGCAACTGGGCCAAATGAGCCACCATACCGGTATGTTCGCAGCTCTTCTGGGCCACTACTGGTACGGCCGTACCAGTCCAAACCAGCAGCAACCAACCACTGATATAGATAAATAAACAAATAAAGGAGGCTTCTACCCCATTTAAGAAAAGAACTCACATTTCTGTTTATAGGCACTCCTCAAAATCATAGTTTAACAACCATTCAAAGTTATGATGTTAAGTTAATGGAAGGCTTAAAACCCCAGAGTAGAGTTTAAGTCTTCCATTTAAAAAAAAAAAAGCAACATCAACCCCTTTTGCAAACAGAAAAAAAAAGTACCTTATGTCCGGTCCTCATCTTATATGACAGTTGCAGTGTCCCTGCAAAATTGGAATTTGGGAACTGGCCTGGACTTATGACGGTTGCAATCAGTGACGTGCGGTGAGGTTTATGGCTGGTGAGGCTGGTGACGTCATCAGGAAGGCGGGGAATGGGACCACGTGTGCTGGAGGATCAGGCTGCCTCAGCCTCCAGCACACGTGATCCCATTCCCCGCCTTCCTGAGCGTGCTCTGCCGGCTCGTGCTCCGCAGTCCTCGAAAGCGACTGGGGAATGACGAGAACCTTCCTGCCTCTGCTGGACTTTGCACGCTCCTCGAGACTGCATATTGCAGTCGCGAGGAGCGCGTGAAATCCAGCAGAGGCAGGAAGGTTCTCGTTGTTCCCCAGTCGCTTTCGTGCCTTTGTCATCCGGGAGCGCCAACAACATTTCTATACAACATGTTATACAACATTTCTGCCTCCACCCTCCGCAGCTCCCGGGTGCGGCCGGACGGATGTAGCCACAGCAACGCGGTCCTCGGTCGCTCGCCTGCCGGACTGCCTCGGCGCCATTCTGGCTACCTCCGTCTGGCCGCACCCGGGAGCTGCGGAGGGCAGAGGCAGAAATGTTGTCGGCACTCCCGGAAATGTTGTCGGCATATTATATACTATTATTTCATGAAGAGAGGTGAGGCTCTGCCTCCCCTGCCTCCCCTGACCGCACGTCCCTGGTTGCAATGTCATGGAGTCCCAGGATCTTCATTTGCAATCTTCTCCGCCAGATTCCAACAAGCAAAAGTCAATGGAGGGAGCCAAATTCACTTAATGACCGCACGTTTCATTTAATAGCTGCAGTGAATTCATTTAATGACTGTGGAAAGAAAAGTCATAAAATTGGGTGCAACTCACTTAATGACCTTCTTGCTTAGCAGTGGAAGTTTCAATCCCTACTGTGGTCATAAATCGGGGACTGCCTGGAGCATGTTGTGATAAACCTCTGATGAGAAACGCAGCAAAAAAAAAAAAAAATCCTACTCTTGACTTGCACTAACTTTTCAACTAAACACCACTTTCCCGGAGCCACAGCCTCTGCAAGGCCGCTTAGCTTCTCCCTCTCTGTTTGTTTGGCTTTATGCCTGTCCGCAGGAGTGTGAATTTAGAAAGGGCAAAGACCTTCTCAATGTGGTATCAAACCATAATCTTTATTTTTAGCCCCATTTCCTAAGTGAGCTTGATCAATTTCTTCTTTATCCCTTGTGGTTTGGATTATGTTTAGTGTGGTATTGATTGGGAAGAGTTTGATGAAAGCCACTTCGGGGTTGTAGTAGGTATGCTTTACAGCTTTGTCATTGGTACATCATGTTGCCTAACATTTGCAGAGGCACGTGGGCTTGGCTTCCCAGAATAGGCTTTAAGCCTTCCATTACAAATAAATAAATAAACCCAACTCCCTTTGCAAACGGAATAAATAGCTGCGGTATTTATCAAAGACATTATAGAATATGGAGTCATTACCAAGAGCCTCCATGGTTCAAGGTCAAAGAGCTAGAGCTGTTGAAAGAGGTATCCAACTCTGTGGTTGATAGATTAATTGAATGTGCTTTGTGGCAATAAGAGGATTCAACCAGGGCACGCAATTTAATTGCACATACATCCTTGACTTAGGATCATAACTGAAACGAGAATTTCCATGGCTAAGAAAGGCAATTGCTAAGTGAATTGCGTCCAATTTTACAACTATACATAGTTCTAAAATTTCTTTACCCACAAACAGGGCTGGATTTAGATGAAAAGAGGCCCTGGGCTATTCCACTTATGGGGCCCTTTCACCTCCCATTTTTAAGTGTGTAAATTACATGAGAGATAATAAAATACATCATTACTGTGATATATATCAATATATTAAATGAAACATGTTGTAATTGGTACTAACCTTTATAAAAAATGTGGCACGGATAAATAAAAGGCCCCTCTTGATCTTGAGGTCCTAGGCTGAAGCCTAGTTAGCCTATAGGAAAATCTGGCCCTGCCCACAACAAGTGCCAGGTTTGAAGGTATACTATAGCTGTGATGGTGAAACTTTTTAAACTCATGTGCCAAAAGCAGGGGGGAGCGCAGGGGGGTCATGTGTGGACATGCCACGCCCATAATACAATGCGCACAACCCCAGTGCGCATGCACACATGACCAGCGGTTTCCCCCCATTTTGGCATGCTTTTTTTGCCCTCCCCAGGCTCCAGAGGCTTTATAGGAGGCTCTATAGGAGCCTGGGCAGGGCGAAAACAGACTCCCCGGCGCCCTCCGGAGGTTTCATGAGCTTCCCTGAAGTCTCTGGAGTGCAAAAACCTAGCCCTATGGGCAAACTGGAAGTTCAGGAACAGACTTCCAGTTTGCTCGTAGGGCCAGTTTTAGTCCTCCGGAACCTTCAGGAACCTTCAGGAGGCTTCCCTGAAGGCTCCGGAGGATGAAAAACAGCCCTACAGATAAACCGGAAATGACTCTGGGGAGGATGAAAAATAGCCTTAAAAAAGGCCGAAGTCAGCTGGCCAGCGCATGCATGCGCGCTGGCCAGCTGACAGGGCAACGCCTCGTGTGCCCTAACAAATGGCTCTGTGCCACCTGTGGCCTGCGTGCCATAGGTTTGCCATCCCGGATATATAGTATACTATATTGAAGGTATACTATATATTGAATATATATAGAGTCGGACAGTGAGGAGGTTGGGGAGGAACATGGGCTAGTCCTGGAATGGGGTAAAGGCTTGAACAAGGGCTCTGCATTGGAGGCAGAGAGGGGCCAAGGCCAACTGGTAGTCATTGGCTGCCCCCAGAACCTCTGGAGCCTTGAAGTCTGACATTAGCGAAACAGAAGAATAGAAGGAGCCTATTCCCAGTGTGTACATGTGCAGAGCTGCCCGAAGGCAAGAACAATTAAGAAAACAGAGTCAACTTGGGAGTAAGGCTTGGAGATGATTTGCCCCTCCCATAAGCCATAAAAGAGGAGCGAACGGAACATGAGCTTTTGGAGGAAGCAATTAGTTTATCTGGTCAGTTCAAGCTTTGAAAAGTTGTGTTTGACTTTGGCTTTGCTCTGTATTTGGCAATTAGGTCTCTGGCAGCATTCCAAGGGAGATAAGGTGGGTGTTTATCAACATTCCCCTGAAAGACTGTGGCAACTTGAGCAGACATCTGTTGGAATCTTCATAGACTGCTTGTGAAGCGGTGCTGACTGTGAATGACCATAATCCACAGCCGTATATATAAAAGATGGTTTTGAGGACAAAGATTTTGATTTATGCTTTCTCAGGAAGCCTAGGTCAGAACAGTGGGAAGGTAACAGCGTTCTGTGTGCCTTCGGTGTTGAGTCATGCCGGCCACATGACCACGGAGATGTCGTGGTCCACACTGGCTCTTTGGCTTTGAAATGGAGATGAGCACTGCCCCCTAGAGTCGGGAACAACTAGCACCTACGTGCGAGGGGAACGTTTACCTTATAGTATATGAGTGTTGCAACTGGTTGTGGCAGCCACAAGGATGGAAAAGTTCTTGAGCTTTGTTTCTCAACCACAATAACAACTTCAATTCCTGGTTTGGGGGATCCTGCCTGAGGAACATGCTGGATGGGGAATCCTGGGAGTTGAAATGCACACATCTTAAAGATGATGAGGTTGACCAACAGTACTCATTACAACCTTGTTCTATTCAATCAGTCCCTTTGATTCTTGATTGAAGCCTTCTGAACCTACCTCCAAAATGCAGATAGGGCCAGTAACAGGAACTAGGACAAAGCTGACCACTGCTCTCATCCAATCCTACCATGATTATCCCCCTCAGTTCACAATTTTCCACTTCTGTGTCAATCAAAATTTCAAGCAGGGCATGGAGAATTGGAATGGGGAGGAGGTTATTTCTTCCTTCACAATGCTTGAACTTGGGGGGCCTGATTAATACTAATTAGGGGAGATTGTGTCCGAACTAGAATAGAATATATAATTGAACAGTGGAATTGATTGCCATAAAATGAGATGATGACCACTCTTTTGAAAGGTGATTGGACAACTTCATGGAGCATTGCTCTATCAATAGCCATTAACCTTGATGGCTGTTCATTACCGCTGAAATCACAAGGACCACTCTCTCAATTCCAGCTTAAGCCTATCCAACTACATTTTTTTTCCTACAGCACTATAAATGTCAAATGAGTTACCTTTCAATCCAACTCATTCTGGCTCTGATAGCAACTCAATCCAGCAAGAATTGCAAGAGGAAGGGGAAATGCTTCTTTGTATTCTTCTGCTCATGTTAATGCTTTCAGTTTTAGACAGGTTTTTGACATAGTTCCCGAGCTTGGAAGGCGGTGGGTAGAGCTGTTTTTGAAATATAAAAATCATAGAATCATAAAAATAAAGCATTGGAAAGAAGTTCAGAGGTCTTCTAGTCTTATTATTACATCTGGGGCAAATGGCTGTCCAATCTTTTCTTGAAGACTTCTAGTAATGGAGGACCCTCTGGAGGCAAGTTGTTCCACTGATTAATTGCTCTCACTATCAGGAAATTGCTTCTTAGTAGTATGTTGGATCTCTCTTTGATAAGCTTCCATCCATTATTTCAAATGATTGTCCAATTTCTTCTGGAAAACATCCAGTGATGGAGTACCTACTTCCAGAGGCAAGTCACTCCACTGGTTAATTGTTCTGAATGACAGGAATTTTTTCTTTCATTCTGGTCATCTTCCATCTGTTACTTCTTGTCTTGCCCTCAGGTGCTTTGGAGGATAAGTGGTCCCCCTCTTCTTTTGTGACCACCCCTCAAATGTTGGAAGACTGCTATCATGTCACTCCTAGTCCTTCTTTTCACTAGGATAGACATTCCCAGTTCCCTGAACCATTCATCATACAAGGGTTGTTTTTCTGGTGGTGTTGGAATTTGCTTTTTCAAATGTATTGCTAATAATTTGCTACAAGCCTTAACTTTCAAGTAAAGCTTCTCTTTTAGAAACCAGGACTGGCATCATTCAATACATTGTAGGTAACAGCTTCATTTTCAGGTATTCTCAAGCCTCTATAAACAAAAAAAATATATTGAAGCCCAACTTCAATATATAAGGTATAGAAAAAACAGGAATAATTAGTCCACTTTTAATATATGATGGTCCTTCTCATACCTGTTTTCCACGGAAACAAATTCTTTTGTAAGCATATGCTTTTATCCTCCATACTTCAAGATCTTTCCTTCCTCGCTTCTCATTAAGTTTTTTCCCCTCCAGACCTTGTCTAGATGCTCCCAGCTATTCCCCTAAACCAGTGGTGGGATTCCATTTTTTTTACTACTGGTTCTGTGGGTGTGGCTTGGTGGGCGTGGCAGGGGAAGGTTACTGTAAAGTCCCCCTTCCTTCCCGATCAGCTGGGACTCAGGAGGCAGAGAATAGATGGGGGGCGGGGCCAGTCAGAGGTGGTATTTAACAATTCTCCGAACTACTCAGAATTTCTGCTTCTCCAGAATTGGTCAGAACTGGCTGAATACAGCCTCTGCTCCAAACTTGAAGGGATGTTTCAGGCTCTTCCTCTTGGAGGTGATTTAAAGCTATATTAAAGCCACTCATTCACACGTTACCTGGACATCCCTTTTGAACACTTGTATAGATTTCTGGAGCAAGTCCCCCCCCCCCAGATTGTTTCTGGCTTTGTCCAGAGATTTTTGTCTGAGTCTTTTCACAGAGGTTTGTAGCCTATTCTGGATGCCCCCACCCAAAGCACTCTGTTTTTGGTCCTAGGAGGCTTCAGGAAGGCCTGCTAGGCCCAAAACAGAGCACAGGGGGGGGGTCACACATGCTCGGGGGGGGGGTTCAGGGATGCACAGGGGTGAGGGGAGCATAGGGGTTTATGTGCACATGCTCAGGGGCCGGGGCACATTGCATTATAGGTGTGGGCACGTGCACACGTGTGTTTTTGGCACGCGAGGAGAAAAAAGTTAGCCATCACTCCTAGAGGAGCAAAGAAACAAATTCATCTGACTTGGCATTGGTTTCACTTAATGACCTTGGCTTTCACTTAACAAAGTTCATAAAATTAGCTTAGTCATGTGGGTGACCGGATTAATGGGTACCAGTACTTACAGCCATGGTGGACAGGTTCCATTATGATTGCAAATCAAGGACTACTTAGACACAAATGGATTGCAGCTTTTATAAGCCCAGGAGGCAGACATGATGTGAGAAAAGCTTTGTTCTCTTCCCTGTTTTCTGAGATATCCACCAAAAGTATTTGGCAAATCATATCATTCTTGTTCCTACAACCTGAATCATCTCCAAGGAGGCTTCCTGGGATGATATAACCCTGTTTCCCTGAAAATAAGGCCTCCCCAGATAATAAGCCCTCCCTGAAAATAATTCAACACAGCAGCAGCCACAAGGTGAACACGCTCGCGGCCTCATGTACCTCAAAAATAATAAGACCTCCCCAAAAATAAGGCCAAGTGCTTATTTCGGGGAGTCAAATGAAAATAAGACCCTGTCTTATTTTAGGGAAAACATGGTAGACATTGCAAGCTTTCAAAATGAGCTGTGAATTGATGCTAAACTTTTTCTTGAGCTGTCATTTGCACTTTTAAATATTCAAGTATTAATTTGGGTCACTGTTAAACCTTAGGCATGAATGGTTTAAACTTGATAAATAAGAGTATTTATTTCTTGGTAGCCATAGTAATTATTTATTGCCCTTAGTGGTAATCTTTGCAGGATTATAAATTCCCCCCCCCCCCAGCACTACTTGGCAATACTGGGAGTTTAAGACTTTATTGATCATCACCTAGCAAAGAATTTTAATGTAACCACAAGGGCATGGTGAACTGTAACTCCTTTGCATTTGCATTGCAAATGTTGTGAAAACAAATGACGTTAACCTTGACTTTGGTCTTCTCTTCATCTCTTAGCAAAATAAATGAAGCTATATTGACCACAATGAGTTCATTCACAGGGACATCTTAAGTATCTTGCTTAGTTGGATGTCCTAGCAGCCAACTGCACCCCTTGTAATTAAAGGCTGCCGCTGACAGCTCCTTCTAAACACTGCGGCCATAGGAAAGCCCAACCGCATGAAATTCCTCATTGCCAGCAACAGTCTGACCTCCCTTTGACTCTTTAAAGAACACCTTGGCATGAAGAGATGGAAGATGCAAGCTGACCTACATATTCAGTGTTTAATATTAGAGCATTTCTTGTTTAAAGGGAAATAAAAGGATGCCCAACAAGAATGGTTAACTAAATTATATTTTCAGCAATGAAGCTTAGCCTCATCCATACACGACTTGACACTATTTGCTGGGATTGTCATTTTTATCATGACTACCATATTTTTCAGAGAATAAGACACACCAGAGTATAAGACGCACCAAGGTTTTGAAGAGGCAAATTAAATATAGATAGATAGATAGATAGATGATAGATAGATAGATAGATAGATAGATAGATAGATGATAGATAGATAGATAGATAGATAGACACACACACACATATATATATGTGTGTGTGTGTGTGTGTTGTATTTGTACTGATAAATAAATAAAGGGAGACTAGTATAGATCTATTTCGAGCTAATTAGCTCTCATCAGCTAGCCATACCCTTACTGGGATTTGAACCTGGGCTGTATTATATCTTAGGCAGGAGTCTTAGCCACTAAGCCACGGGCACTCTGCAAACCTCCCAAAAATGGCCTGTTTTTTGCAAAAATGGGCCCATTTTTAAAAAGGGGGCATGAATAGCCCTTAGGAGGCTTGTAGTGTGTTCCTGGGGAGGCAGGGGCAGGGGCAAAAACAAGCAAAAAACGGCCCATTTTTGTGAAAACAGGTCCTTTTTTTGTAAAAAAAAAAAAAAAGGGGGGGGGAAGCATTAGAAAGCATATAGAGTGTTCCTGGGGGCTGGGGGAGGCACAACTGAGCAAAAAACAGGCTGCTTTTTGCTCATTTTTGCCCTCCCCAGCCGCCAGCAGCTCTCTGAAAGCCTCCTACAAGCTATGCATGCTCATTTTGGTGAAAGGGTGGGGTTTTGGGAGGCAAAAAATGCTGTATTCAATGTATAAGGCGCACCCAGATTTTCAGCTTCTTTTTTGAGGGAAAACGGTACGTCTTATACTAAAAAAATACGGTGTATCAATGGTGGCTCAGTGGCTAAGACACTGAATTTATCAATCAGAAAGGTTGACAGTCAGTCACATTTGGCATTTTTGTCCACCTAGTGAGTCTTTCCCATGGGATGGGTTGATATTTCATGGTGTTACAGGTATCACCACAGGTTGCAAGCAGTTCCAAATAAAACTGTTTTTTGCAATTGATTGATGGTGAATTTGTCAATGTTATTACTACTATTTATGCATGTGCCTTCCAGTCAGTATTGATTCTGCAGTTTTCTTAACAATATTTTCAGAAGTGATTTGCCATTGCCTTCCTCCTAGGACTAACAGAAAGTTAACTGGTCCAAGGTTACCCATCTGACTTTGTGCCTAAAACAGGATTAGAACTCAGCATCTCCCAGATTTTAGTCAAATGCCTTTACTACTCTACCAAACTTCTCTCAAGCTGATTAAGTTGGAGTAGCTTTAATTGTTGGGGGGGTGGGGGGAAATGTAGAAGCAAATGTGTAAGATGATAAAGATATACACATCAGGGCGGGTTAAAAAAATAGCAGCTGCAACCATACCCTTTTAAAATTCAACTTGACATATTAGAAAATAGGCAGTGTGTTTCTTGCAGATAATTTGTACAGTATCCTCTTTTTGAAATTGGATGAAAGGTAACCAATTAAATGCAAAGAAGATTTTATGCACAAATGCAATTTAATACACTCGCTGGATTTTCCTGTTATGATCGAACCTAACTACTTTAAAAACATTAATCTATGCAAAAGTTTTCTGCATTTTCCCTGGTTTTAGAAAATGGCAGAGAAAAATCACACATCGTATTAGCACCCTATTCCTTTGTGCGATGTCTTTACTTCCACACAGTTTTTAATAGAGCAATTTCATGCCTTTTTAACTAACTTTTTCATTCAGTGATTGCAAGCAGGATGGGGGTGGAAAAGAACTGTTGTAGCATATTATTCAATTCTTGGCATCGCTTATGAGCGGAATAATAGCACACTATTTGTGCATGAGTTTGCGTGGATGCGTGACATCCACATCAGTTCAAAGAGATTCTTAAAACCCAGAGATAACAAAATCCCTCAAACTTTCATCATAAATTAGAATTTATACCGGGCTTAAGTTATTGAGCATTAACCTTTTCTTTTGTCTCTGGATCTTCGAATTGTTCCAGAAAATCACTATCCTCATTTTGATAATATTGAATGGATAGTGTAATAAAAAGGAAGGACTTGTCTTTCTACAAATCACAGCTAATCCTTGACTTTAAAAGGTAAAGGTAAAAGTTCCCCTTCTACATATGTGCTAGTCGTTTCTGATTCAAGGGGTCGGTGCTCATCTCCATTTCAAAGCCGAAGAGCCAGCACTGTACGAAGACTTCTCCGTGGTCATATGGCCGGCATGACTAAACATCGAAGGCGCACAGAACGCTATTACCTTCCCACCAAAGGTGGTTCCTATTTTTCTACTTGCATTTTTATGTGCTTTCGAATTGCTAGGTTGGCAGAAGCTGGGATGAGTAACAGGAGTTCACTCTGTTACGTGGTGCTAGGGATTTGAACCGCCAAATACTTGAGTTTTCTAATCGACAAGCTCAGCATCTTAATCACTGAGCCACCGCGGGCCTTGACTTTCATTTAATGACCATTCAAAGTTAACAGTACTGAAAAAAGTGACAAAGTTTTTCACAGTTGTGACATTTGCATCATCCTCATAATCATGTGATCAAAGTTCAGATGTTTGGCAACTGATTCATATTTATGACCATTGCTGTGCAAACTCAATGGGGAAGCCAGATTCACTTAATAGCCATGTGAATAAGTTAACAACTGCATTTTGCAAAAATCCAGGAGTAAATGTTAGGTTTTGGGAAAACCACCATAAAACACAGCCATGTGACCAAAGACACTGCAGGCAGCTATAAATGCAGTCAAAGGACTGGGAGAGCAGGGATGGCCGTCAGAACTTTTAACCCTCATCAAAAGTAGCTTTATAACTTTAAATGGTCACAAAGTCTCCAATTGGAATTTTAGGACTACCTTTATATGGTTTTGACTCTCTTGTTGTCAAGGTTCAAAGGAATCACATTAAGTTCTAGTTGAGAAGATTTATAGCTCAAGCCCATTCACTAGAATCTTGCCAACTAATCTTCTTTTTCCTAGCATATCCTTGCAAGTGCTTGGCCTGCTATTCTGATCATTGAACGTCGCTCTACATGGTCAGCTTTATTACCAGGGTGCAGGCCTTTGACTTGCATATCTTTGTTGATGGTGTCTTGCCAACTCTGTTTTGAACACCCACAAGGTCGCTGGACATTGACTTCTACTTGGTAGGCAGTCTTGGCCACACATGAAGGTGCTGCTCTCAGGACATGTCCATACCAGAGGATCTGGCCTTCTTTCATCTTCTCTACAATTGGTGCCATACCAAAATGTTGTTGAATGGTGTCATTTGTGATGTGATCAAGAAGGCAGATGCCCGATATCCAAAGGGGCATTCACATTTCCATGGTATGGAGAGAGCTTTCGGTCCCTTTTGTTGCTGCCCAGCATTCAGTGCCATACAATGCAACTAGGTGGATGGTTGTCTTGTAAATCTTAGATTTAAGATGGGTTGGCATTCGTCTGTCACGTAACACACCAGTGAGTTCTTGCCAATGCATCCAGGCTGCATTCACCCTTGCTTGCATCTCGCCACTGATGTTGCCATTGCCTTGGAAGTGGGATCCCAGGTACCGAAAAATGTCCACCTTCTTTAGGTTTTCTCCATTGATTTGAAGTGCTCCAGGGGTGGTGACAGTCTCCAAGTACTCAGTTTTCTTGATGTTGAGGTGGAGCCCAAAATGGTTGAGATGAACAATGGTCAGCAATAAATTGGTGCAAGATCAACAAAATTTGGTCAACAAAATTCAAAGAGGGATGGATCTAGATCAGTGATGGCAAACCTATAGCACGCGTGCCACAGGTGGCACACAGAGCCATTTGTCAGGGCACACAAAATGCTGCCCTGTCAGCTGGCCAGCGCGCATGCCCGCGCTGGCCAGCTGAGTTCACCCTTTTTTAAAGCCATCTTTCATGCTCCCCAGGCTCCAGAGGCATTATAGGAGCCTGGGGAGGGCAAAAACAGCCCCCCCCGCCCCCCCGGACACCCTCCGGAGGCATCAGGGAAGCCTCCGGACAGTCCCTGAAGCCTTTGGAGCGCTCAAAATGACCCTCCGAGCAAACCAGAAGTCAGCAAACCGAAGGCTTCAGGGACTGTCTGGAGGCTTCCCTGACGCCTCCAGAGGGCGTCCGGGGTGTGGGGGGTGGGGGAGGCTGTTTTCGCCCTTCCCAGGCTCCTATAAAGCCTCTGGAGCCTGGGGAGGGCGAAAAAAGCATGTAAAATGGGGGTCGCGTCTGTAGTGCGCGCATGCACACTGGTGGTCACGCATTGCATTATGGGTGCGGCACGCCCACACACGACCCCCCTGCGCTCCCCCCACTTATGGCACGCGAGCCAAAAAAAGGTTCGCCATCGCTGATCTAGATTGTTGTGACAATCTAAGGATTCTAAGCTGATGATAGATTTAACTCCCCCTCTCACCTCTGCCTGCACTTCTATGGATAAAGGCAGTTAATTTATTCATTTATATTCAAGACACTTGAATAAAATTTCAGCTTTCATTTCCTTTCTATATTTGGCTTGTAAGCATTTTTTCCCAAGGAGACTGAAAAATGTTTCTAGAATTATTTATTCATAGCTATTAAATATTTTAAGGCTGTTTTCTTGCTAAAATAAAATTCAATAGCTGCTATTAATTCAATGTACAGGATTAATTCAGTATACAGTAAATTGATATGATCAACTGTCATAATTTGGCAATGTTTTCTCAGTTCATTAGATTATTGGTTTTTAATATTGGCAGCATTTGAATATGAGTCTGTTCTGCCATTCTGAGCTTTGATTACAATTTGGAAGCAAAACTAGCAAAACGTTTGTAGAAATAAATTGTTCTGGGATGCAATTGAATCAATTAAACTTTAAAAACAAAACTTTTACCAACCTGTTCTGGGATCTTTTTATCTGACATTGCTGCTGAATAAACTGGAAATTGTATCTGAACATATTCATTAACTGACATCAATAATCATTTCAGTTTTGTTGACCTGGTGTATTTGGATGACATGGCCAGCTAACCCATGGGTTTTCCAAAATCTTCTAGAATTTTTGATAACTGTACATTCTGCAAAGGAGGGAACTGAAAGAAAAGAATAAAATAAAAACCTAGCTACACAGTTTGTTTCCAAAATGAAACCTGTAGATTAAATGTATTATTGACTGAGCACAAACATTTGATGATGCAACTGTATATTTTGGAATTATGCAAGGTGAGAGCAAAATGGAGAAATACAGAGTGGAAATAAAGCATATGGAGAAAGATTTGCAAAAATGACATGAGTTGTGGGTTATCAAGTCTCCAAGATAATTCCCTCTCTAGTCTTACCAACCATCACCTCCAATGAAACCAGCCTGAACTAGTAATTAAGGCCAGAAAACGAGAAACTGTGAGACACTGAATTCTAGTCGAACCTTAGGTATAGCAGTCAGCTGGGTAACTTTGGGCCAATCACCAGGGGGACTGTGACTTCTAGTCCTGCCTTAGCCATGAAAGCCAGAAGATGATTAATTGAGTCAATCATCTTCTCTCAACCCAACTCATCTCATAGGCTTGTGGTTCGGGGGGGGGGGGGAATAGGAGGAGAAATGTATATGCTCACCACCTTGAGATATTTGTAAACATATTGAAAGAAGAAAAGGAAGGAGAGAGAAAGGGGTGGAGGGGAAAGAAGGAAAGGAGAGTGAGGAAGGGCAGAAGATAGGAAGATGAAGATGCTTTGGATACATTCACTGCCTTGAGTTACTCGGGAATCAGTTTGATGCTTCCTTGAAAGGTGTAGTGATGTCCTTCGGTTATCAAGAAAGATGGTGAGATACATTTCATTGATTCCCAAATATTCATTTTATAAGTAAACTGTCTAACTAGTAGATGTCCCTGGAAACTTCATACTGGTCAGGGAAAGGAGTAGGTATCGTTTGTTGTTCAACAATATGTTTCAAGAAGATCTGATAAAGTATTATGTTAAAGCAGTGTTTCCCTACCAGGTCTATGACATCTTGGCACCTCCATCTAGCCACAGCCAGGTTGCCTTGGCTATCTTGGCACCACCATCTCAACTCTGGGCAAATCACCAGGAAAAACTCACTATGGGATAACTCAATTCCCCCCACCCCTTATAGAACCTCCTTTTAATAGGAGGCAGACATCAACTGTCTTGTCGCAATTGGCTAATTCTCTGGATTTAGCCTCCTGTGGGCATAGCTGATCAAGTGGGTGGGAGCATGTATGCTCCCTGTGTGGCTGTCTATGGGGCCACTGTTGCTGCCCATGCACAAGAGGCCCATCCCACTTTGCACCCACCTGCTGGGGAGACCTTCTACCCAGACCATATTCACTTGTTCTTTTTCCCCTGCAGGCCCTTGTGGGAGGATAGCATCCATTCCACTTTCCTGTTATGCTGTCCACCTGCCACCCACCAAGAAGAAAGACACCTCTCATCTGCTGGCAGTGCAATGAGACACCACAGACAGCCACATGGAGTGGATGCGCTCCAACTTGACTGACCAGCTGTGTGCCCACAGGAGGCCAGATCTGTGATCCATTGCAACACTGTGGTTGATGCCTCCTCCTGCAAAGAGAGGTGTGTATGGGATGCATTAAGTTGTCCCTCAGAGAATTTCTCCTGGCAATTTGTCCTGCACCAAGATGGAAATGCTGAGATGGCTAATTTGCCATGTTGAGATGGCAGCACCAATGTGTTCTATTGCAGTGATGGTTAACCTTTTTGATGCCGAGTGCCCAAAGCATGCCTGTGAATACATACGTATGTGCCCCAATCCCCAAAATGCAATGCAAGTGCCCCTGTGCATTCACGCATGTTCCCTGCATATGTGCTCCCATGCATGTTCCCAGGCTCCTGTTTTGGCTTCCAGGTTGGTGCAGGAGGCTTTTCAAGCTCAAAACCGGCTGTAGGGAGGGAGAGGCACCTGTGGAAGGTAGAACCTGTGGAGATTGGGGAAGGCACAGGTGGCAGGAATGCAGGAGAAAGCTAGGGCGCACTGGGAGGAAACTGCAGAGATTGGTGAAGGTCCCATCCCTGTGAATGCATGGCAAAGACCCAAAGACCAGCTGGGCAGTGGGAGGTGCGCACACATGTGCAGTGGAGCTGTGCCGGCATGGCAGCTGGTGTGGCTGCAGAAAGGGCTCTGCATGCCACCTGTGGCATGTGTGCCCTAGATTTGCCATCACAGTTGTATTCCATTCCCTATCCTGGCAGCTTTAAGACATACAGATATCAAATCCCAGAATTCCCCAGCCAGAATTAAAGTCCACGTGTCCTAAAGTTGCCACGGTTGGGAAACCCAGTCTATGTTCAAGGTATTTTCTTTAGTGCATTATTAAAATATCTAGATCTAGTCAAATGTCATCATCTCCTCTAAAAGTCCAAGATAACCCAAGTTCCTTGCATCTCTAGTCCAAGCGTTTCTTTGTCAAGAAAATGGAGAAAATACTGCAGGAGATGAATGTGGTTTTCCAAATCTGTGAAATAACAAAAAAAGTGACTTGGGTTAGGCTTTTACCATATGTTACTTAAAATGCCTGTTCCTTCCAGATGGATTACTGCAGTCTTCTCCAACCTACCTGCCCAGATGGGCTAAAACTACAGTTCTCAGCATTCTAGAGGACTATGAGATACTGGCTCCAGGTGTCCTCTGGAAGAACCAACATAAAACAGCTTTGATGATGATGGACGTCCAGTTAATATTTTAATATTAAAAATGAATGAAGAGCAGAATGGTGGTGGATCCCAGATCCCGGCGCAGCCAGTATGCTGCGCACAGGGCCGAGCATCCTAGACAGGTGTGTGCACTGCATGCACATACCACTGCCCTATGACATCCAGCTGCCCGGCGGAGGTCACACAGGTGCCGCATGCTGTGCTCGTATGCGCAATGGGCTGGTTTCAGCATTAAACACCCATAGAACACGGGTGAGCTGGTGGGCCAAACAAGCTACCATACCAGAACGGTGGTCGCTTCTCCCAGATACTCCCGGTACGGCCGTACTGCCCGGAACCCACCACTGGATCAGAGGTGGTATTCAGTTCACCTGAACCGGTAGTGGAAATTGCAGGTGGGCCTGCTGACCTGCCTCAGTTCTATGCCATCCTATTTAGGCATGTTTTTGAGGCTAGGCACCTGCACGGAAGGCAACGCATATGCGTGGAAGGCTGGGTGCATGTGTGGCAGGGGGCAGGCGCATGCAGGGTGAACTGGTGGTAACAGAAATGTGAAACCCATCACTGGTGAAGATGACCATCTGTGGTGCAAACTGTATGTGCCTGGCAGATTGTTATTTTCGATAAGCAACACACTAATTTAACTTGGTTCTATTGAACTTAACAGCAAGGAACGTGTCCCACTTGAATGATGAGGAACTCAGTGACTTTGATCTAACGATCACTTTCTAAAATTGGGGGAGGGGCTGTTCCAAAAAAAACCCACCAAAGAGTAGCTGGAGCCAGGCAGGGGAAACTAAAATTCATTTCATTTAAGTAATTAAGTGGAATAGGATCAAGCTTAAAATTAGATTATGGAAATGAAAATGATTACTCACCGCATAGCTTTTAAATATTTTTTTCCTCCCCTTTGTCCCATAAAGAATATTAATGTAGTGAGGCTCTTCACCCTACAGTGAAGTCTTGTGTGGGGGCATGTATTTCAAACAATAAAACTGGGGAGGAAAATCTTCCCTATCTCTTTAGAGACATAAAGCCGTATTCATAGTACAAACAATGGTAAATGGAGTAGTTATCTCAAATAATATAAAACAAACTTAATCCAGATTCCAGAAAAATTTGATGCCCTTCTCTTTCAAATAAGACTATTTATCAAGTTTATATGGGGTGCAATATTTGGCTGAAGATTTAACCATGTGTACTTTTATATTCAGGATGGGGTTGAAAAAAAACGGTTAGCAGCATTTTTCATACGCAGAAGACATATAAATGAAAGGAATAGAGAACATTTTATTTTATCTGCCATGCTTGGAAGTACAGCTAGAAGATTAGAACTTACGCAATTCCCAGTTTAAGCAGCCTTGGAAGTGTCACAGACATTGATGTTTCTCCACCTAGAACAAATGCACTTTTCTGGCAGAATGGAGACGTTTCAATGTTATTAACAAACCCTGTGAGCTGAAAGTTTTAAGGTTAGATAGCATCGGATTCATAACTCATGGATATGTATTTGTCTGAAGTGGCGCAGGGTTTCCTGCTTAAGCAGGGGGTTGGACTAGAAGATCTTCAAGGTCCCTTACAACTCTGTTATTCTATGTAGTTCAAGGAATCATCAAGTGATTTTCCAGAGATCCAAAATTGAAATAAGGGGTAGTCCTTGAATTACAGCCACAATTGGGACCAGAATTTGTGCTGCTAAGTGAGACAATTGTTAACAATTGTTAACCCAATTTTATGACAGAATAACAGAGTTGGAAGGGACCTTGGAGGTCTTCAAATCCAACCAGCCTATACCATTTCAAATCAATGGCTGTCCAATCTTTTTCTGCCATGTTTGTTTTTTAAATAAATCGCCCTAGTTGTTAAGTGAAGCACACGGTTATTAAATAAACTGGCTTCCCTTGTTGACTTTGCTTGTTGGGAGCCAACTGGGAAGATCACAAATAGCAATCAGGTGATCTTGGATTTCTGCAACCATCATAAATCCATGCTGGTTGCGAAGGATATGAATTTTGATCATGTGACTGGAAGGCCGCTGAGGCAGTTTTAATGACAAGGACCAATCATAAGCCACTTTTCCAGCCGCATCATAAACCCTGAAGGATGGTTAAATGAGTGGATGTAAGTTGAAGACCACCTGTAGAAACTAGGTGCCTCCTGGCGTTCTCAGAGACTAAGAAGGGAATAAACCAAGATTAAAAATTACTTTCCTCCGTAAAAAAATAGCAGCAACAGTCAATGCATGGAATTATGTCACAATTTTAAGCAAATAAATTGTTTTCTTCTTCACACATATAATCATCTATGAAAAAAGCTCTCCTTACAATGCTTTAAAAAACGTATTTTCATGAAATTTGAATATGCTGTTATGTTATGATTTACTCAATCTATACCTACCTATATCACAGATTATAGAATGACATTAAAAAAAATCTCTATGACACCTGAGGGTTGGGGTAATGGGGGCATGTGTTTTGATAATAGCTTGGCACCAAGGACCGGGCTGGCTTGCGCTTGCCAACTAAAATCAGTTCATCCTATACATACATCCATGGGAAAATATTTGTGATATAAATTATTAACTCCCCCTGGTAGTGTTTATTTCATCATGATGTTGGATGGTGTCCTTGCCTTGAATCTTAACTGTCTGGCAGGGAAAAACCCATTTTAAGCATCACAGCGTTTGCTTCCTAAAAGGCCTTTGCAAGATTCTTTCTTCGGACTAACAAATTCATCCTTCAAAATGTCTCATGCAATTGCTAAAAAGAAAAAGAAAAGGTTTGGAAAGAAATAAACCCGATCAGAAACACTGCCGTATAATCACAGTTATAACTCACTGGCCCCAAGTTCAGAAAAACCACACAGAATATTATGGCAACATTTATTAAATGTCTATGTAGTCATAGTCAAAAGATTCTTTGTGGGACACGACATTATGAGAATATAAAACACCCACGGTAAGATTGAACATCTATGTGAAAAGGCAATAAATAATAACAAAACAACCAATATCCATATAAACCAGAGTCACATATAAGTGAATCAGAGGAAAGTTGCCACCAGCATTACTGCTAGTTTGGCGTGCAAAAAAATGCACAAGTGTGTGCATTTACACCTAAAAAGGTCTGTGCATGTGCAGAGCATAAGAAAAGGGGGAAATTACATTTCTGCAATGGAGAATGTTTTGTGCATGCACAGAAGCAAAAATAAAGATGGCGTCGCCGACAATAGAATCAGTTCAGGTGCATGGACGGCCGAGTTACTACCTACTCGGCCGAACCGGGCCGAATCAGTAGGAAGGAACCCACCTCTGAAGTCAACCAGTGATGAGATTCTCTGTACATAAAGTAGAAAGAAGTCAGCACGAGCTCCATTCTCTGCAGGTCTAGAAGACATTTGATGCTGGACAATCCTGTCTTTTAAATGGAGCTTGGTCTATGGCACAAGGATGTAGGGGACAGAAGGAGTAACCTTGAGGGACAGGAGAAAGAACCAGTGCCCAAAACAATGGTCAGATAAAGAAATCTTACTCCGACATTGCATGCAAGATCCCATCTATTCTGTAACACCGTGGGATGTGATACAGTCTTCAAAGAAATGCATCACCTATTTGAAAGGCCACCTACCACATTCTGTTCAGCAGATCTATTTATTTAGTTATGTGTTTGCTTGCTTAACTTCTATGCCACTCATCTCGCTGAAATGATCTAGGTGGTTTAGAGCCATTCAATAAAAATACCATATAAATCATTGAAACAAAAAATGAAGACCATAAATTTATAACTCAGTTAAATTCAGTTGAGCAACACGGAAAAGATGGGAGGAAAGAGCACACAGGGAGGAGAAGGTGGAGCCTGTCTAATGTAATCTAATATAATCATTATTTGTCTGAAATGGTATAGGGTTTCCTGTCTGAGTAGGAGGTTGGACTGGAAGATCTCCAAGGTCCCTTCCAACTCTCTAATTCTAATAATTCTGATTCTGATCCTGATCCTGATCCTGATCCTAATCCTAATCCTAATCCTAATCCATTAGTCACCTACAGGTTGCCATTTCCCCATTGGAACCCCAGGACAGTTCACCTAGCAATGTCTTCAACGCCTTTCAAAAAGCCAGAAAGGTGGATGTGGATCCCACCTGGAGTGGGGGGCGGGGGGTGCAATGTTCCAAAGAGCAGAAGCCAGGCAGAAAAAACTTTTCTCCTGGAATCTACCAGCCAAAATTCCTTGACCGAAGAGTCTGTAGAAATACTTCTTCTGCTAAGCATGAGCGGGACGGACTAATCCCATTGGGATGTAACAGTTCCTCAGATAACATGGACTTATGCCACAAAGAGATTTAAACCAACATCTAAAATTGGACTCAGAAGCAAACTGGCAGTTGGTGCAACCCATTGAAAAGTAGTGCAACATGGGCTGTTTTAGAAGTCCAAAGAATTGATCGCGCAGTTGCATTTCGTAATAGCTGAAGCTTCCAGGTGCTCTTCAAGGATAGCCCCATGTAGAGAGCCCATATCTAGGTTTAATTTCTGAGACTCTGTGATCTGTTATTAATAGAGAGGCTCAGCCACCATATCAGGGCGTGGTATGCAATATGGGACCACTTCGTGCAATGTCCGCCATGAATCTCAAATCCAATCCCTTTAAAATCATTATTAGATTTTCATGACCTTAGAAAGCAGAAAAGCTATCACAATAAGCCAATAAAAAAACTCATAAAAGTATGACAGTCAAGAGGTTGATTCTATACTTTGTGTATCAACACAAACAAGGTTGTGTTTAAAAGAAATCAAAGCTTCCTGTGGAACGTTAGTGTGGTTATTATATGACAAGCTTTCATGAATTCTGTCCATCAAAACCCAAAGTATAATACATTTGTTAATCTTTTAGGTGCCCCACAAAGCTTCATTGTTTCTGTTTTGCTAATAAGTATTCCTCTCTCTAAACTCTGTAAAATGATAATTGATCACTTTTTGCAGACTGTGTCCGATTTATATGTTCACTGCACTGGAAAATTATAAACAAAGCAAGCTTTTAAAAATAATTTTAATATCATACTGAATAACTTGGATATTAAAAGTCTGCAATGTTTTTCCTATTCTTTTCCACACATCACAAGCCTGGTGTATAATCAATGGGTTATTATTTATTAGAGCATATTTTATACAGACACACAAACTCATGTACACAATATAGTTACCAAGAAATCAGCCACAATGAAACAAATAGACCCTTTTCTTATTTATTGTCCAGGTAGATCTTCGGTGAAACTTAGTTTTGCAATTCATATCTACAAATTTTATATGGAATTTGGCATGTGCACTAGTTCTCACAATAAATATTAGTTCTCATACATGGTTCTATCCTACATTTCTTTTTGTTTCATGTTTCCAATTCCTAAAAAAAAAAAAAACTTTAGTAATATCAGCCATGAAATCACACTGGATAGTTCATTCTTTTAGTTTGTTTAAAATAATTTTAAATGGTACCAGTTGTGTTGTTTATATTCCTTAATCTATATGCTTCAGCTCCCTTAATTTTTCCTACTGTATACCCTTTTTAGGCATTGGTGTAACAGATATATAAGAGAAAAGAAAGATTCCTAGAAAATAGAGTATAAAATATTAGTATACTAGATGGATACCCATACTTCATGATGAAACTATGTGATCGGGCAATGCAGGAGAAATCCGGTTCACTCTATTGGCTCAGTGGTGGTCAATGATTGAAACACATAAGGGAATATCACTTCTGCCGCCTTGAGTCTGGAAGCCGTTCCATAGGTGGAAAGTATAGACATTTTGGTGAGGTACTGACGTTCAGTACTGTAAGGAGCCCCAGACAGCTCCTGAGTGGAGTGGAACGTCTGCCAGTTTGAACTGAGATAACGGAATGTGAGGCAACTGGCAGTTGGAACAGAGTTCTTTTCAGGTGGGGAGGGGGAGTAGAATGCTTAACTCCTTAGCATCACAGCATGTTAATTACTGTATAAGAATTACTAATGATCTGATGGTCATTTTGAAAAATCTTTTCTTAGCGAACACCTAGGAGCCAAGAGGGACACGTGTGCCAAATTTCAAGTTTGTGGGCTTTACAGTTCTGGAGATTTTGTAATGCTGCAAGAGTGTTTTTCTTTTTTATATATATAGATGATAAAGAGAATACAAGCATGATTGCATCCCAACATTTTTTTGAAATTCTATTCCATAATAATGAGGGTAAAAGGCCAAAAGGAAAAAAACATATAAAAAGGTTATTCAACCCACTTTGGAAATATATGACTAAGTAAATGGAGACATTTAACCTGCTTTACTACAGAAGATTCTTATAACCGTTCCCTTTTCATCTAAAGAAATCTTCCCCCCCAATCTTGTTATATCCTTTTCAAATTTATTGTGGTCCCACTTCTTATTTTATGCCACAATTCTTGATCACTGTTGCCTTTTGCTAAGGCATGCTATTATGTTTTGTAACTGTTATTAGCCTGATTCTAAATTTGAAAAATGGAGGTTCGGCAAATATCTCTATCGGAGAATCTATTTTTTTTAATAGCCTTTCTTATAAAAATAACGTATAGAAGTCTTGAGACAGAATATTTACAGGGAGAATGAAAGATATGGAAAAATAGAAGTAGCAGGTTTTTTTTTCCAGTTCAGGAACACGTTAAGATGGACAATGAATTGAAGAAGTAAAGTGATGATTTAAACATGGAGAGAGGATGAAAATGAGAAATCATGAAAGTTAGGAATATTTCTAAATAAAAGCCTGCAGGTAGTCCTTGACTTACAACCTTCATTTAGCAACTATTAAAATATTACTGAATAAAAGTGACTTATGACTGACCCTCATACCTACAACCTTCATAGCATCCCCATATGATCAAAATTTAGATGCTTAGCAACCAATGTATATTTATGGAAGGTTTATTATGCTTATGCTGAGGTCATGTGATCACCACTTGCAAGCTTCCCACCTTCCCAACACAAGAATGCAGTAAGAAAAAAATAAAAAACTTTCTCCCTTTTCCAGCACCTTAAAGCAACAGGACATGAAATTAATTTTGAAGGAACCAAATTAATCTCCAAAACTGAACACTTCTACAAGAGAATAATTATGGAAGCTATCGAAATAGAGAAACATCCTCACAACATGAATAAATGTGACGATACCTCCCACCTGCCAGACATCTGGAAACCAGCCCTGGTCAATAAATGAGCCCCACCCACTACCCAGGCCGTTACAACACAAAACAACAATGGATACATAGCCAGCACCAATTAGCACCAATCTACCAATCATGATACAACCACACAACCAATCATTCCACTTACTGAAACAAAGCCAGCACTCCACACACACACACCAAGATTTATAGAAAGACAGCAGCTCCGACCATGCTTTAAACCAAAAACCCAGCCTGAAGATGGCGAGTGAGACCTTGCCGAAACGTTGCCAAGACAATCTCAATCTTACATGGGAAAAGACCCGAATACAACAAGACCAGCATATCTATCTATCTATCTATCTATCTATCTATCTATCTATCTATCTATCTATCTATCTATCATCTATCTATCTATCTATCTATATCTATCTATATCTATATCTATATCTATATCTATATCTATCTATCTATCTATCTATCTAATATATATATATATATATATATATATATATATATATATATATATATATATATATATATATATATATATATATATATATATATATATATATATATATATATATATATGCTGGTTTTGTTGTATTCGGGTCTTTTCCCGTGTAAGGTTGAGATTGTGTTTGCAACGTTTCGGCAGGATCTCACCTGCCATCTTCAAGCTGTGGGCTTAAAAAGCCCACAGCTTGAAGATGGCAGGTGAGATCCTGCCGAAACGTTGCAAACACAATCTCAACCTTACACGGGAAAAGACCCGAATACAACAAAACCAGCATACCTACACCCGTGAAAATCTACGAAAACATATATATATATATATATGACAAATGGCTATCCAACATTCTCTAAAGACTTCCAGTGTTGGGACATTCACAACTTCTGGAGGCAAGCTGTTCCACTGATTAATTGTTCTAACTGTCAGGAAGTTTCTCCTCAGTTCTAAGTTGCTTCTCTCCTTGATTAGTTTCCACCCATTGCTTCTTGTTCTACCCTCAGGTGCCTTGGAGAACAGTTTGACTCCCTCTTCTTTGTGGCAACCCCTGAGATATTGGAAGACTGCTATCATGTCTCCCCTAGTCCTTCTTTCTCTTAAGCTAGACATACCCAGTTCCTGCAACCATTCAATGTGTGTGTGTGTGTGTGTGTGTGGGTGTGTGTGTTGCATTTGTGCTGATAACAAGGTAACATAAAAAAATGGCTTTCTGCCTGGATGGCTCCTAGGGTGAGCCGATAGACAGAAAAGAGAAGCAGTATGCTCCCTCCCATATTTGGGCATACTAGGGGTTGTGACACTTTCCCAATCTTTCTCCCAAATCCTTATGTTTTTTTAATCCACCCATTTGAAAGGAAGGGCAGGAAAGTCCAAGAGAATTACAGCCAGTTTTTCTATTAAAGAAAGAGTCAAATGAGGGGATTCTAGGTGATATCAGGGTTGGGTAAACTGTAATAATATGTGGTAAAGACTTTGGAGATTAGGCCAAGAAAGGCTGCCTAGGAAATGATTAAATAAAAGACAGTATAGCCCAAAACTAGGTAGTGGTCAGGGCAACAAGTTCAAAAGGAGCCCTCCATTAAATTTTTGCACTGAAAAGAACACAGTGGAGGAATTATACTTCCAGATTTACATGATTCTGTTAATGTAGTTTTACAATAAATTAGCTCATCTGGTCATGTTTTCTGACTGGTCTAGCCAATAAGACTGATATAAATACGAAGTCACACCAAAACTACAGGATTAGAGCCTATAACAGTGTTGGAAGAAATGTCCTCCTGGGTTAAGTACCAAGTGGGGAGAAAGAGACTGGAAACATGGAGGATGCTTGGAAAGATGGTTTCAATGGTGGACAGGATCACATGGCTTGAAGATGTTGGGTGAAGGAAAAACAAAGGAAGAGATGCTGAGAGTGCCTGAGTTTTATATCCTCTCTTTTGAATTTGAGCTTGTATTTTGATTGGTTGTCAGACTCCCATGGGGCCATTCAGAGGTAACTCTGTAGGTTGTCTTTTGAATCCCATGCTTGGTTAACTCTTGCTGGGTGATGATGTAATGAAAGGGCTTTGGTATTCCACTGAATGAGGTAGATCTTTGTCATGTAGAATAGACTGGCCCAGGCCTTAATGGCCCATTGACAAAGCGGGGGGTGGTGAGTTTCTGCTTCCCTTTGGGGAAAATATTCTGTCCTTTTAATATTTCCTAACATTCCATTTTTCTAGGAGAGGGGTGGATGCTAACTTCCTACAACAGAATAGCAGAATAACGGTATGGTCCTTAGAGTCCTGCCTTCTAGTCCAACCCCTTGGTCAAGCAAGAAACCCTACACAACTTCAGACAAATGGTTATCCAACATCTTCTTAAAAACTTCCAGTGTTGGAGCAGTCACAACTTCTGGAGGCAACTTCTGTTCCACTGATTAATTGTTCTCACTGTCAGTAAATTTCTCCTAAGTTGCTTCTTTCCTTGATTAGTTCCCATCTGTTGCTTCTTATCCTGCCTTCAGCACAATTAATCAGTGGAACAACAAAGGAAGGAAGGAAAGGCAAAAGAGAAAAGCTGACCATGCCACCTCCTGTTTTGACCAGTAAAACTTAACAAGATTTTGGAAATGGCACATAGTTTGTTATGTCACTGTATAACCCACAGAACAATGCAGGAGCACTCTGTCATTCAACTAAATTGTGTAACCAGAACAAATCAAACAAAAATTTTAGAGAGGGATAATACAATATGACAAAGGTGTGTTTTCTCCCAGCCGAACAAATCTCAGCTGGAAGAATGTGATTTAGAAAAGGGAAATGTCAAGTGCTAATAGATCCTTTCATAATCCGAAGATAGAACTTTGGGATTTGAATTCTATACATCTCTAAGCTGCCAAGGTTGAGAAACACTGGTTTATACTCTGGGCTTATGTATTTTTTACTACTTTTTACCTTACATAGAACGCAGGCTCAGGGCCTAAGACGCTGAGTTTGTCGGTCAGACAGGTTGGCAGTTCGGTGGTTCGAATCCCTAGTGCCGCCTAACGGAGTGAGCTCCCGTTACTTGTGCCAGCTTTTGCCAACCTAGCAGTTCGAAAGCATGTACAAGTGCAAGTAGGAAAATAAGGATCACCTTGGTGGGAAGGTAGCTGCGTTCCGTGCGCCTTCGCCGTTTAGTCATGCTGGCTGCATGACCATGAAGATATCTTCGGACAATGCTGGCTCTTTGGCTTTAAAATGGAGATGAGCACTGCCCCCTAGAGTTGGGAATGACTAGCACATATGTGCGAGGGGAAACTTTACCTTGCCTTACATCTTTTGATCAATTGACTTTTGTATTTCATTTCAAGTGAATAGCATTGATTTGAAATTGGAGTTGGGCAGCCATTTGCCAGAGATGGCTTTGGAGAGTTTTGGACTAGGTAAGTCCTAGTCCAAAACGTAAGTCCAAGGTAAGTCCAAGAAGAGCCCTTTCAAATTAGAGTTCTCAATTTATAACCAAACTTGGGACAAGACTTTCTGTTGTTAAGCAAGGTGCTAGTTAGAGGAGGAGCTTCCAATGATGATGGCGGGCGTCCCTTGAGCTCCGAGAACATCATGGAGCTCCCGCCCGGTTAAGGGTTGCTGCCGGCTCCCGTATCATCTGAGGGAGCCGAGAGTTTGATAGCCCGACCACCCAGGCATGTTTTGGGCTTGTTTTGGCCCGCCAGGGTGGTCGGTGAAGACCGGAGGGAGGAGAGGACTGGAGGGCTGTAAACAGCTGCAAACGGTCACCGGCAAGGAAAAAAGCAATGGCGACGGCGTGACGGCGTGATGCGGCTGCGCTGGCGCCGAGAAACGCTGAGAAATGCCAGGAATAGAGGGAATAGAGGAGAAACATCGAAAAACCTCAAAAGAGCTGGAAAGAGCCGGAAAATCCGTAGGAGAGCGAGAGGAAGTGGGTGAGAGGCTCCGGAGGCATGGGAAGTATTGGAGGCACCGGAGAGATCCTTGAAACATCGAAGAACTTAAGGGAGAGAAACAGGAAACATCTGATAGGTGAGAAGGACTGGGAGGTGGACGGAGACTGCTGGAAGAGACAAGGGGAGATGGCTGCGACGATGGCTGAATGGAGGAAGTTGCAGCCAGAGAACCCCCTGGGATATTTTGTCATCTTGCTATTCCTGGTTGTTTGTCTCTGGCTACTCCCTCTCCCCCCCCCCGGGCCCCTGCTGGCTCGAGCAGACTAACATTGAGAGCCAAGCAGCTGGGCCAAGAATCCCCCCCCTTCCATCGGGGGGGCCACATCCACCATGGAACAGATGAATGGAACTATCATCTATCCTCTACCACCATTTACCATTTACCATCTTCGCCTTTCCCCCTACCATCTGGGACATCTAATCATGGCTTGCTCTCCCCCCCCTTTTCTCTCCAAGTTCGGAGTACCACCTGGACATTGAAAAAAAAAAATCTTCTGCCCTCCATTGAGACTCTAGCCCACTGGTTTTCAACTATTAACTTTATATCATCTGCACCCCTACCTTATCGGGATGGTCAACAACATACCAATCTACTCGAGGACAGACCTGTTTCGCCTGCGGGAGGCCCCTCTCTCGCAGGTATGGCCCTTGGCTCTTTCAAGGGCCAGCCTTGATGACGGGTTCGTGAACCCCGAGAGGTGGAAGAAGAGGAAGCTGAGGGGCTTTTTAGTAAAATGTTTTATACTGTTTTTAGGGGGTCCCAGGGTGGGGGGGAGGGTTAATCAGACCGGGAGGACGGCCAGAGCCGGACAGACGGGTGAGTCTAGGAAGGACGGGGATGCGGTGGAGGGGGGGAATATAAAGGTCACGATAGCAGAGGGTTGTCCTATTACAACGGTCGCGGGGAGGAGGGGATGCGAGGACAGGATAAGATCCCAAGGTCGGTTGGGAGACCGTGGCTGCTGGTTACGCCCGGTCGCTTGTACCAACCCCTGCAGCCTAGGTGGACAGGTGCTACAGAGCCAGGGCCTGCGGCTGATGCTTTGCAACGCAAGGTCTGTCATCAACAAGGCCCCCCTCATTAATGAGTTGATCTCAGAGGGGGAGCTAGACCTTGCAGGGATAACGGAGACCTGGTTGGGCCACGAGGGTGGTTTACCCCTCGTGGAAATGTGCCCACCGGGTTTTCGAGCATTCCATCAGCCTCGGGCCCTGGGTAAGGGTGGTGGGGTGGCGGTGGTTATGCGGGAATGTTTAGAGCCGAGGGAGTTCACTGTTCCTCAGATACCCGGGTGTGAGTCCCTTGGTGTGAGTTGGGGCCCAGGGAGGCAGTGGGGCTTGCTGATTGTATACTTGGCTCCTCGCTATGCATCAGCAGCCCTGCCCGAGCTCCTCGAGCTAATCTCAGCGACGGCAGTTGAGACTCCCAGACTTCTGGTCATGGGGGACTTCAACTTGCCGTCAACGGGAGCGGCTTCCGAGGTGGCTCGGGAGTTCATGGCTTCCATGACGGCCATGGACCTGACCCAATTAGTTCAGGGCCCCACTCACGAAGGGGGCCACACACTGGACCTCATTTTTGTATCTGAACAGTGGACGAGTGATCTGGGAATAGGGGATTTAGTTATCACGCCCCTGTCATGGTCAGACCACTCATCCCTCCGGCTGGACTTCCCTGGCGCTATCCCCCACCGCGAGGAGGCGGAACCAGACTCTATAAACTGGTACCGCCCCAGGCACCTGATGGAATCTGATAGATTCTTGACGGAGCTTGGGCCAATACCTGTAGCCTTGTCCCGCTCCCGTTCCGAGGACCTAGTGACTGCCTGGAATAGGGCGACGACTGGGGCCTTGGACCGGGTTGCGCCGTTGCGACCTCTCCTGCGGCATCGACCCACCCGGGCTCCTTGGTTCACTGAGGAGCTCAGGGTGATGAAGCGCCACAGGAGACGTCTAGAGAGCAGGTGGAGATCCTCGCGCTCCGAATCTGACCGAACACAGGTAAGAGCCTATTTGCGGACTTACCTTGTGGCAATAAGAGCGGCCAAACGTAGACATTGTGCTGCTCTTATTGCGTCCGCGGATAACCGCCCTGCCGCCCTGTTTAGGGTGACTCGCTCCCTCTTATCGCAGGGGGCGCGGGAGACACCCTTACAGGGTAGAGCAGAGGAGTTTGGGGAATATCTTCAGGACAAAATCGATCAGATCCGGAGCGGGTGGACCTCCGTCAGTGGACCAGACGAGCCGCCAACAGCGAGTCTTGAGAGACCATTCTGGGAGGAGTTTGACTCTGTTGCCCCCGAGGATTTGGACAGGCTGCGTGGACGGCTGCGACCCACCACTTGTTTAACGGACCCGTGCCCCTCCTGGCTGGTACTGGCAGCCTGGGAGGTGACACGAGGCTGGCTCCTGGGCCTGGTGAGCGCCTCACTGAGCGAGGGATACTTACCAACCGCCTTGAAAGAGGCGGTGGTGAGACCCTTGCTCAAGAGGCCTGCGCTCGACCCAACGGAGCTAGCTAACTATCGTCCAGTCTCCAACCTTCCCTTTCTGGCGAAGGTTGTCGAGAATGTGGTGGCGCAGCAGCTCCCGCGACACCTAGACGAATCCGACTATCTAGACCCACGCCAGTCCGGCTTCCGACCCGGGCACAGCACTGAGACAGCCTTGGTCGCGTTGGTCGATGATCTCTGGAGGGCCAGAGATAGGGGCTGTTCCTCTATCCTGGTCCTATTAGACCTCTCGGCGGCTTTTGATACCATCGACCATGGTATCCTCTTGCGCCGGTTGGAGGGGATGGGAGTCGGAGGCACCGTTTTGCGGTGGTTCGGCTCCTACCTCTCCGACCGGAAGCAATGTGTGTTGACAGGGGGGCAGAGATCGTCCCTGAGGCCACTCACTTGTGGGGTGCCACAGGGGTCGGTCCTCTCGCCTCTCCTGTTCAACGCATATGTGAAGCCGCTGGGTGAGATCATCCGTGGTTTTGGGGTTGAGTACCATCTCTACGCTGATGATACTCAGCTGTATATTTCAACCCCAAACCACCCCAACGAGGCTGTCGAAGTGATGTCCCGGTGTTTGGAAGCCGTCGGGGTCTGGATGGGGGACAACAGACTTAAACTCAACCCCTCCAAGACCGAGTGGCTGTGGTTACCGGCGCCTCGGTTCAGCCAGCTGACTCCATCGCTGGCCATAGGGGGCGAACAATTGTCCCCTGTGGAGCGGGCGCGCAATTTGGGCGTCCTCCTTGATGCCCGGCTGTCAATGGAGGACCATGTGGCAGCCGTGGCGAGGGGGGCGTTCCACCAGGTTCGCCTGGTGCGCCAATTGCGCCCCCTACTGGACCGGAGTGCCCTGCGCACGGTCACTCATGCGCTGGTGACGTCTCGCCTGGACTACTGCAATGCTCTCTACATGGGGCTTCCCTTGGGACGCATCCGGAGACTGCAGCTAGTTCAGAACGCAGCCGCGCGGGTTATTATGGGAAGTACACGTTACTCCCACGTAACACCTCTCCTGCGCGAGCTGCACTGGCTACCTGTGGCCTTTCGGGTGCGTTTCAAGGTATTGATCACCATCTTTAAAGCGCTCCATGGCAGTGGGCCTAGTTACCTGCAGGATCGCATCCTACCACACACGTCCCTGCGGCCTATCCGCTCACACAGAGAGGGGCTCCTCCTGGTGCCGTCTGCTGGTCAATGCCAGCGGGCGACACCTAGGAGTAGATCCTTCTCTGTGATGGGCCCAACCCTCTGGAATGACCTCCCCCCTGACATTCGAACTACCACCGACCTCCGTTCCTTCCGGCAAAAGTTAAAGACTCACCTATTTCAATCAGCTGGCCTGGCACTTTCTTAGTTTTACCTCCCGGGGATTTATTCATTTTAATTGGGTTTGGGGTTTTAAAAGTTTTTATTATACTATATATTATATTTAATATTTATTATTCCATGTACAGTCTGTAACCTCCTCCACCTACCTACTTATTTAATTATTTAACTGTTTTGCATGTATTTTATAACGTATTTTAGTGACTGTACACCGCCCCGAGTCCCTTTCGGGAGAGGGGGCGGTCTATAAATATGAATAATAAATAATAAATAATAAATAAATAAATAAGTGAGTCATTCCTGGCTTTACCACCATTTTGCCACAACTGTTAAATGAATCATGGAAGTTGTTAAGCGAACCATGTAGTTGTTAAATGAATCGTGTAGTTGTTAAGTGATTCAAGCTTTCTCCATTGACATTGCGTATCAGTAGCCAGCTGGGAAGATCATAAATAGCAACAAATAGCACTTTAGACTTACCGTATTTTTCACAGTAATCGACGCACCAATATTTTGAAGAGGTAAATTTAAAAAAAAGTTTTTGCACTCTGCAGACCTCCCAACCCCTCTGCACGACTCATTTTTTGTGGAAAATGGGACATACAGAGAGTTTGAGAGGCCTGCAAAGTGCTCCTGGGAGTTAGCGGAGGACGGGGGAAAAACAGCAGGTAAATTTTAAAAAGTTTTTGCACTTTGCAGGCCTCCCAAACCATCTGAACATCCATTTTTGTGAAGGGGGCGGGGTTTCAGGAGGCCAAAAATGCTGTATTCAGTATATAAGACGCACCCAGATTTTCACCTCTTTTTGGGGGGTGAAAAGGTGCATTTTATACTCCGAAAAATACGGTATATACCACCCAATAATGCTTTCCTGCACTCTCCAAGTGGTTAACAAAGTCAGCATATTGCTCACAACAATTTGGTTCCTCATTTTATCAACCTCGAATGTATGGAAGGCCAAGTCATCCTGGAGCCCCATCAGGATCGAACTCCAGGCTGTGGGCAGAGTTTGCCTGAAATTCTGCACTTTAGCCACTGTGCCACCATGGCTCTTAAATGGCAAACTTGTGATGCTGCAGGATGCTGCAGTCATCAT
Source organism: Natrix helvetica (assembly GCF_964273705.1). Taxonomy (NCBI): domain Eukaryota; kingdom Metazoa; phylum Chordata; class Lepidosauria; order Squamata; family Natricidae; genus Natrix; species Natrix helvetica. The sequence continues at coordinate 132,798,828 of NC_138554.1, read as the reverse complement.
AAATACACGCAGGTTGCCAAGCTTCCAAACTTTTGACAACTTTTTGGAAAATTGCATGAGGTTACTGCGACGCTTGTAAGTGCAAGGACCAGTTGTAAGTCACTTTTTCACTTCCATTGTAACGTTGAGTGGTCACTAAATTAATGGTTGTAAGGAATGGACTACCTCTTGTATTATTTATTCTCAGTGAGACTTTTTACTTAATTGCAGTGTATGTAATTTTTTGTTTTAAAAGAACAATTTGTGTTCTTGCTCCCACTTTCAGTCCGACACAAAGAAATGTGAGTGGGTTGGGCAGCCATATAAATAAAATAAATAAATCCCACATTGTATGGGAAAGAAATCTCTTGGAACTTTGGGCTTAGTCGTCCTAGCTTCCCTTTCAAGAAAAGAGCCAGCCATACATTTTTAAATTAGCTTAATAATGATTTTGACTGCCCTTCCCACCAAACCTTAGAAACGTTTTAAAATGAACTTAATAATGAAAGTAGCATCCTATACCCCTAACTCATATTTTTAAGTTTTCATATAAGTATGAGTATAAGTCTAAAGAAAGTAAATATATAACTAGAAAGGGTTGCGATCTTTGATCGAAATGCCATACTGTGCTTAAGTGATGCATATTAAAACAGGGTGTGTCTTTCACCGTGAGATTACACCTGATGCATCCCTCTTGTTTCAACCTGCTTCATATTTCCTGTGAGCTGTCTTGAACGGTATAGAGATAGAAAATCCAAGTATCAATTAAAAAAAGAACAAGAATATTAAACAAAAGTTGAATGGTACATCTGTATACACACAACCTTACATACAGTGGCGGGATTCAAACAATTTAACAACCGGTCCTCAGCCCTAATGATTTCTTCCAACAACCAGTTCACCAAACTGCTCAGAAACTTAACAACCGGTTCTCCCAAAGTGGTGCGAACTGGATGAATCCCATCACTGCTTACACACATAAACCCACAAAGAAAATTTCTAAACCAGTGTTTCTCAACCTCAACAACTTTAAGATGTATTTCAATTCCCAGAATTCCCCAGTCAATCCACACATCTTAAAATTGCTGAGACTGATATTCTCTTAAACTGATAGCTTTGTGTCTGAAAATAGTTTCCCCTCCCCTCAGAAAGGTGACTGATTAATTTTTGTTTTTCTCTTTATATGGATGAGTGGATAGATAAGAAGATGAATAGACAGAGGGACAGACAGAGATGAAGATGAAGAGGGGGGAGTAGCCAAGTAGATGATAGGTAGGTAGGTAGGTATGTAGACAGACAGACAGACAGACAGACAATAAACAGAGATGGGAGAGGTGGGGAGAGAGATTGAGATTTGGCATCTTGAAATCTAGTTTCTGATGTAAGATCTTTCTTACTCACTTCCCCTAATGTTCTTTCTGCAGAAAACTCCTTCCTCTAGTGCTCCGTTGAGATTTTCAGAGTATGGTGACTTTTATTTGAATGCCATGATAAAATGTCTTGCAATACATCGCTGAAATAATTATTGATGCTCCATTTCCTTCAGAAAATCCCATTACATCTTACTTCAGAAGAAGAGGCTTCATCAGATATGCTGAGATAGGGAGGTACCGCTAATAAGTCGCTTGTCTAATAGTGCCCCAGTCTCTCTGTTTATATTGTATTGTATTGTATTGTATTGTATTGTATTGTATTGAAGCCTAAATTATTATTTCAACCTCTGTTGCAAAAAGAGAGTTTTGCACCCATACACCTTCCATAAATATACTCTTGGGAGAGGCCATGTGAAATCAAGATGGAAAAGTTAAACATTGTCACATTGTCATTTACAAGAAGTTGAACTTGTTATTGATTTTCCATCATGGAATTTAGTGGCCAAATTCTTTTCACAAATACACATGGAAACAGTTTGGTAGCATCTTTGTCCTTTAGATCAGGGGTGTCTAACTCAAGGCCTGGGGGCTGGATCTGACTTGTGGGGTGCTTAGAACTGGCCCATGGAGCCACCCTGGAAACAGCGAAGGACTGGTGCACAATGCCTCTGCCAGCAAAAGTCCCAAACTCCATTTTTGTTGGCAGAGTATTGCAAGAAGTTATCACAGCCAAAAACAGAGCTCAGAAGCCTGTTTTCACTGGCAGAGTGCTCAGGCTGCCACAGGAAATCACAATATGTTGCTGCCTTTCGCAGGGCCGCAACATATTGGTTAATGGACTCTCCCTCTTTTTGGTTCCGCACGTTAAATTCGTGGTGACGAACGTGCCTTGAAGGTTTGGGCGCGTAATGCGTTTTTAAAGTCTGTTGCAACGCCGCCCCTGGAACCACTTGGATCGGAGTTGGCTACGATAGGTCTTTCACTGTTTAGAAGACCTCTCGGCTGCAGTAGCCCAGGAAGTGGTTTTTCTTGCAGGAATCTGGAACCCCCATGAGGTCGTTCCAGATTCCAGCAAGCATTCGAACCTCAGCATGTAGGATTCCCAGTGTTCGGCCACTGGGTCATACAGAGTTGGCGGGCCGTGCATAGCCATTCTCGTTTGAGGCGATTCGAGTTTGCTACTCAAAATGGTTGCTCGATGCCTCGCCAATGCTCCGGGCTGGGTTCACTTGCTGGATTGTCCGTTGTTTGTTCTTCGCCTTATCTGCCTCTTAATCCCATCCTCGTCACCAATGTTAGATAGGGCAATGAGAAGGCAGACTCAGGTTTAATGCAACAACAGCTCTTTATTACAACAGTCAAGTCTGTACAATCCAGCAGCAACCTCTGTTCCTGACAGCTCTCCTTTTATAGGGAGCTGTCAGACCTCTTAACCAATCAGATTGAACCTCTGTTCCTGCCTGAACAGAGGACTGGAGTGGAAACCATAGTAGCTTGTGTTGATATCTAACAGAGAGTATACAGTCTTGCCTCATTCTTTTGCCATCCTGATTTTGCCATGGTATATTTGTACTATGGCTGGCTGATCTGTGTATTAACTTTCACATGAGATGCACTGGGAAATGAATAAAAATATGTATCTTCAAATATTTCCTTCCAAATTGCTTCTGCCTCTTCAAAGGAGTTGACACAATATCTGGCTCTGTGTGACTACTGTTGTAGTCAGAACAACTATCATGAATTCTCAGTATCTTTAAAGGCCAGGCTCTGCCTAGAGAGAAATAAAGTAGCATATATTCCCATCACACTATTGAGGAGGACATTATTCACTCATCTCGATTCTTAGCAATGTAACTTCAAACTTTTCCTGTAGCTTTATTGGCAGGAGTGCCCTACAACGAGATCCTCAAATTTAGATACTTTCAGACATGGGTGCAGATTGAGAAAGAGATCACAATGATATTCTTCTTGAGAATCAGATAAGCTGGTGGCTTGCTCTAATCGTATGTGGGAATTGCCTACAGAGACCAACAAAGAGAAGCTGCCCCTTGAACAATTAGATAAGAGGGGATAGTCCTCTTATTTGCAAAGTGGGCAGAACTGTAAGGTATTGGGCTATAAAGGATACCGTGGGACAACTGTGCTTTCAGACTTGCAAGATTTTGTTAATGATAATATGTATTGTAGTTTTGCAATAAAGTAGAATTAGTTTTCGTGCCATGTTTTCTATCAGGTCTGCTGGTAAAGCTGACATTTGCAGACAACATTTTCTGATTTGCTCCATGGTTCAGGGTGCATCCATACCAATACTACCAATGCCATTAATCCACAGCCTGGCACAGTTTCCTTGCATGGGAGATGTACTTTCAGATTTGCAATATTGAGGTAGTCCAGAGATAAGCAGCACACTCAGAAGTACCATCTCTACAGAGGTGGGTTGCTGCTGGTATTACTGCCGGTTCGGTGCATGCAAGCATTTTGCACGTGCACTCTTGCTTTGCTCGCGCACATGCCAGATGTGCACACCATGTGTGCATGCATTTGTACATAAATAGATCTGCACATGCGCAAAACATTAAAGGGGGAGAATTAAATGTTTGCATAGGAAAACCGGTTCAGGGGCGTGGCAGACCTGGGTTGCTGCCAGTTCCAGTAACCTAGGCTGCCAAGCCGCTACCGGTTTGGCCGAACCAGTCCGAACCGGTAGGAATCCACCTGTGCACCTCTGACTTTATTGTAAGGTTACCCTGCAAATTGAAGTCCATGCTTCTGAAAAGGAATTGAGGTTGAGAAACAATCCCCAAGTGTAATGCATGCTACCTCACTTTGTAGTTTCAAATATTCTTGAATACAGGTAGTCCTCAACTTACGGCCACAACTGAGACCCAAATTTCTGTTGCTAAGCAAGACAGTTGTTAAGGGACATTTGCACCATTTTATGATCTTTCTTGCCATAGTTGTTAAAGTGAATCACTGCAATTGTTTTTTTTTTATAACAAAAGTTTTATTGGTTTTTTTCAAATATTTTGGGGGAAAAGGCTCCTCCCCCCTTCATGTCTTGTGTGCCGTCTCTTGTTTCACCTAGGAGGTCCTTATGTTTTCCCATGAAGGCTTCTGCCTCCACCACTGTGTTAATTCTCACTCTACCCCCCTCCCAAAAAATCAACAAGCCTTCTGGAATTAACCACCGAAACCAGATATTTTTTTCATATAACTTTTTAGTTAGAAAGAAGAATTTCTTCCTTATATCTCTTATTCTTTTTGGTATCTGTTTCAGAATGGTTATTTCTTTGTCCTTATATCTTAGAGGTTCCCCCCTTTGAACTCCTAGAATCTCATCTCTTGTAGTCTTTCTAAAAAACTTAACATCTACCTCCCTTGGAACATTGTGTATTCTAGCATATGCTGAATTGATTCTATATATCTGGTCAATATCCCACCCTAGCTGCTGTTTATCTCTTTTAATATAATCTGCTAGCATTGTTATCATGGTCTCTCTTATGTCTTCACCCTCTGTTTCAGGTATATTTTGAAATCTAAGAAAAAATGACATCCTTTCAAATTCCATTTTTTCCATGTAACTCTCAAATCCAACATTTTTTTTGTAAAGCCTTCATCTCTTCTCCCACCCCCACAGCACCCTCCTCCAGAGCATTTATTTTTTGACCATTTTGTAAAGTCTGTTGTTGATTCTGTCTGAGTTCTTCCTTTAAGTCCGCCAGCTGCTTTTTTATTTCATCCTGTCCCTTTAAGAGTGTCTGAAACATTTGGTGGAACGTTTCTTGAGACTGCTGTTCCCCCTCGGGAGCTTTTGGTTGCAAAAAAGAGGTTAATTGCGTTTGCGGGGGAACCGGGCTTGAGACAGCAGAAGATGGAGCCGAGGCTGGTTTGGGTGGAGGCTTTTTGCAGGCATTTCAAAGTTCAAAAAAAGTTATAAGTCTAAGCAGAAAAGATGCTGTAGGAGCGCGCTGTCAGGGGGGGCCAAGAGACAGGCAAAGTCCAGTGTGGGATATCGATCTTCAATACGGCTCCCCTCTGAATCACTGCAATTGTTAAACTACTAAGATGGTTGTTAAGCCATTGGCTTTGCCTGTCAGAAGATTGCAACAGATGATCATGTGATCCTGGGACACTACAATTTTCATAAATATGAGTGAGGGGCCAAGTGGCTGAATTTTGATTATGTGACCATGGGGATGCTGCAACAGTCATAAGTGTGAAAATGGTCATAAGTCACTTTTTTCAGTGATACTGTAACTCTGAACAATCACTAAACGAACTGTTATAAGTGAAGGACTACCTGGACAGGATGCTTCTTTGTGTATGTTTACGTGTGTGTGCGTGTGTGTTTTAATTTTTATTTTCTTAACTGCACAGCAGGAGCCCATCACACAGCATTTCTTAACTGCCAGATCATCATTTCCTTTGCAAAACTCTGACAGAATGTGAATATTCATAGACTGGAATAGGCAACAGTTGAGCCGTTGGGGACTGTTTGGATAGACATGGTAATAAGGTCAGTCAATGAATAGACATAGCAACTGGGTCAGCCAATGAGGTATGTTTGGAAACTGAAACATTATATGCTAGAGACAGCTAGGAGCCTGGGCATGGCTTAGCTGTGTAGCTCTGAGTCTGTGCTGAACTCTAAACTAGTCTGCTACTCTGAACTAAAACTGAAACTGTTCTCTCCTCTGCTTGTGTTTGCTTGTATTTGCTACCATGCTGGACAACCAGCTTTCCATATTGTATATTTACTTCATGTGTTATATTATACATAAAGAGAAGTTAATGAATCCTGCTGAATCAGTTACCCATATGTGCTTTCTGGATGTGATTGCTGCTGCAAACTCTGCCAAACACAATTTTCATGTGTGTGCCTTTATGGCATACCCAGGAGAAGGAAGGCACTTCTAATTATGAAACATCCAAGAACCATAAATTCTCATCCATATGCCAGGTTTGGATTGGATTGCAAGATGCAGGAAATATCGTTATCCCTCCACTTAGGACAAGTTTGACTCTCTGCTGGGAGCTCGGAAGTCTTTGGGCTGTGTCCACTTTTAATCAAACTCTGAAGAATATACTTAGCTTTCTGCTCTTCTGTTCTGTCTTGGCTGCTGGGTTGGTTGGTTTTCCAAACAGCTCCAAGCTTTCAGATCCAAGAGCCTTCTTAATTACAGCCTGAACAGTTTGCATCTTGGACATTGCATGTATTCCATACTGTTACATATCGCAGAAAACAGAGTGGGTTTTTTAAGAGAGAGAAAACACTGAGAAAAGTGAGGTTGCTTTGTGGAATCCAAGGACTAAACCAACTTTCTTTTGAAAAATCTACATTTAGTCCATGCGGGTAAGGAGAGTTTTGTATTATCTGTCCCATTTTTTGTTGTTCAAAAATTGGAGCAATCTGCTGGAAGGTGTAACAAAGGTAATTTATTTAGGAGACAAAAATAGAATGTAAAGACATTTTCCAACTAGGCTTGATTCCTAATGATTTCCGTTGACCCATCTAATACAATGTTGTCTACTACATTGGTTGAATTGATGTAATACCATAATGTGGCTTATTTAGCTCAGCAGGTGGCATCAACCAACCCACCCAACCTGTATAGGTTCACGTATAAATGGTAGTTAAACAAACCATGTCTTTGTGTGAAATATGAAATATTCAGTGCCTTGCTAAGAAATATTCAGAGAGAGGACTTTTCCAGGTGCAACTGCCTGGCCTTGAGTTTAATTGTTTTAAATGCCCTCCTTTTTAAACAGTTTGCTTTCCGAAGCCACTTCCGTAAAAGAATAAAATGCTTAAGGGGAAAAAACCAATTTGCGCAGAAGCAAATGTAACAGCGTTTAAAATCAGCAGAGGTGAATAAAATAGAAAAAATCAGTCATGAAATGCTGCAGAATAAATAGTGTTCAACAACCACCTAAAAGAAATGAAGAATAGAGGTTTGCTGGACTTACAGGAGAAAAAAAAACTGAATTGAAGTCAACCTAGCAGAACATCTTAAAACTTCTTAAAATCCTTGGATTGGAGAGCAAGATTTTAGGGGCTAACCTGCAGGTTTAGCTAGCCTCATATTGAAATGTGAACTAAGATAATTCTCAGTTTACAACCATTCATTTAGTGACTGTTCTAAGTTATAAAAGTTGCTGGAAAATGTGACCTCCATGCAGTTCCTGCATTTATGATTGTTTGCAAACATCCCCACAGTCACGTGATCAAAATTTGGGCACATGGCAACAGGCAACTGTTTACAACAATTGCAATGTCTGGGGTCATGGGACTACCATTTGCAATCTTTCCAGCTGGCTTTGGTTGCATAAAATCAATTGGGGGGGGGGGGGAAATCTGGGTTCAATTAAAAATCACGAGGTTCACTAAACTTCAGTGATTCACTTAACAACTGCCTTGCTTAAGAAATTCTGGCACCAATTGTAGTCATAAGCAGGGGTGGGATTCAGCCGGTTTGGACCAGTTCAGGCGAACTAGATGCTAATTTTACATCTGGTTTGCCGAACCAGTAGTTGCAAGGACTGGCTGGCCCCACCCACCCCTCCCCTCCCAGAAGTCTCCACACAGCCCATTTTGGATGCCAACTAGGTGCAGAGTCCACGGAGACTCTGGAAGGGCAAAAAAATAGGCCTCCTGGAAGTTCCAGAAGTCTGGGTCCATTTCTGGCCTCTGGTGGACCTCCGGAGCCCGGGGAAGGCCATTTTCACCTTCCCGGAGGCTCAAGGAAAACCTCCGGAGCCTGAGGAGGGTGAAAACAACACACCATGGCCACGCCCAACCAACAACCAGGCAGAGAACCAGTTGCTAAAACTTTTGAATCCCATCCCTGGTCATAAGTCATGGATTGCCTGTACAAATTCCTGGGTTTCTATTTACAAACTTCCATTGGTGTTTGTCTCTGTTGTTCCTGAATGTCTGTGAAATGGGAAAGAACAGTATGTCATCGTGGCAATTAATGCTATGCTGTGTTGACACCAATGAGGCAATTTGTATAATTTATATCCATTTACACAATTTTTCTTCATACCCCGCTCTGGTAATTTGGAGTCTTCCATGAGGTCCATGGTATCAAGGCCCACTGAGTCACTAATATTGGAAACGACGTGAAGTCATTATTTTCTTTTCACAGGGAAAGTTCTTTTGTAACTTTATTTTGTTGTCAACCGCCTAGAGTCTCTTAGATAAAATGGGCAATAAACAAACAAAATTGGGAAGTTCTCAAGGTAATCCAGACAAGAAGCAACAACCAAAAATACAAATTCTGTCTTAATTATAAAGTTGAGTCACGATGGCATAGTGGTTAAAATGCAGTACTGCAAGCTACTTCTGCTGCCTGCCAGCTGCCTGCAATTTAGCAGTTCAAATCGCACCAGGTTCTAGGTTGACTCAGCCTTTCATCCTTCCGAGGTGGGGATCCAAATTGTTGGGGGGCAATATGCTGACTCTGAAAATTGCTTAGAGAGGGTTGTAAAGCACTACAAAGCGGTATATAAATCTAAGTGCTATTGCTAATTATAAAGTTATATAAGCAGAATGTTGCAAGACTGGAAGCATATCTTCTTTACTCTCTGGGTGCTTCAAAGATGTTTCCCATGCTCTGTCTGTCAGATTGAGAAACCTTTTACTTGTCCAACCTGCAGTTTCTCCTCCTACCTTGCAAGATCACTATAGTGCTCAAAGACAGAAGCAGAAGTTACTCTGAAGATTAAAAAGAGAAAGAAGTGGAGTTGATTTGTTTTTATAAAGGATTATTGATTATTGATTTTCCCTAAAAATACTCGAGTTGATTGGCCAATGGGACAGAAGAGGGTTGCAGGATGAAGCAGGAAGGAGCATCATGAATTGCCCACCACAATCTGCCATACATTTTGGGTAGTGATGGGCAATTGTTTTTCCCGCAGTGTGTCTTTTCTAAAGCCAAGGAAAGGTCAGTTTTGATATCCACACAATGTCAATGTGTGCTGACATACTTTTCAGCACAAGGATGGAAGAACGCACATTAAGGTGTGCACTAGGAAGTGCCTTAGATACTTAATTGAATGTAATTTTCATTTCTGAAAGAACATGTTTACAGAACTTTACAGAATAATGACAGAGCTGGAAGGGACCATGGAGGTCTTCTAGTCCTTCCTCAAGCAAGAGACCTGATACCAATCTCTCAACATTGATTCCAGAACATAACACAAAGCATTGAGAACCAGGAGTGGGATGCTGCCAGTTTTACTACTGGTTCGCAACCCACGCCCTGCGCATGCATGCACTGCTCAATGTAAATTGTTCTTCGTGCATGCGCAGAACAATTTACAGTGAACTGCGCACACGCAGTCACTTTAAAACCAAAATGGTGGCGGCCCAGTGGCGGTGAGGGAACCGATTCGGGGGTGTGGCAGGCCTGGGTTGCTGCCAGTTCTGTGACCCAGGTCTGAATTCCACTACCAGTTTGGCTGAACTGGGCCAAACTGGGAGTAACCCACCTCTGTTGAGAACCCAGCAAGACTGTTGTGGGTTCTTCAGGTGCAAATATATTGAACTGAATTCATCATTTAGCACTGGAAACCTCTATGAATTTTTGTTAACTGAATCAGTGGAATAGGAAATTCTATTTTGCTGGCTTTTAATTTAGAGCAAATTCAAAATTTTCTCTGCCAAGGAAAGAATAGAACAATAGGATATAACTTTATTACGGTCATAGACAGCAATAGACATCACTGTTTACAATATATATGTATGTATGTATGTATGTATGTATGTATGTATGTATGTATGTATGTATGTATGTATTTGTGTTACAACCCCTGGTATGACTAAATATGGGAGGAAGGTCACTACTCCCTCTTTCTGTCCTTCGGCTTATCACAGAAGACCATGCAGGCAGAAAACCACATTTTTATTTTTAATGTTGCCTTTTTATATTTGTGTTGTATTTGTACTGAATCTCCCTTTATTTATTTATCAGTACAAATACAACACACACACACACACACACACACACACACACATACAGTACTGACATTAATAATGGATAATAACATCCCTGTTAAGAAAATACATTTTCTCAAACCATTAGGGTCACTCCCTAATTTGCGTGAGTGGAGAGCCGATCAGTATGTGGGTAAATATAATTTTCCAAAAATTGTTAGAGATATCTCCAAAAAATTGGCACAAGTTTACAACTATAATTCTGTTACCATTTTTTTTTTCTTGTGGACATTGCAGCAACACAGAATTTTGCCACTGCATGCCTGTAGCCGGGTTTGAGTCCTGGAGGAGAAAGCCTACATAAAAATTGTCTGCCCTCTCTGGCAATCTCTCTAATAAGAGGAGAATATACACTGACCTATAAACTCTGTATAACCCACAGAACAAGAAAACATGTGAGATATCTTCCACTTCTCCTTTACCACATATACATACCCTATTGCTGTTCTCTTATACCTGCCCTGGAGGAGTGCTGAGGGGAGAATGTTAAATCTGGCTCTGAAGAAAGCTATTCTTTGTTTTGGGAAGATCAGGTCATTTAGATATCTTGCCGATTCCCGCACACCCTGTTTGATTCTGTCCCTACTGTGGAGAGGCAACCTATTTAGTTCTTCTTGGAACTCCATGTCCTTCGTTCTATGGATTACTACTTGCTTGGCTTGGTCAAAGCCCGGGGACATTAAGAATGCTGGTGAGAGCCAGGGGTGGGATTGAAAACTTTTAGCAACCAGTTCTCTGCCCAATTGCTGGGTAGGCATGGCCATGGGGGCGTGGCCTACTCAGCCTCCTGCACCATGGGGGAGGGGGGATTTTCACCCTCCCCAGGCTCTGGAAGCTTTCCTTGAGCCTCTGGGAGGGGTGAAAACAGCCTGCCCTGGGGTCCGGAGGCCCCCTCCACCTGTGCCCAGCTCTATGACATCCCATTTAGGCCCTTTTTTGCACCAAAAGCACATGCATGGAAGGAGGTGGTGCATGCACGCTCACATTTGCAAACTGGTAGGGAAGGGTAGACCACTCCTGATAGAGATCCACTTCGGTATAATGATTAAGGCACAGGGTAGAAACCAGGCAACGTGAGTTCTGAATCTACCTTAAACAGAAAGTCAACTCGATGACTTTGGGCCAGTCTCTTTTCTCTCCAAAGCAAAGCATCTCACACACACACACACAAATTATCTCAGTGAAAAATAAAACCACAATAGAAAAATGAATTAGAAAACTGGGGCAGACTGCAGGTAATCTACCTTGCGAACAGAACTTTTTTTATTTTACCCTGGCACAGATGCAAAAAGTCTGTCCATCTACTTCATTCAGCCATTTTGTTTTCTTTGTGTGCTGACACCAATTTATATAGTTGCCCACTTGCCAGAATGATTCTTGGAAACTACCCAATGTTAATGATGTCAACCTTGCAAAATAGCCAGACAAGAAGCAGAACCATAGAAAGAAAAATAAAACCCACAGGTAGAGATTAAGCAGAAACTGGGTCAACAGTAGTGCATGCGAGAGGGATTGAGGTGTCCTGGTGTATTACTACTTAAGTATGAGTGAGAAGTGTGCAGCAGCTGCAAAAAAAAAAGCCAATGCTGTCTTAGGTTGCATCAAGAGAGGGATAGGGATAGATGCAAAATTTTGGTATGATTTTATAATGATAATGCTGCTGTAAGCTGCACTAGGAAGACCTGCCCCAGTTTGCTCACTCAGGAAAGTAAGACTTGTGACTCCATTTAGTTGAAGCAAAAGAACTTTTTACTGAAAGAAACTGGTTGCAGCAAAGAAGCTGGTGTTCCCGTGCAAAATACAAAGCTATTCTTTTCTATTCCCAATTCCTCTCCCATGACCGGTCCCCAAGACAGTCAACTCAATGTGATGCTAATATGATGTTTTGAGAAACCCTGAGATGTGAAACTGATAACATTCCATTCTCAGGGCAAGTAGCCTTGAAGATCCTGGTACAAGCCGGTTTGGTAATCTGGTTTTCTTCTGTTGTCATGCCCACCTCCCTATTTCTCACCATTAAATACACAGGTGTGGATTGGCCCAAATGCTTTCCTGCTCCCTTCTCCTTTGATGGCAAGAACCCAGGAAGGTGCCAGGCCAAAGACGGAGAGGCTGACACTGAGGCTCTAGAAAGAAGTTAGATAAGAGCAACAAGCCAAATACCACTCACTCATCATGAAATCTCCAGAATAGTAAAGCCTATAAACTTGAAATTTGGCACGTACCGTATTTTTCGGAGAATAAGACACACCTTTTTTCCTCAAAAAAGAGGTTGAAAATCTGGGCGTGTCTTATACATCAAATACAGCATTTTTTTTTGCCTCCCGAAGCCCCGCCCCTTCACAAAAATGGCTGTGCATGCTCTTATGGAGGCTTTCAGGGAGCTTCTGGGAGCTGGGGAGGGCAGAAATGAGCAAAGAATGGGGTGGTTTTTGCCCCCAGCAGCCTCCAGCAGCACTTTATAAGCTTCCATAAGGTTATGCATGCAATTTTTTTTGACAGAAAATGGGCCCATTTTCATGAAAAATGGGCCATTTTTCGCTGCCCCCCCCCCCGAGCACTCTGCAAGCCCCCCAAGGCTATTCATGCCTTTTATTTGAAAAAAACAGGGCTGTTTTCACGAAAAACTGGCCATTTTGGGAGGTTTGCAGAGTGCAAAAAAAAATTTTTTCCCTTTTCGGAAAGCTCTTTAGTTAGAGTGATTGATGAGAATTTCATTGATCAAATGCTGGGCCAGCAGAAACAAGTCTTAGGTGCTGCAGGTTGTCAGCGATTTCCTTCTTCAGCATATGGATAAATACATCTGGAAACATCTACCTACCTACCTACTCTCTCTGTCTCCCTACCTATCTAGTGTATTTCTCTCTCTCCCTCTCTCTCTCTCCCTCTCCCTCTACTTACCTACCTACTCTCTCTCTCTCTCACCTACCTACTGTATTTCTCTATCTATCTATCTATCTATCTATCTATCTATCTATCTATCTATCTATCTATCTATCTACCGTATTTATCGGCGTATAACACGCACAGGCGTATAACACGCACCTTCATTTTAAGAGGGAAATTTCAGGAAAAAAAATTAAATTTCAAATAAAGAACTTTGAAGCATCTTTTCCCTGAAGACTCGTGTTTAGTACATTCAGATGCTTTCTTTCCTCTTTCCCTCTTACTTGTCTATCCTTCCTTCCACCCTCCCTTCCTCCTTCCCTTCCTTCCTGCGTCCCTTCCAGTTCCCTCCTTCCTCTTTCCTCCTGCCTGCCTGCCTTCTTTCCCTCCTGCTTATCTATGCTTCCTTCCTTGCTTGCACCTCCCTCCCTTCTGCCTGCCTGCCTGCCTTCTTTCCTCTTTCCCTATCCTCCTATCCTTCCTTTCTCCCTCCCTCCTTCCCTGCCTCCCTTCCAGTTCCATCCTTCCCTCCTTCCTTCTGCCTCCTTCCTGCCTGCTTGCCTTCTTTCCTCTTTCCCTCCAGCGTGTCTGCTTTTCTTTCCTTCCTTCCACCTCCCTTCTGCCCTCCTGCTTTCTTTCCTCTTTCCCTCTTGCTTGTCTATCCTTACTCCCTCCTCCCCTCCTTCCCTTCCTTCCTGCCTCCCTTCCAGTTCCATCCTTCCCTTCCTTCTGCCTTCCTGCCTTCTTTCTTCTCTCTCCTGCTTGTCTGCTTTTCCTGTGTGTGCGCGCGCGCGAAAAGGAGGTGGTGGGAGAGAAATTTGAAAGGTCTTCTGCTTTTGGAACTCGGAAATACCCCCCCACTCCCCTTTTCCTCCAGCGAGCACGGAGCTTGAAGGAGGAAAGGGGAAAGGAAAAGTGCGAAAAGGAGGTGGTGGGAGAGAAATTTGAAAGGTCTTCTGCTTTTGGAACTCGGAAATACCCCCCCCACTCCCCTTTTCCTCCAGCGAGCACGGAGCTTGAAGGAGGAAAGGGGAAAGGAAAAGCGCGAAAAGGAGGTGGTTGGGGAGAAATTTGAAAGTTCTTCTGCTTTTGGAACTCGGAAATACCCCCCCCTCCCTTTTTCTTCCAGCGAGCACGGAGCTTGAAGGAGGAAAGGGGATAGGAAAAGCGCGAAAAGGAGGTGGTGGGAGAGAAATTTGAAAGGTCTTCTGCTTTTGGAACTCGGAAATACCCCCCCTCCCCTTTTCCTCCAGCGAGCACGGAGCTTGAAGGAGGAAAAGGGAAAGGAAAAGCGCGAAAAGGAGGTGGTGGAAGAGAAATTTGAAAGGTCTTCTGCTTGCCGTGGGCTGGCTGCATTTACATAGAGCAGGGAGGGCTGTTAAAGGGCCGTATTAAACTGTAAAAACATGGCTTCTTAACATTATATCGGCGTATAACACGCATACATCATTTGCCCCCTATTTTTCGGGGAAAAAGTGCGTGTTATACGCCGATAAATACGGTATCTATCTATCTACCTATCCACCTACCTACCTACTCTCTCTCTCCCTACCTATCTACTGTATTTCTCTCTATCTCTATCTCTCTACCTACCTACCTACCTACCTACCTACCTACTCTCTCTGTCTCTCCCTACCTATCTACTGTATTTCTCTCTCTCTCTCTCTCTCTCTCTCTCTCTCTCTCTCTCTCTCTCTCTCTCTCTCTCTCTCTCTCTCCCTTTATCTACCTACCTACCTACCTACGTAACTACCTACCTACCTAACTACCTAACTAACTACTCTCTCTCCCTACCTACCTACTGTATTTCTCTCTCTTTCTCTTCCTCTCTATCCCTCTACCTACCTACTTTTTTTAAAAAAAATGCCTCTTCAAAACCTTGGTGCGTCTTATACTCCAAAAAATATGGTATGTTCCTCTCGGCTTCTAGATGCTTGCTAAGAAAGGATTTTTCAAAATGGCCATCAGATCGTTAGTATTTCTTATACAGTAATTAACACGCACTGAAGCTAAGGAGTTCTACTACCCCCTTCCCACCTGAAAGGAACTCTGTTCCAACTGCCAGTTGCCTCACATTCCATTACCTCAGTTCAAACTGGCAGACGTTCCACTCCTTCACTCAGGAGTGGTCTGGGGCTCCTTACAGTACTAAACATTGGAACCTCACCAAAATGTCTACACCTTCCACCTATGGAACTGCTTCCAAACTCAAGATGGTGGAAGTGATATTCCCTTATGTGTTTCAATCACCGACCACCACTGAGCCAACGGATTGAACCGGAGTGAACCGTATTTCTCCTGCCTTTTCTGATCACATAGTTTCATCGTGAAGCAGAGGTATCCAGCTAGTAGAGCTATATAACAGATCAGGACTTTCTGTTGAGAATAGAACATGTAGTTAGGGTTTTCATGTTTGTATAACTTGTTTTCAAGTTCAGGAATGATGGAGGCATATTATTTAATTTAATATAATTACTTGTTGGATTTATATCTTCCGTCCTATTTTTTTTTCCAGAGCAACATTACAGTGAGCTTCTACTGCTGAATCTGGGACATCTTAATCCAATATCTAACACTTGAACAGAATCCTTCACTAGCAGAATAACCCCACCCAAAATTCAATTTCCAAATTACTGGGATTGGGGATCCATAAAGATGACAGATTATGAAATCCACAAACATGGCAACAATTTGCATTTACATAAAATAATTTGAGTCCCGCTCATACTGAAAAAATGGGGAAATGGTGATGCAATAGTTCTTTTTCCTGAAGAAAAGTGGAAAATAAACAAAACACTTAGGAGCCAAAAGTCACTACTTTAAATATTGATACTGTACAGCACAACGTAATTGTTAACAGTATGGTTGTATTGCTTTCAGCTTTTGTTCTTTCTTTTCTACTTTTGTTCTCCATAAAGATTCTTATTTTTGCCTGAAGCAGATAGTTTTATGACAATAAAAGAACTAGAAAAAAGCAATAAAAATAATGGGCAGAAAACAAAACAGAGAAAATGGCCTTTTTGGGTTGTTATCATCCCTGGGCTGTATTAAGCATGTGAGCAACTTTCCTTCTGCTTGGTGCAATGGAGGGGGGGGGGATCCACTGCAGTCCATAGTTAGGTATATTTTCCTCACTTGTTGGATCTGATAAAAGCTAATGGACCCTGCTTTACCTTTGGGAAGATCAGAAAAGATCAGCAGATGCAGAAAAGTTGCCAGTCCTCAATTTTCCTCAGATACAAAAGATCAGAGACCAGAATGGCTCATCTGTGAGCCCCCAGGGCGTCCAGCCAATATGGCTCATAGTGAAGGATGTTGGGAATTTTGGTTTTGAAAACTGAAGTGTTCCAGTTTGCTTACTTATTCAGTATAAGCCAGGGATTGCTAACATTTTTGTCATCATGGGCCCATACCTATAATGCAATGCACGCGAAACCCCACCTGCATGCTCCGTCCCCTGCGCATGCATGTGCAACTCCTCCCCCCCTCGCACCTTGTTTTGGGCCTAACAGGCCTCTCACCTACCTCCTGGAACCAAAAATAGGGTGCATTTTGGGCCTAGCATGCCTCCCTGAAGCCACCTGGGACCAAAAGCAGGGCATGGGCGGTGCCCTCATGCTCTCCCTTCCCCGCACACATGCATATGTATCTCCCGCATATACCCCACCTCCTGCACATGCAGCGTAGAGACCCAAAAATCATAAGGCCAGCAGTAGGTGCGCATGCATACACAGTGGATCTGGCTGGGGCGACAGCTCACATGCCCGTAGAGAGGGCTCCATGTTCCACCGGTGGCACACATGCCATAGGTTCACCATAATGGGTACAAGCCATTAGCTCCTGCCCCATGCCAAACTCAGATCCAGCTGCTAATTGGGTTGAATTTTATTTGGGAGAGAGATGGGCAAACAGTTTTATTCTTTCTGCTTACAGAAAGATTTGGAATAATGTTTTTTTTTTAGTGCAGGAAGAAATATCCAACTTGTTCAGTTCCAAGCTGGGAGAAAGGCACTGGAGACATGGAGGCAGATTGGAAATCTGGTTTAATGATGAAACAAAACAATATGGGTTCTGGGCAGCTGACCACATGGTGTTGAGAGTGGGGGTTATAACTTCTCTTGGGATTTGCACTTGAGCTTCCTGTTCCTGTGCAAGAACATGTATTCTATTGACTGTTGTCAGACTCCCATAGGGCCATGTAGGGGTTATATAGGGGTCATAGCTGGCTCTATAAGCAAAAGACAAATCCTAGGTGTTTGTCTGAGCTAAGTTTGGTTGAAGTTTGGTCTGCTCTGAGATGATGCAATGTCTGAAATACCTTTAGGAGGTTGTGCAATGTAGTGAGCTCTGTGTCTTCTGCTAAAGAGTAATGGGTTAATCCTATTATGTCCTGAACACTCATGCTCTGTTCTTCTTAATCCTGGAGCTGAAGGTCTTTTGTTCTGTAGATAGGCTGGCTTAGTCTTTCTTAATGGGCACAAAATATCTGCTGGGGGGGATATTAAGAGGATCCAACGTCATGACGATGCGGATGTGTGGTCTCAATACTCTGAGACCACTGCCAATACTTTTGCTGCTGGGTGGTCCAATTGGACCTAAACCATCCCATAGAGTTAGTGAACGGGAAGAATACATCTTGCTGATCTCAGGGACACCGCAAAGTCCCTGATCAATCCAAGAGAAGTTCTTCAAGCTGGCGACAAAAAGTCCAGCCCCAGGCTGATGAAGTTGGGAAGGCTCCGGACAGGAAGGGAAGCGGAAAGAGAAAGTCTGTCCATCTGGTGAGGAAACTTTATTGTTTTGGAAAGACTGCCCAAATTTGTTTTAAGTTAAATTAAATCCAAAAGCAGAAGAAAATAAGTGGCGAAATTAACCTATATTGGATTGCTTTGGATAGTGTGTTTCTTTTTCTTTGTAATTTTATTTTGTGGATTGAAGTGCTCGCAACTTTTTTGTAAGAGAACAGGTCAGTTTTTCTTCTTCTATTTTTTTATTTTTATTTTTTAACCTATGGATTAAAGTCTTCTTTATTTCAACAAGGACTTTTATTACTTGCTATTAATTCTATTTAAGAACTCTGTTTTTTTAAAGTTTGAAATAACATTACAGAGTGGGAAGCAATACTGCCACTTGGAGGCTGGAGGCTTGAGTTTTTGAAACAATGCACTTTCCCTTTTCCTTTTGATCTCACTGACCTTGTAACTTGAGGCTTGGCAACTTGTTTTTAGAAAGTGATAAGAAGCAAGGACATGAATTGTTTTTACAGGTGCACTTTGAGAGTCTTACTGGCAGTGGGAGAGAGAAGAAACAGAACCCTTTTTTTGAAGATCATAAATGAACTGGTGTTTAAGCTAATTTAATATAAGAAGCCATGAAAGCCAGAGTGGCAGTATCTACCAGCTTGCCAAAATGGCACAATATTCAAAAGAAACAATAACTTTGCAAAATATCTTGGCCAGAATTCAAAATTTATTAGAAATAACAGAGAGAATTGAGAAGATGGAAAAAATAGAGTTTATAACAGCAAAAAATGATGGGGTCGGACTCCCAAAAATTGAAGGGGAAAATGATTATAAAGACAAGACAACTGATTACTTTACCAGTGGAGTGAACGTGGTTGAAAGTGGGAAAAGGGGAGTATGGAAAGGGGAATTAGATTGACAGGAACTATAACCTGGATTTCAAGGCATGGAAGAAGAAAAAAGAGGAAAAACGATGGATTTAAGGAGAGAGAATTTCTCAGAAGCAAGATTGACAACCAAAGATAAGCTGATTAAAATAGCAGATGGAGGGCATTGAGATTACTTAAGTGATGCTATAAGCAACAAGCTGCGGGGAGAAGTCCACAAAAAATTTATTAAGGCTGATATATGGAAGTTGATAATAAAAATTAGTTAATTTTAGTAATTAGTGATTAGTAATTTCGTAATTTCTAGAGTGCTATGTTAAATAAATAATTGACATACATGTGTTGGTTTGATGAGAGGAAATTTGATATAATTAGCGAATGAATTTTTGTTAATAAATAATATCTATAACAATAATAATGAAATGACAAGGGATATAGTGAACAAAATATATACAACAATATGTACTGGTTTAATAAAAGGAATTGGGATATAAATTGTAAACAGTGATTTGGAAAGGAGGATTAGAAACCTTGTTATCAAACATAACTAATTTTTACTTAGAACATGCTATAAAGGAGTAATTTTATTAGATGATATTAGAAATAATTAATGAAATGCTACTATGTGCTTGTGTTTTTTTAATTTTGGACTATTTCATGCAAAAAGATGTTAAAACAACCACAGTCAAATGAGAAGCGTGGTATGTTGATAGTAAGATATATAAAGATTTTTGATTTAAAATACATAATGTGATTTGAATTATAAGCAATGATGGTGGAAGAGATGCGTGAAAGTTATTTGTAACCAATCGACACACTTCTACATTATGATTAGTGATTAGCAATTTAGTAATCTTTAGAGTGATGTGTTAAATAAATAATTGATAATGATAACAAGGTATACACATGTGTTGGTTTGAAGATAGGAAACCTGATATAATTAGCAAATGAATTTTTATTAATAAATAACAATTATAATAATAACAATGAAATGACAAGGGATATAGTTAACAATATATATACGTACTGGCTCAATAAAAGATATTGGGATACAAATAGTAAACAGTGACTTGGAAAAGAGGATTAGAAATTTTGTTATCAATCATAATTAATTCTTACTTAGAACATGTTATAAAGGTGTAATGTTATTGGATGATATTAGAAATAATGAAATGTCATTATGTAGTTGTGTTTTCAATTTTGGATTATTTCATGCAAAAGGACGTTAAAACAATTATAGTCAAATGAGAATTGAGGGATGTTGATAGTAAGATATATAAAGATTATTTATTTTAAATATACAATGTGATATGAACTATATGTAATGACTGTGGAAGAGATGCACAAAAGTTATTTGTAACCAATCGACACACTTCTACAATATGTAACAAAAGGTTATTTTTGTCGTGTGTGTTGTGTTTGTCTGTTTAACCAAAAATAAAAAAATCTTTTCAAAAAAAAAAAAGAGTGAGCCTGCTTCCTGCCTTTAAAAAACATGTTTGTCCATTTCTCATTTAGAGAAATATAATAATCTGCCTTTTTAAATATTCCTCAAAATATTTCATTCTTATAGGAGGGGGATGGCTTCCCACATTAGCATTCTCATTGTTGTAACTATGATACAGCAGGAATGGTGGTCTATGGGAGTACAATTCTTTGGAAAGAAGATTGGCTACAGCAATAGCAATTAGACTTATATGTGCTTTACAGCCCTCTCTAAGCAGTTTACAGAGTCAGCCTGTTGCCCCCAACAATTTGGGGCCTCGTTTTACCCACCTCAGAAGGATAGAAGGCTGAGTCAATCTTGAGCCTGGTGGGATTTGAATGGCCAAATTTCAGGCAGCCAGCAGGCAGCAGAGGTAGCCTGCAGTACTGCACTCTCACCACTGCGCCACCGAGGTCATATAGCCAACAAATTCTTCTATATTTTGCACTGCTATTGGGTAGAGTCTAAATTCCTATGAAATCATGTTAATCTCGTGTTAATCATGCCAAACTCTTATGCTTCAATTGTTGTACCAATGTGGCATAGGCTCTAGGCCAGCATCTTTGGCAAAGATGGCAATGCAGAAAATATGCTTCAGAAGGAGGAAGCTCCAAAGGCAAAGGCAGCGATTTGATGACCTTCTTTAAGTTACACATTGTGGGAAGCCCACTGTTAGGGTTCTAAATACCATGCAGAAATAAATCATTGTCCAAGGCAAAACATCCTTAAAGGTGCAATTTATTCCGCAGGCATGTTAGCATGGCTATGGAAAATTCCAACTCTGGAAGTACATCCTCTAAGTTCACCCAGTTGAAAGTTCATGATCTCTCCCCACACCCACAAATCCATCACATGTTCCAATCATCATCTTCCACGCTGGCATGTACACCCATCTTCTTCCGGCCAGGTGTCGAGATGCGAAGACAAAAGATGACCTTGGCTTCTACAAAAGAATGTCAACAATCCATTCTACAATCCTACTCCTTTCAATTCCCCCCTCCCAACTACTACACTATTGAAACAGCATAGAAAATTATAAGAAAGTGTGGCAGGCCAAAGATCCTAAAAAGAACATAACTACAGGCCTGACAGGCGGCCTCTCCTCAAAAGAAAAACGTTTCCTGCAAAGAGAATAACATAAGAGTTAACATAACAAAATTAACCACCTCTTCTCCACCCAGGGGAACCCCTTGACTTCTCGGGAAACTTCCCATTGAATTGCTTTACTAACTTCTCCACCTTTAGGTTCCCACTGTTCACCCAATTAGCTTCAGACCAGTGGTGGGTTCCTACTGGATCGCACCAGATCGCGCGATCCGGTTGGAGAATGAACCCGGAAGTGATTTCCTGCCCCGCCCCCTTGGCGTTTTTTGCATCGGGGCTGACTCCTCGCCACCACCCTGCCCGATGATTCCGGGGGCCATCCAGGAAGACGAGAAACGCAAGGGGGGACGAGGAACGCAAGGGGGGGGCCTGCCCCCCCCACCGATGGCCAAATCTCGACGCATTCCTCCTCTCAAAGATCTTTTGGGAAGGGATAGAACTGCGAGGGGGAAAAGCCTCCCATTGAAAACAGCGCTTAGTGAGGTGGGGAATCCTTTCATTCCCCTCTCAAAGATCTTTTGGGAAGGGATAGAACTGCGAGGGGGAAAAGCCTCCCATTGAAAACAGCGCTGAGTGAGGTGGGGAATCCTTCCGTTCCCCTCTCAAAGATCTTTTGGGAAGGGATAGAACTGCGAGGGGGAAAAGCCTCCCATTGAAAACAGCGCTGAGTGAGGTGGGGAATCCTTCCGTTCCCCTCTCAAAGATCTTTTGGGAAGGGATAGAACTGCGAGGGGGGGGAGCCTCCCATTGAAAACAGCGCTGAGTGAGGTGGGGAATCCTTCCGTTCCTCCTCTCAAAGATCTTTTGGGAAGGGATAGAACTGCGAGGGGGAAAAGCCTCCCATTGAAAACAGCGCTGAGTGAGGTGGGGAATCCTTCCATTCCCCTCTCAAAGATCTTTTGGGAAGGGACAGAACTGTGAGGGGGAAAAGCCTCCCATTGAAAACAGCACTGAGTGAGGTGGGAAATCCTTCCGTTCCTCCTCTCAAAGATCTTTTGGGAAGGGATAGAACTGCGAGGGGGAAAAGCCTCCCATTGAAAACAGCGCTGAGTGAGGTGGGGAATCTCTCAACGATCTTTTGGGAAGGGAGGCTTCTCAAAATGGGTTTCTCTTTGCACCCTTCAATCCGTCTCTCTCTCCCTCTGACGTCCCCCAATGGCTCAGCGTGAAAAACTGGTGGGAACAGTGCAGAGGAAAAGGAGGAGGAAGGAAAGGGGGAGAGAAACAGGGGGGGGGAGGAAGAGAGAGAGAGAAAGAGTGACACCCAAAGGGGGGGAGTTGGGAGAAAGACCTCCCTCTAAATACTGATGCCCTCTGCTTTTGGGGGGGAAAGGAGAGGAGGGTCCTTGGTGAACCTCTACCCCCTATTCCCCCTATCCCAGTTAAGCCAGCTAGGTTTGGGACCCAGTCTTTCTAACTTCATTTGGGATCTTCTAACATCCCACTCCCACCCGGTCACAAGGCCAGCAAGCCACTCCCACCCGGTCACATGGCTGGCAAGCCACTCCCACCCGGTCACATGGCTGGCAAGCCACTCCCACAAAGCAGGCCACACCCACAGAGTAGGTTCCAAAAAAATTTGAAACCCACCACTGCTTCAGACCAAGGGTAACCCTTCCAATGCACTAAGTACTGTAAGCAACCCCTATTCAGCCTGAAATCTACAATTTTTTCCACCTCAGATTGTGTTTCCCCTTCCATCACTAAAGGAGGAGATTGAGCTTGGGTGGGTGCTCTTCTGTTAGACCCAATTACTGGTTTCAACAAGCTACAATGAAATTATGGGTCAATTTCCCCTAGACTTCTGGGTAGACTGAGTTGAACTGTAACTGGGTTAACTATCTTCACTATTGGGAATGGACCAAGAAATTTTAGACCCAATTCCTTGCTAAGCATTTCTAATCTTTTGTATTTGGTAGATAAAAAAACATTGTCCCCACACGGTAGGGGTTTTGGAGCGAGCGATGTTGATCATCTTGCTTCTGGTAGGCTTCTGCCGCAACTGCTAGAGCCTTCTTCGTATTCTCCCATCCTTTCTTTAGCATGTCCATCCATTCACTCAAAGACATGAAAGAAGGAGGTTCTCTAGGCAACTCAGGCATGGCAACAACTTCCATGCCACTGGTAATCTGGAAACCCGCTAATCCTCTGCTGCTGTGGACCGCATCGTTGTACGCCACTTCGGCGAAGGGTAGCAAGTCCGACCAGTTGTCGTGCTGATAGTCCACAAAACACCTGATGTATTGTTCCACCACCGCATTGGCTCCCTCTGCTGTGCCGTTCATGCTGGGATGAACCTCTGAGCTCAGTTCTTGTGTGGACCCAATGGAGCTCAGGACCTCTCTCCAGAACTTGGCTGTGAACTGGACTCCGCAGTCTGAAATGATCCTCTTGGGTACTCCGTGCAGGCGATAAATGTGTTTCACAAACATTTTCGCTAATTCGTTTGCGGATGGCAATCCTGAGCAAGCAATGAAGTGTGCCTGCTTAGAAAACAAATCAATCACAGTCCAAATTACTTTATGCCCACTGCTGTCTGGGAGTTCCACGATGAAGTCCAATGCGACCTCTTCCCATGGCCGTTTAGGGCTCTCTGCTGCAGGTGCTGTAGGTTCTGGGCTCTTGGATTCAATCATCCACGGCTGGCCTTGTTCCTCCTCCGAGGCCTCCCCCTTGGTAGGACTCTTCGTCACCTGAAGTTGAGGGTCCTCTTCCAGAGGGTTGGGCATTTCCCCCTCTGAGGCCTCCCCCTTAGTTGGACTCTTTGTCACCTTCAGTTGGGGATCCTCCTCCGGAGATTGTTTGCCCTTTTCCTCTTCCAAGGCCTCCCCCTTGGTAGGACACTTCATCACTTTAAGTTGGGGATCCTCTTCCAGAGGCTGTTGGCCCAGATGACTTTTCTGTGCAGGCATCTGGGGCCCTCTCTTAATCACCGTGGCGACTGGTACACACGTTTGTTCTTCGGCAATTCCCTCCTCCGAGGCCTCCCCCTTGGTAGGACTCTTCGTCACCATAAGTTGGGGATCCTCTTCCAGAGGTCATTTAGACTTTTCCCCCTCCGAGGCCTCCCCCTTAGTTGGACTCTTTGTCACCTTAAGTTGGGGATCCTCCTCCGGAGATTGTCTGCCCTTTTCCTCTTCCGAGGCCTCCCCCTTGGTAGGATACTTCCTCACCTTAAGTTGGGGATCCTCGTCCAGAGGTTGTTGGCCCAGATGACTCTTCTGTGGTGGCATCTGGGACCCTCTCTTTAACGCCGTGGTGGTTGGTGCGCACGTTTGTGGCATTGGGGCTGGAGCCAAGCACTCTGACGCTCTGTGGCCAAGTTGACAACAATGGTGGCATTTAATTGGGCCCCATGAGGAATGGAACCTAGTTACATCTCTAAACTCAGGAACCGTTTCATCACACTGCCTTGCTCTCCAACTTGCAGCTACCCCCTTGGTAAACCCTTCTTCCATGGTGGAGATTGCTTCTCTGTAGGAAGGAGGAGTAAGAACCTTTTGGGGCATTGCAGATGCACCTTGTCCCGCTTCCCATCTTGCAGGCCTGGCTTTGGTAATCCCTTCTTCCATGTTGGTGATTGCTACTCTGTAGGAAGGTGGGGTAAGAACCACTTGGGGCCTTGCAGGCGCACATTTTCCCGCCATCCACAATGCAGGCCTCTGTTTGGTAATCCCTTCTTCCATGGAGATTTCTTCTCTGTAGGAAGGTCTGGTAAGAACCTTTTGGGGCCTTGCAGGGGAGACTGGAACTGGTGGGGAGGTCAATCCCTCGGTTGGCCATTGCCCAGCTTTCTGCCATGGTGCCATCTGCTGAGGGAGGGCAGGTGCCCACTGGCATCCCTCCCATCCATGACCTGGGGTTAAGACCCATCCCGGGGTTGCCTGCTTCACAGGTTGCAGCTCAACCAATGATGGCTGGCTAGGGGGTTTTACGTGCCAAGGACCCTCCTGCTGGCTTGGAGGAGTTATGGGCCAAGTAGGTGCCCTCTGCTGGCTTGGAGCATTTCCCCATGCTGATGGCAAAGGAGTTGGTAAGTAGCATCTCTTCCATCCAAGTCCTGGGAGGAAAGCCCAATTTACTGCCCAATTTGCTTCATTTACTGGTTGCAGCCCCATTTGTGGTGGCTTGCAAGTGACAGATGCTGGAAAAATTCCTTCTTCCTGCCTCCTTTGAGATTCCCATTTTGAAAGGGAATCTTTCTCCCAGCTAGTTGCAGGGTGATAAGCCATTTCATTTATTGCCGTCTGGAAGGAGCCCAAACCTCTGTTCTAGGGTTTTTTTTTCCAAGCCTTGTTTCCAAGCTGGGGGGAAGGAGGGGGAGCATGCACTCACATTTTTGCTGAAGAAGTGCGTCTGAGACCTTCCTTCGTCTTATCATGTCTCCTCCTGCATTCCTCCTGATGCAATTAAACTGGAAACAGCATTCCATTGCCTTTGAAGTTCCGCACTCAGCTTCTTATCACCAAAAGCTTCTCATTAATTCTTCGCTGATATTTACGCTGTCCCGGTCAGCATTGAGAATGCCGAGACCCCATCACCAGATCTTCCCTCACCAGCCCTTCTCCTTTGAGAGGGGGAGGGTGCTAGTGAATTATTTTAAAGTAGAGTGTTGGAATAATGTTAGGGTTCTAAATACCATGCAGAAATAAATCATTGTCCAAGGCAAAACATCCTTAAAGGTGCAATTTATTCCGCAGGCATTTTAGCACGGCTATGGAAAATTCCAACTCTGGAAGTACATCCTCTAAGTTCACCCAGTTGGAAGTTCATGATCTCTCCCCACACCCACAAATCCATCACATGTTCCAATCATCATCTTCCACGCTGGCATGTACACCCATCTTCTTCTGGCCAGGTGTCTAGATGCGAAGACAAAAGATGACCTTGGCTTCTACAAAAGAATGTCAACAATCCATTCTACAATCCTACTCCTTTCAATTCCCCCCTCCCAACTACTACACTATTGAAACAGCATAGAAAATTATAAGAAAGTGTGGCAGGCCAAAGATCCTAAAAAGAACATAACTACAGGCCTGACACCCACCCTCCTAGAAGAATTCCTCTTTGCTGGTGTGAGTGGCCTGCCGCTGTTGCCTCTTTGCACAACACTCCACCCTCCAGCAGCATTTCAGGACCTGTATAAAAATCCTGGCACTCCTCTAGCTAGTTGTTCAGCTGACCCAAAACCGCTGTTGGTTCTCTTCATCATTAAACTACCTTTCCAATCAGCATCCATTTTTATTTTATTCCCAGCTTGGAACTGAATGAGATGGATTTTCCTTCCAACAACATATGCAGCTATTTCACAACTTACAACTTGTAATTGGTGCTCATATTTATGAGTGCTGCAGCATCCCCCACAATCACACAAAGAAAATTCCAGCACTTGGCAACTGGCATGTATTTATTATAATTGCAGCGTCCTGGTTCATGTAATCACCAGTTTTTACCTTTCCAGAAGTTGTGAGTGCTCCATCACTGGAAACATTTAAGAAGAGAATGCACAACCATAGGGGGATCACTTCCGGTTCCCGGAGGCGACAGATGTTGCCATCCACTGCTCATCTCTCTGGTGGGCTCCTTTAGGGAGCACAGGGGGTCTTGGAGGGACCACCTGCCATAGGGCGGCTTGCTGGAACCCCCAGAAGTGGCAGCAGCCATCGGGGGTTCCCGTCTCACCCCAGTACCGGGGAGCGAAGGGGGGCGCATGGCATAGCTGTCGGCTGCCTGCGCCTTCACCGAATGGATTCCAGAAGGAAATAATCAATCAGAAGTTGCAGTGAAGTGCTGGAGGTGAGAAGTTTGCCCTAATCTCTTTTAACACCATTTAATGGATGAGCAACAGCTATCCACAAGTTGTTGATTCAATCTATTTGAAGTTGCAAGATTGGAGGGTTTTTTTTACCCCCCTCAGTTAAAGCGGCATTTGAACTATCTCTCGATCTCGGAATGGAGTGAGAGAGTAAAACATTGAATTACCCACTTGTACTAACTATGAGAAAGATTTACATCACAATTGCAAGAAGTGATTCCTGAGCTGTTTTAAAAGCCTTAGGGAAACTTTGAATGCTTTGCTCCCTGGTTCCCTGTGAGAGGCGGAGCCAAGATGGCTCACTTCCTTCTTCTTCGCTCTAATAAATGAAACTAGCCTTTTGAAACTACCTTTGAAGAAATTTCTGGCTTTATATTACTATTATCTCCCGAAGGACTTCTGGAGCCTCCCCTTTTTATGGTCTTTCAGGATTTGGATTATTTGACTCTCTTCTTCTGGCTTGGAACTGTGACTGAGGATTAACATTCACTTCTGGGCTTGTCTGCCTCCTCGGTATCATCCACTCCACAGATGCCATTTCTTCTGCATAAGGATTTACATTTATCCCTGAGCTTAACAAATGGGGCCCAGAAAACCACCGCCGGGGAAGGCAACTTCAGCTCCCACTTCTTCTGCATCCAGCCCAACGACCCAACAGACAAAAACTTTATCATTTCTACAACAAGAAGTGGCTGGAGAGAGCACAAAGGACTTATCAGTTACCCAAATGTTTCAGGGTATTATGAAGGGACAGGAAGAACTGAAAAAAGAAGTGACAGATTTTAAAGAGCAGCTCAGAGATGCACAGCAGCAAACAGAGGGTTGCAGTGCTGGAGGAGGGTGTGGTTGGGTTGAGGGAGGAGGTGAAGGCAACTCAGAAGGGGAATAGAGAACTGGAAAACTTCATGGTAAAGATGGAACTTGAAAGAATGTCCCTTTTTCTCAGATTCCAGAACCTACCCGAGACAGAACATGAAGACCTTAAGGATATTATGTGTACAATCTTAGCAGAATACATTAAGAGAGATAAAGAACAGCTGTGGTAGGATATGGACCTGGTTTATAGAATCAATTCAGAATATGCCAGAAGACATAATGTTCCAAGGGAAGTCCATGTTAAATTTCTTAGGAAGACCACGAGGGATGAGGTTTTGGGAGCCCAAAGGGGGGACCATTAAAATATAAAGATAAAGAAATTGCCATTCTTAAACAAATTCCGAAAAAAATAAGAGAAAAGAGGAGGAAATATTCCTCCTTATCAAAGAAATTATATAATAAAGGAATTTGGTTTAGATGGTTATTGCCAGAAGGAATGTTGGTTTTCTGGGAGGGAAATAGAATTAGAATTAATTCAGTTGTGGAGGCAGAGGCCTTCATGAAAAAACACAGTGCCATCCTAGAGGATGAAATTATAAGAGGTAGTGAAAAAGGTGATAATATACAAGATATGAGGGAGGGAGGGGCTGCGACTCCACCAGGGGACAAGGGGGAGGGAGCAATACTGAAAAGACTCAGGTCACAAAAATAAATGTATTTGAAATATTATTGTAATTGTTGATATATTAGAAAGTGGTAAAAGAGATGATTGAATATATGGTTGATACAATGTATAATAAGATGCTGTTTTTGCTTATCTTTTATCTTTTGTTTTTCTTTCTGTAAAAGTTGTGAGATTTGGAGAGATTTCTACTTTCAGCATGATGTAGCTGCCAATTTTTTTTTGTATATCCACCTACCCTTCCCTATAAATGCTTAAAAACCAATAAAATTCTTTTTAAAAAAGAGAGAGAATGCACAACCACTTGTCTTCAAAGGTTGTAGTTTCCTACCTAAGCAGGGGGTTGGACTAGGAGACCTCCAAGATCCTTTCCAAATCTTTTATTCTGTAATTCTGACTTCTGACAAGCCAAGTCAATGGGGAAAGCTGGATTCGCTTAATGACCATGTGGTTCAATAAATGACTGTGTTGATTCACTTAACCACAGCAAAAAAAGTCATAAAACCAGGAACAACTCATTTAACAACCATATAGCTTAATAATGGAAATTCTAGAATTTTGTCATAAGTAAAGGCCCACCTGAACACATTTTACTTTGTTGTTTTTTGTGGATTTGGAATTCAAACTGACCAGGATTGGAAGTCTTTAAGAGGATGTTGGATAGCCATTTGTCTGGAACTATATAGGGTTTCCTGCCTAGGCAGGGGGTTGAACTAGAAGACCTCCAAGGTCCCTTCCAACTCTGCTATTGTATTGTATGACAGCTTTTCTATACAGGAGAAGGTTTTTACATTTGTTTCAACTTTCTGTTTGAGGATTGATTCAATGGGAATATTTTACTTCTTTCAATTACCATATTTTCTGATTTATTTTCTTCCATTTGACTTTTGCCTTTCATCACTGCCTCATTGTGAGCATTATTTCACCCATACAGTTTTTTCATGTTTGCCAGGATCCATTTTGGGTTAGTGCTGGAACCTGGCAGAAGGGGGAAGACCTGTGGCACCAGGGGCAGGACAGGGTTTGCCCTGGAGACAGACAGGAGGCTCATTACCTGGCAGGCAGAGGATCCATCGACCTCTTGCCAGCTGCCTGCCATGGCTTGTGCCCAGGTGCCCCTCGCTGAGCACCTGCTATCATCTGCCCGCCTGACATCTGGCATCCTGCTGACATCCTGCTACTTATAACTATTCCCAGATGACTATTGGCGTGCACCTGCCAGATTACCCCTACCATCTCTCTCCCTCTTACCCTCGCCATTTTACTTTGCATCAACTATTCATCACAGACTATCTGCCCTTTACCACCCACCATGGATCACATCCTGGCCTCCATCCATCATCCATCTACCAACCATCCTGGCATCCTGCTGACATCCTGCTGACCATCTACCAACCATCTACTGCTGACCATCTACCAACCATCCTGGCATCCTGCTGACATCCTGCTACTTATAACTATTCCCAGATGACTATTGGCGTGCACCTGCCAGATTACCCCTACCATCTCTACTCCCTCTTACCCTCGCCATTTTACTTTGCATCAACTATTCATCACAGACTATCTGCCCTTTACCGCCCACCATGGATCACATCCTGGCCTCCATCCATCATCCATCTACCAACCGACCACCTGACCAGCATAATATTTTTCCACCTAGATGCGACCATGGACATTGCTTTCCTCCCACATGGAATCCTGGCTTATTGACTTTTAACATCAACAGCACCCTGACCCTGTCACAGCTTTTATCACCATGTATTCGAGGTCAGACTTGCTCCTACTGCGGGAGTCCCCCCTCTCGCAGGCATGGCCCTTTGCCCTCTCAAGGGCCCACCTTGATGACGGGTTTGTTAACCCAGAGAGGTGGAGGAAGCGCAAACTTAGGGGGTTTTTAACGAAGTGTTTTTTATCTTTTTTAGGGGGTTCTAGGGTGGGTGGGTGGGTTAATCAGACCAGGAGGGGGACCAGCGCCAGGCGAACAGGTGAGGTCAGGAGGGAAGTGAGCTGAGTAGTGGGGGGAAGGAGAATGACACTCCAATAGAGGGTTGCTTTATTACAATGGTCATGGGGAGGGGTGGGTGCGAGGATAGAAGAAGATCTCGTAGTCGGTTGGGAGACCGTGGCTGTTAGACACGCCTGGTCCCTTGTACCAACCCCCGCAGTCTAGGTGGCCAGGACCTACAGAGCCAGGGCCTGAGGCTGATGCTTTGCAATGCAAGGTCTGTTGTCAACAAGGCCCCCCTCATCAATGAGTTGATCTCGGAGGGGGAGCTGGACCTTGCAGGGATAACAGAGACCTGGTTGGGCCACAAGGGTGGTTTACCCCTCGTGGAAATGTGCCCACTGGGCTTCTGTGCATTCCATCAGCCCCGGGCCCTGGGTAAGGGTGGTGGGGTGGCGGTAGTTATACAGGAGAGTCTGGAACCGAGGGAGTACACTGTGCCACAGATATCCGGGTGTGAGTCCCTTGGTGTGAAATGGGGCCCAGGGAGGCAGCGGGGCTTGCTGATTGTATACTTGGCTCCTCGCTATGCATCAGCAGCCCTGCCCGAGCTCCTCGAGCTGATCTCAGAGACGGCAGTTGAGACCCCCAAACTCTTGGTTATGGGGGACTACAACCTGCCATCGACGGGGGAAGCGTCCGAGGTGGCTCGGGAGTTCATGGCTTCCATGACAGCTATGGACCTGACCCAATTAATTCAGGGCCCCACACACAAGGGCGGCCACACGCTGGACCTTGTTTTTGTTTGTTACCCCCCTGTCATGGTCAGATCACTCATCTCTTCGGCTCGACTTCCCTGGCGCTACCCCCCGCCACGGGGAGGCAGAACCAGACTGTCCAAGATGGTTCTGCCCCAGGCGCCTGATGGAACCGGATAGGTTCCAGATGGAGCTTGGACCACTTCCTGTAGCCCTGACCCGCGCTCGGACGGAGGACCTAGTGGCCGCCTGGAATAGGGCGGCTGCTGGAGCCTTGGACCGGGTTGCGCCTTTGCGGCCTCTCCTGCGGCAACGAACCACCCTGGCTCCTTGGTTTACCGAGGACCTAAGGGTGATGAAATGCCACAGGAGACGCCTAGAGTGCAGGTGGAGGTCCTCGCACTCCGAATCTGACCGAACACAGGTAAGAGCCTATTCACGGACCTACCTTGTGGCACTAAGAGCGGCCAAACGTAGACATTGTGCCAGTCTTATTGCGTCCGCCGATAACCGCCCTGCCACCCTGTTTCGGGTGACCCGCTCCCTCTTATCACAGAGGCCGCGGGAAGCCCCTTTACAGGGCAGAGCAGAGGAGTTTGGGGAATATCTGCAGGACAAAATCGCTCAGATCCGGAGTGGATGGGCCCCCTCCAGTGGACCAGAGGAGACGTCAGAAGCGAGTCTTGAGGGACCATACTGGGAGGAGTTTGACTCTGTTGCCCCCGAGGATTTGGACAGGGTACGTGGGCGGCTATGAGCCACTACATGTTTATTGGACCCGTGCCCCTCCTGGCTGGTACTGGCATCCTGGGAGGTGACACGAGGCTGGCTCCTGGGTCTAGTGAACGCTTCACTGGGTGAGGGGTCCTTACCGGCCGCCTTGAAAGAGGCGGTGGTGAGGCCCTTACTCAAGAAGCCTTCCCTGGACCGACGGAACTAGCTAATTATCGTCCTGTCTCCAATCTTCCCTTCTTAGCGAAGGTTGTAGAGAGTGTGGTGGCACAGCAATTCCCACGGCACCTGGAGGAAACTGATTATCTAGACCCGTGCCAGTCCAGTTTCCGACCCGGTCACAGCACGGAGATGGCCTTGGTCGCATTGGTTGATGATCTCTGGAGGGCCAGAGATAGGGGTTGCTCCTCTATCCTGGTCCTATTAGATCTATCAGCGGCTTTTGATGCCATCGACCATGGTATCCTATTGCGCCGGCTGGAGGGGATGGGAGTAAGGGGCACCGTTTTACAGTGGTTCGGCTCCTACCTCTCCGACCGGACGCAATGTGTGTAGGCAGGGGAGCAGAGGTCGACCCTGAGGTTGCTCACTTGTGGGGTGCCACAGGGGTCGGTCCTCTTGCCCCTTCTGTTCAACACATATGTGAAGCCACTGGGTGAGATCATCCGTGGTTTTGGGGTTGGATACTACCTGTACGCTGATGACACTCAGCTGTACATTTCCACCCCAAACCACCCCAACGAGGCTGTCGAAATGATGTCCCGGTGTTTGGAAGCCATTTGGGTCTGGATGGGGGACAACAGACTCAGGCTCAACCCCTCCAAGACAGAGTGGCTGTGGTTACCGGCGCCTCGGTTCAACCAGTGGACTCCATCGCTGGCCATAGGGGGCGAGCAACTACCCCCTGTGGAACGGGCGCGCAATTTGGGCACCTTCCTAGATGCCCGGCTGTCGATGGATGACCATGTGGCAGCCGTGGCAAGGGGGGCGTTCCACCAGGTTCACCTGGTGCACCAATTGCACCCCCTATTGTACTGGGACGCCTTACACACAGTCACTTATGCGCTGGTGACGTCCCGTCTGGACTACTGCAATGCTCTCTACATGGGGCTCCCCTTGAGATGCACCCGAAGACTACAGCTAGTTCAGAATGCGGCCGCGCGGGCTATCATGGGGAGTACTAGGTACTCCCACATAACACCTCTCCTGCATGAGCTGCACTGGCTGCCTGTGGTTTTTTGGGTGCTTTTCAAGGTGTTGATTACCATCTTCAAAGCGCTCCATGGCACAGGACCTAGTTACCTGCGGGATCGCATCCTACCGCATACATCCCTGCGACCAATTCGCTCTCACAGGGAGGGACTCCTCCGGGTGCCGTCCACCAAGCAATGCCAACGGGCGGCGCCTAGGAGTAGAGCCTTCTCTGTGATGGGCCCAACCCTCTGGAATGACCTCCCCCCCGATATCAGAACTACTACCAACCTCCGCTCCTTCCGACAGAAACTTAAGACCCACCTGTTCCAATTAGCTGGCCTGGCCCACTTATAGTCCCATTTATACCTCCTGGCAAATATTTTATCCTGGGATAGTTTTTAGGGGTGTTTTTTAATGTATTTTTAAATTTTTAAATTTTAAATCTAACTTTAACTATTGTACAGTAAGCTATTGCTACCTCCTCCAGCCACACCTATATTTATTTTATATTTATATTATGTATATTTATTGTTTTAATATGACTGTACATCACCCCGAGTCCCTTCTGGGAGAGGGGCGGTCTAGAAATCAAATAAAAGTTAAAAAGTTAAAGTTAAAGTTACATCTTCCTTGTTCCTATATCTGTCTGCTTAGTTCAAATGTCCATGTTGTTGGTTTACTCTTCTTTACGTTTTCACATTCTACCTTTTCATCCACAATAGAGTATTCCTCCTTTCTACCTGTGTTTTTCTAAAGTACTTAGCATATTTCTTTCATATTTTGAGAAAAGTTTATTTTTTAAAATTTGTCAAAAACTATTTTTTGTCTTCTTCACCATTCTTTTTATTCTCCTCTTTCCTTCTGTTTTCAGTGTCGTATCATCCTGGAGCTACGTTCTTCTCTTATACCGGTATGTTGCATTTTCAATCTACAGTTGTGTTTTCTTCTTCTTTTTTCTTCTTGACTGTGCAACAGTTCAGATAATTTTAGGACTCTTAGCTCATTTGTTGTAGCACATTTTACCTAATCTAATTCTTTGAGTTCATCATCCATCTTTTCCTTCTCATTGGATCAGATGACCCATGTCCTATTCGATGTTTTGAATTTTTGCTTCCAGTTTGTGTTCACTTCCCAAGTCCTACATACCATTTTAAGTATACATTCACATCATTGTTATTCTTTTTTACATTTATCATTCTTATACATTTATTATTTCATTTAATAGGTTATAATATACAGTTTGGGTTGCTTTATTTACCATCCCTTCTGCCTGTTGTAACGCCACCTTATTTTCCCTTTCTTTTCTCCCTCCCTCCTTTCTCTACTTCCTTTCTTCCTCCCCTCCTTCCTCTTCCTTCTTCCCTTACCTCTCCCCTCCTCCTACTTTTCCTTTTCCCCTTCCTACCTTCTTCCCTTCTCTTTCTCTCCCTTCCATCCTCCTCTCCTTACCTCTTTCTTCTTTCTTTGTATTCAGTTCCCAAGTCCTGATGCATAAGAGCTATTCTGCCAGCCCAGTTTTGTGGAGGAATAAAGTCCAGAGTCCTAGGTGGAAGGACAAAGGACAAAGAGGCAGTGGAGCTTGGAGTATCTGGTAGTTAGGAAGAGGCAAGGATGGACCCTCCCTAGCAGTTCACAGAGTATATTTATGCAGAAAGTTATTTTAATCTGGTAAAAGCCCGTCTTTAGGCGAACAACAATAAAAAAACTATTCAGAAGTAACTCTACATGTCGTTCTTGCTTTGTGGAGTTAAGTTTCTTCACCAATGGAGGCAAACATATTTGTCTGTTTGACACATATGAAACACTGTTGCAGGAACCAATCTGGGTCGGTTACCTGGACCAGAGATTTAGTCTTCTGAATTTTTGGATTTATGCTGGAATCCTCAGGGAACCACTCTCTGTGTTAGGCTGTTCTGTACGTGGTTGTTGTGGCCCACCAGCGGCCAGCAGAGCTGGCAGCAGATTCGGACAGTGAGGAGGTTGGGGAGGAACATGGGCCAGTCCTGGAGTCTGGGAAAGGCTCTGATGAGGGCTCTGCGTCGAAGGCAGAGAGAGGGCCAGAGCCGTATGCCAGTTATCAGCTGCCTTCAGAGTCAGACATCAGTGAGGCAGATGAACAGCTGGAGCCTGTTCCAGTGTGCGCATGTACAGAGCTGCCAGATGAAGGGAATAGCTAAGGAACAGGGGTCAACCTGGGAGTAAGGCTATACGTGGACGATGAATCGTTCTCCCAGAGGAAATAAAAGAGGTGTGAAAGGGGAGTGGAGATGCAGGAGACAATTAGTTCTCTTAATTGGTTCGTGACTCTCCAAGACTCCTTGCCAAGTTTTGCAGATATTGGCCTGGCAGCTCTTCAAGCCAGATAAGGTCTGTGAATGTAAATCCTCCCTCGAAAGACTTTGCAGGATGTAAATGAGCAGAATTCACAGTAAATTAATAAAAAGGGTTATTTGTCAGGACAAGGAGTTTGCTTCATGCTCTTAGGAACCCTGGGTCAGAACAGTGGTGTTTAGTTTCCTGCCTTGTTAGTTTCAGTCCAGTTTCAGTCCAGTATTTAGTTTCCTGCCTAGTTAATATCCTGTTTGTCCAGCAAGAAACAGATGTCTCTATGAAGCATGAACACTTTATGATAATAATCTTCCACAACTCTATCTGAGCATTTTAGATCTTTGATCTAAATATGAAGTTCAAGAATGAATGAACTATGACTGTCATCTCTCCTATATTTGGTGTTATCCTGTTATACCCCAAAGTGGAAGGATGAGCTTCCTGGATAGATACCGTATTTTGCGAAATATAAGATGCACCTTCCCTCCCCCCAAAAGAAGGTGAAAATCTGGGTGTGTATTATACACTGAATACAGCAAACCCCACCCCCTTCACAAAAATGGATGTGCATAGGCATTTTTGCCCCCCCCCCCAGTCCCCAGGAGCACTCTATAAGCCTCCCAAAGCCTATGCATTCCCTCTCTCTCTTTTGTTTTGCAAAAAATGGGTCCGTTTTCATGAAAAACCGGCCGTTTTATGCACATTTTTGCTCCCCCCCAAAATGCCTCATTTTTTTCACAACAAAGTATGTAGAGGGTTTGGGAAGCCTGCAGAGTGCAAAAACTTTTTTTAAAAAATTACCTTTTCAAAATCTTGGTGCGTCTTACACTCCAGTGTCTCTTATAGCCCGAAAAATATGGGTAGTCTCCCTACAGAATCCATAGTCTCAAATCTCCAAGATCCTAAAGAAGAACCTGTTTCCAGTTCTACCATCAAACCATACATCGTATCATTGTTTAGCTATGGATTGCTGAATCAAATGATTATTGTTTAGCTAAGAGATAAAACTGGAATTTTTTTTAGTTGGTTTGTTTTTGCTGTGGGAATATTCTTCCATTCTCTCCCTTGCTGACATTAAAAATTCACTGAGGATGTTTCATCAGCATTTCTTATACAGTTGTCAAAAAGACAGGATTATGATAATTTTTAATCTGCTTGCAGACAGGCGTATAGCTAAGAAAGCTGGGGGTTTGAATGTTGTTGTTTTTTTTGTTTTTTAATTCTCAAGATTTGTATTATTCTGCAACAACTGTAAGACAGATGATTCTGGGTTACTGGAAAATCTATTTTATTAAGGGGGGGGGAGGACACAATAGCAGGAGAAAGATGTGCATAAAATTAGGATCCCTATCATGTGTTGCATTTGCCAGATATGAATAGTGCTCTTAATTAAGGATGAGCATCCAATATATTTACGGTCTCGTGCTCTTGGAAATATATTGACCAGCTGCAGCTCAGACGATCCTGCTGGTGTTTATTTCATAGCATAAGACAAAGGGAAACAAGAAAGTTGAAGGGCAACTCAAGGAATAAGCTGAGGAAGATAAGCTCAAGAATCAAGTTCTGATACATTTAATCTGGTGCTTCCCAACCTTGGCCATTTGAAGATGTCTGGATTTATGGGAGTTGAAGTCCAGACTTCCTCAAGTGGCCAAGACTGAGAAACACTGAGTCTTAATCAGCAAAAGATCGTTTTTGTGGCCCAGGGTTGAACTGTGGGGTCCTTGGTGCTCTCTGAGCTTGATTGTTTCTTGCAGTTGTTTCATTATCCAAATAAGTAGCGGCATCGGTGCTATCAATACCAACCTCATTCCTTTGTAGCACAGTCCTCAACTTACAACCATTCATTTAGTGACTGTTCAAAGTTACAAGTCACTAAAAAAGTGACTTAGAACCAGTATTTGCACTTATAACCATCACAGCGTCCCCATAGTCACAATGGACTTTTGACGGCTGGCATGAATTTATGATGGTTGAAATGTCCCTTATGACTTTCTGACAAGCAAAATCAATGGGGAAACCAGATTCACTTAACAACTGTCTTACTTAACAATGGAAATGTTGGGCTCAACTGTGGTCATAAGTCAAATAAGCCTATTCTGTTCTATTCTATTCTGTTCTGTTTTGTTCTACTCTACTCTATTCTACTCTACTCCTATTCTGTTCTACTCTACTCTACTCCTGCTCAGCTCTGCTCTGCTCTACTCCTGTTCTGTTCTGCTCTGCTCTATTCTATTCTACTCCTCCATACTCCCGTTCTGTTCTGTTCTGTTCTGCTCTATTTACTCAATCCTATTCTGTTCTGTTTACTCTACTCCTATTCTGTTCTGTTCTACTCTACTCTATTCTACTCTACTCTACTCCTGTTCTGCTCTCCTCTGCTCTGCTCTGCTCTACTTCTGTTCTGTTCTGCTCTGCTCTGCTCTATTCTATTCTACTCCTGTTCTGTTCTGTTGTACTCTACTCTACTCCTGCTCTGCTCTATTCTATTCTACCCCATTCTACCCTACCCTACCCTACCCTACTCCTATTCTGTTCTGTTCTGTGTTCTTCTCTATTCTGCTCTACCCTACCCTACCTTACTCCTATTCTGTTCTGTTCTGTTCTGTTCTGTTGTGCTCTGCTGTGCTCTGCTCTACTCCTGTTCTGTTCTGTTCTGTTCTGTTCTACTCTACTCTACTCTACTCTACTCTACTCTATTCCTATCCCATCCCATCCCATGCCACTGTACTCTACTCCTACTTCTATTCTTATTCCTATTCTTACTTTTATTTCTATTCCATCCAGTTCATGTAGCTGCATCTTTTGGAAAAATACTTGGATACAGTTGTGGATGCATCTGTATGCTGAGGGAACTCATAGTTGGATTATCAACACTGCAAGAACTGATTTACACTAAAAGATCAGGTGGATGCTTATGATATGAAGCTTTAAAATGCACAGGAGATGGTTCATAAATGCAGCCAGGGTTTCATTCTTCTTCAGATGGGATTTGAGTATGAGAGATTGCGCTGCGCTGCTATTAAAAGAGGTTAAATGATTTGGTAATAAAACTATTGATGTATGGAACATTCAAATGCAGCAGGTTCGTTTTATGCCACCACTAAAACTTTAAAAATGATCTGCTTTCTTTTTTCTCATCCCTGCATAGTTCGAATAACATTTATATTTCATCATTAAAGAAAGATTTGTTTCCTTTTAGCTGCTGAATGCTCCATCTTGTCAGTAAACGCTTTCAGGAGCTCTTGTTACTTTTAATAATAGCACTATTATGTTTAGATCAGCCCACTCACATCTATTTTTAAGAGTTGTTAAATTATACAATAGTGGAATAGTGGAATAAATTATTCCACTTTAAAGAGGTTCTGCTGTTCAGAAGCATAAAGGAGATAAAGTTCAAACCTCAGTTCCATTAAATCATTAGTTATATTATTATAATTACAAGACAACAAAACTCCTCTAGTAGTCAATTAAAGAATTACCCCCCACCCTCCCAATTGTTAATATAATACAACTATGGCTACTTTACATTTAATGTCCACAGGAAACAAAGTTGTTAGACTGCCAATCCTTTCTCAAATAATGTTAATAGGTACTTGTCTGACTTTAAAAGCAAACAAATTTCAACCCCCTAAACACCTTCATGCAAAGTTTATCTGCTGTAATAAACATTTTTTTAATGTTGCCTATTTTTCTCAGAGATGTAAAACATTCAAAACTTTGTTTGGATAGAGAATCATGGCTGCTTTCCTTGACAAGTAAACTCACTTTTTCGTTGAGTTGACAGTCAAAAGTTAACTGGTGTATTCCTTCAGACAGATCTAGACAAGACACCTTGAATTCAAAAACAATTCAGTTGTGTGAGCAATGGTATTGGTAATCTAAAATTATAACTTTAAGGGTATCATTGAAGGAACAGAATAACAGAGTTGGAAGGGACTTTAGTCCAAACCTCTGCTTAGGCAGGAAACTCTATACCATTTCAGAAAATGGATGTCGAAACTCTTCTTAAAAACCTCCAGTGTTGGAGCATTCACAACTTCTGGAGGCAAGCTGTTCCACTGATTAATTGTTCTCACTGTCAGGAAATTTCTCCTTAGTTCTAAGTTGCTTCTCTCCTTGATTAGTTTCCATAGGTTGCTTCTTGTCCTGCCTTCAGGTGCTTTGGAAAATTGGTTGACTCCCTCTTCTTGGTGGCAACCCCTAAGATATTGGAACACTGCTATCATGTCACCCCTAGTTCTTCTTTTCATTTCTCCAACCGTTCTCCACCCCCACC
Organism: Natrix helvetica; assembly: GCF_964273705.1. NCBI lineage: Eukaryota > Metazoa > Chordata > Lepidosauria > Squamata > Natricidae > Natrix > Natrix helvetica. Next base: position 132,758,824 of record NC_138554.1, on the reverse strand, counting down.
CCCCAATCTAAAATAATAAACCCAACAAATCTTACCTGGTGCATGCTGACCCACAGCATTTTTTGTGACGTAGTGAGGTTAAATTAAATATAGTGAATACAGATAGGCCTCATTTAATGACCAGTCACTTAGCAAGCAAGGTTAAAATAGACCCACTCAAAAGCTGCTTACAATCTGGTTCCAGAGTTCTGATAGCTGCACACACAACTACAGTCATACAACTGCATTTCGAGTGCTTGGCAATTGACTCATTTACATCTAGTCACATCATTCCACTGTCAGTATCAAGCTCTGAGGAAATCAGAAGATTCGGCCAGTTCAAATATATATATATTATATATATATATATATATATATATATATATATATATATATATATATATATATATATATATATATATATATATATATATATATATATATATATATATATATATATATATATATATATATATATATATATATATATATATATATATATATATATATATATATATATATATATATATATATATATATATATATATATGTCTCTACAAGAATCTGACCTACTAGGGGTCAAGGGAAGTGTACGGGAGATAAGAGATGCATTCAAGGTGGGCTGGACTTAGACCTCTTGTAGGCTCGCAGGGACTCATGACTGATGATGCATTTAATCCCTCCTTCAGGTTCAGCCTGGTCATCTCCTATAGTCAAGTGACCATGATTTATTCGTTTTTATTAATTTATCAAATATATTTGCTGCCCATCTCCAGTTAAGGCAACTCTGGTCAGATTTACTATGATTTATGACAGCGGTGTCCAAACTTGGCTGGGGAATTCTGGGAGTTGAAGTCCACAAGTCTTAAAGTTCCCAAGTTTGGACACCCCTGATTTATGATATTTTCTGCCATTCTCTGGCTTTGGGGGCCGGTTTCCAGCAAAAAAAAAAAAAAACCCATAGAAATGCATGGGTTTGCTTAATGTCCACAATTGTTCACTTAACAACTGCCACAAAAAAGTCATAAAACTGGTCCAGTGGCATGAGTGCCTTGATGTATGTCATGGCTTATGGTGAAAATTCCAGTTTCCATTATCATCATAAATCATGAAATGCAACCATTGGAAAGGAACAATGAAGTGTAAGGAGATGGTGTTACTATATATCCCTACATTCTTGTTGTTGAACAGACCAAAGTGACTTTCATTTAGGTTTCTGTAATCATGAGGATAGCTCCTGGTTCCTACCTTACAGACAATGATTTTCAAATGTAAGCAGTGTAGAAAGATACATGTTTATTTAAATTTTAAATAAATCCTTTATTGTGTGAAGGACAACTTAATCATAACAGTCTGTGACAGAATAACAGGCCAGCCAGTGGCATTTGAGTCAACTTAGTGTGCACCAATTAAGACTTGAGTCAAATCAGTGCTTGAACATGTATAGCTGAGTTGATCTGACTCAATTTGATGTAGCAAAAGTATGTGTTCACAAGAGCAAAATCCCACTGAAACTTTGAATCAACTCAGGGACACCTAATACAGTTTGACGCATTAATTCAACAGAATTATTTGACTGAATTACCTTTGATTTGACTCTTCGAATCAAATCTTCACAGAGCTCTAGTAGTTCAGTCTCACTCTTCCTCATAAAAGTGAAATGTATTGTAATTATTTCAAAAGTTGCATGGAAACATATAAAGCCGCATATGCAAATCTATGCCCTTATTTTGCCCAATTTTCTCTTTCTGGGTGCTGTAAGTATCCAATGAGCTTTGACACCAAATATTGTTGGATAGAGGCCCTCTCTTTCTGTATCTTTATCTATGCAAGGATAATTAGAATATAGATAGAATCAAGATCATGTGAAGTGTTAATACTACTTTATAATGCCTTGGTAAAGCCACACTTGGAATACTGCATTCAGTTTTGGTTGCCACAACGTAAAAAAGATGTGGAGACTCTAGAAAGAGTACAGAGAAGAGCAACAAAGATTATTGGGGGACTGGAGGCTAAAACATATGAAGAACGGTTGCAGGAACTGGGTATGTCTGGTTTAATGAAAAGAAGGACTAGGGGAGACATGATAGCAGTGTTCCAATATCTCAGGGGCTGCCACAAAGAAGAGGGATTCAAGCTATTTTCCAAAGCCCCTGAGGGTAGAACAGGAAGTGATGGATGGAAACTAATCAAGGAGAGAAGCAACTTAGAACTGAGGAGAAATTTCCTGGCACTTAGAACAATTAATCAGTGGAACAACTTGCCTCCAGAAGTTGTGAATGCTGCAACACTGGAAGTTTTTTTTTATTTAATAAAATTTTTATTTTCAAACGAACACAAACACACAACACATATAACATAAAAGCCTCTTCAACTACATACAGTGTGTTGATTGGTTACAACGCCTTTCTGCGTCCTTTCCATAGTCATCACTTGAATTTTATCAAATTTCACCTATTGTCAATCAAGGTATCTTTGTATACAATGTTATTATGCTTCCTTTGTTTGATTATCACTATTGTCTCTCCATTTTAGAAAAGGTATTCTAAATATATAAACATTGATATTATAATGATTCATTATATCATCTTCAATATATCCAATAATAGTTATTTTTGATCCTATTCTTTCTATTATTTTAGCATTGATAACATTCTCTAATAATTTTCAATTCCATATTTTTCCCATTATTAGTATTATCAATTTAATATTCATGTATAGAAATTGTTATAATTATTAAACATCCATTAAGCCTAGCTATTATTACATCCTTTCAACATAAGGCATATTAAATTTGAAGCAAATTTATATTATGACATTTTATTACATCATCCTGAAATCATTCAATGATATTACATCTTTATATTCTATTCTATATAGAATTGTTTATCTTTTATAAAAAGGCTTTTTAACATAATCTCCATGATCCTCACTTACAGTTTGTATAAGATTTCGTATTATCAATGTAGTATATATAAATGCTTTGTTATCATTATTAATCATTTATTTGGCTATAGCTATTATTACATTGTACATAGCTCTCAAAATTTAACTACATTTAACTAAAATTTATTGAGAAATTTCATTTCATCATCCTGTATCCTTCCAAAAATAGTGTAGTACAATATCTCTTGCCATTTGTAAAGTCTGTATTCTAAGTGTTTTCTTGATAAGTCTTATGTGGACTTCTCTTAAGAACTTGTTGTTCATTGCATGTCTTATAAGGATTCGAAACCCTCTATCTGCTCCTTTTATTAGCTTAACTTTTGTTATCATTAGTGCTTCTGCCGAGATTACTCTCATTATTTCTGTCAAATTTTCTCTCCTTTCTTCATCTATGTTCTGACATCTGAAATAAAGTTCCGGTTCATCGATCTCTCTTTTCCATATTTCACACTTGTCATTTCCATCCACTCTCAGTTTGCTGTCAGCATCAACAATTTTCTTATCACTTTCATATGTCTCTGTTATTTTTTCAGCTCTGTCCTCAAACTTCATCACTGTCCCCATACTTTCTGTATGTTGGTCTCTTTTCTATTCTCTCTGTGATTATTAAAACTTTTTGAATTTCTAAGAAAATTCTTTGCAAACTTAGTGCCTTTTCTTCTTCACATTGTGCCATTTTCCAGGTTATAAACACTGCCAAAACATCCGAGACTTTTTAGGTTTCAAACAAATTCAGTGGAGTTTTTCAAATCAAAGCTTTCTCTTTCCTTCAAAGGAACACCTGTATAAACAAAATGTTTTCCACTGATCCTTTCAGTAAATAAAGCTTATAGCTTTGTAATATCAGATATTGCCAAGTCTTTAGCCCCTAGATGGCAGTGTTACCTCTTTTCCATCTGTTTTTGCCTCTCTCTGTAAACTCCAAGTTCCAAAAGAGGAAAAAATGTTTAAAAATTATGCTCCATCCAAGCCTTATGAGAGAAGAAACTTTTAATCCATGAATACAAAAAATGGAAAAAGTATAGAGGAAGAAGGAAAAAAAGAGACCAGTCCAGTTTAAAAGTAAGAGGCATTTGTAAAAAGTCCATCCATAAAAAATAAACAAAGTTAAGGTAGAAAAGATAACATGATAGTTTTAAACCAGGGTTAATTTGCTGCTTATTTTCTTCTGTCTTCAATTTTATTTTAAACTCCAAGTCTTTTGGGTTTTTCCTTCTCTAATAATAAAAAATTTTCTCATCATTTCAACACACTGTCTCTCCTGTACTGCTTCTGTTTCAGGGGATTGTCCCAACCTTCTGCAGCCATTTTGGCTGCTTCTCTTGTAGCTGGCAAAAAGAGCTTTCTCCTGAATTAATCAGGGACTTTGAGGTGTCCCTGAGATCAGCAGGACATGCTCTTCTCTATCACTGTTCCTTCACAATAGTTTAGGTCCAAAAGGACCATCCAGGATCAAAGATATTGACAGCAATCCTGGAGCCCCAAGATTGCAAGTTGTGTCATTGTGACATCAAGCCCCACCTCCCCAACACTGGAAGTTTTAAAGAAGATGTTGGATAACCATTTGTCTGAAGTGGTTTAGGGTTTCCTGCATGAGCAGGGGGTTGGACTAGAAGACCTCCAAGATCCCTTCCAACTCTGTTATTCTATTCTATTCTAATTATTTTAGCACATTATAAAGGAGAATTGTAAACATTGTCCAATGTATTCTTTCTTGTGTGCTCTCTCATGGTGGTTGGTAGATAAGAACTTGAAATTGGAATCATGCTCTAAATTATCAGTTGTATCACTTCATTAATAGAAATGTATGGTCCCCCCAAAAAAGGTAATTTGCTTTACTTATTCTCAAAATTCTCTATATAAGGAAATTTTCTTTTGGGGCAACTTAACAGTTAGACAGGACTATCTGCCCTTGAAATTCAAGGGTAAAAGTACTGTCCTTCAATCCTTTGTTGGTATCCTTTAGATCCAATCTGTATGAAATGTTTAGTGATAGCATTATACCTCTGAAATCCTATTAGACTGAAGCATCACGGTTGAGATGGTATTTAGATAGATTCTCACAAGCTCACGTCTCCAATTTCTTTACTGCAATTAATTCCTAGAGACATTATATCTTGCCATAGACAAAGAAAGCAGCAGGCTTAAATAGCAGGAAAATGTCAGGATATTTAGCAGATCTCTCATTAGCCCCAGGACTTGGGATGAAGGCACAGAACGCAGTAGCTTTGATGACTTTTATAAGTGGCATTTATCAAACCTTCGATTTTTGTTAAAAGTTGGCTTGGAAGTCTAGCGTGAAGAGCATTGACCCCATAGAGAAAAAGTGGGGTAGACATAAAGTGGGAGGAGACAATGATTTATAGTTCCACCTTAGGCACAAAATCAACTGGGTGACCTTGAACCAGTCATTCTCTCTCTTCTCCCCCCCTGCCCTAGGAAGGAGGACATTGTAAATGTGGGGTGGTTTCCAAGCACTCACAATGCGATTATGTGTGACTGGCCCAGCCACATGAACTTCAAATCCAGGCTTTAAGTACCTTTTTGGAAGGATCCATTGTAATTTTGAACTTTCGCTAAGCAACCGGTCATAAATCAAGGACTTGTCAGCCCTGGAGCCATATTTAATGGGAGTCTTCACAGATGCCACAGTGGTGGATGGGCAAGCTGTGGGAACGGGAGGGGGGAAGTGAAGATAGTGTGGCATGTGTGATCACAACAACATTTTTCCTTTGGGAGTCAAGGACGTTCAGCCTGCACTTGGGGAGGCATGACTAGAAGTCAACCAAAGTTAGGACAGTGACCTGACTGGACCATATGATGGACATGTGGATGGAGAGGAAGGAACTTTGACTTTACTTAGGATGAGGAAACCTGGGGCTTTCAGATTCTGGTTTCCCCAGATGTGCCAATATGACATCTCCAATAAATTCATGAAGGGACTTGGTGGCTGAGTAGCTAAGATGCTGAGCTTGTCGATCAGAAAGGTCAGCAGTTCAGCGGTTCCAATCCCTAGCGCCGTGTAACAGAATGAGTTCCCGTTACTTGTCCCAGCTTCTGCCAAGCTAGCAGTTCGAAAGCATGTAAAAATGCAAGTAGAAAAATAGGAACCACCTTTGGTGGGAAGGTAACAGCGTTCCATACGCCTTCGGTGTTTAGTCATGCTGGTCACATGACCATGGAGATGTCTTTGGACAGTGCTGGCTCTTCAGTTTTGAAACAGAGATGAGCACGGTCCCCTAGAGTCGGGAACAATTAGCACATATGTGAGGAGAAACTTTACCTTAATAAATGCATGCCTTGAGGAAGATTCTGTTGGGGATCTTACTTGGAACCCTGATAGGACTACCTGTATGTGAGTTAAGTAAACATCAGAACAAAATCAAAGTTGGCCCAGCATAATTATTTCTTAGGGATGGGCTTTCTAAAGAAGTTGTGCCAGGGATGTATCTTCTCCAGGGCAGAAGAGATGAAGGAAGAAATAAGGAAAACTCTTGTAGCATTCAGACAGATGTAGGCTGTAAAGGTAATATTCATAATTCCCAGCAATAGTGAGAGTAAATTTTCTAGAGATATTTGCTTCGGGTTATAAGAAAGATTACAGCAGGACCAAATGTACTAAAATTGATGGGTTGAGGTATAGGTTAAGGTAAAAGCTCCCTTCACTAGACCGACTCTAGGTGGCGATGCTCATCTCTGTTTCAAAGCTAAAGAGCCAGCGCTGTTGGAAGACATCTCTGTGGTCATGTGGTCGGCAAGACTAAATGCTGAAGCCACATGGAACACTGTTCCCTTCCGACCAAAGGTGGTTCCTATTTTTCTACTTGCATTTTTACATGGTTTCAAACTGCTAGATTGGCAGAAGCTGGGACAAGTAACGGGAGCTCACTCCATTACGCGGCGCTAGGGATTCGAGCTGCCGAACTGCTGCCCTTTGTGATCTACAAGTCAGCATCTTTGCCACTGAGCCATGTGTCCTTCGGTTGAGATATGCTTTCCTTAAATTTATCCCTTTGCAAGTGAACCGTGCAAGATCTGCCAGAATAAAATCATCTCATTAAATTCATGTGCCTGCATACATGTGTTCAGGCTATGCAAAGCTGCAAAGGGATGTTTGCTGAGTATGATGCTGCGGAAAGAAACTACCCAATGAAGCTCCTTCACAAAACAGCCCATTTATCCAGCATTTCCATTAAGCACCAGCTATGCAGGTAATCTTCAACTTGCAACCTTAATGGAGATTGCCCATCAATGTCACAAGTCATGATGGCCATAAATCAGGTTACTGACATTAACCACCTGATTTTCCCAACCCGTTTTTGTGGCGGTCATTAAGCAAATGTAAAAATCATAAAGTGACCTCTACAGTTATTAAGTAAACTGATGGTTTGCTATTGGCCAGTTTTGTCAAAAAAGTAAAGGGTGGTCTTTAGCAAAGCTGTCATAAAATGCACTTAAGTGACCATTTGATGCTGCAAATGGCCATAAATGCCAGACAGTTGCCAAATACCCAAAATGCAGTGACCAGACCATGGTATCTGAAGCAGAACAACTCGATTCGGTCATAGCTTTGTACCGTATAGTACCAACCTTATTAACACTCAAAGCTCTTTTTTCCACTATGTATTCAAAATGGTCTGTGATATATACCTATACCTATACTGATACCAATATACACACAAACACACACACACACACACACACACTTATATATGTGTGTGCATGTCTGTATATATTTATAGCATATGTTTATGCATGTGCATGTATGTGTATGGATATATACATACATATACATACATATTGTTGTGAACTGGCACCAGAATTTCATTTTTAATGTGTATCAGAGCATTCACAATAAAAAGTTCATCTTATACAATAAGCCTTGCCTTGCCTTGCCTTGCCTTGCCTTGCCTTGCCTTGCCTTGCCTTGCCTTGCCTTGCCTTGCCTTGCCTTGCCTTGCCTTGCCTTGCCTTGCCTTGCCCTGCCTTGCCCTGCCCTGCCCTGCCCTGCCCTGCCCTGCCCTACTGTTAAATGCTCTTACATCTTAATCAGCATTCTGACAAGGAATTCCAAGACCAGAAAGTTCCATCTTAACTAGCAAGCAAGAATTCTACACCAACAGAACAGGATTAAAATGTGATACTTGCCTCATGAAGGGCACCATTTTCCCTTAGGATTGAAGGGTGAGTTTCAGAAGCCTTAAAACCTGTTCCCAGCTTGTCTTCCTCATACGGAAACTGAGCTCTGTGTCTCTTGCATGACACAGTACCTTGTCATAAAGTGTAAAATATTCCATGTGCAACGATGTATCGGGATTATAAATCCTAAAGTTTATCAGGTTAGCTTGCGTTTTTTGGACATTGTGATATCAGTGATTAGCCTTCTGATATTGTGGTCTTGAAGCAAATACCAGTTTTTGCTTCCCTTATTTTTCCTGCCTGTAAACAGATTTCACTTTTATATTGCATAGGATTTTTACAGTTATCAAATGAGCTGCTGCTCTAATCTAATCAGTATTTCTGCAAACGTCTAAATCAGGAATCTCTTGCCACATTTGAAATGTTCAGCTTTAAAAATCAGTTGTACTGAGACAAACAACAAAGCTTATTTAAAAATCAATGGCTCAACAAGCAGCCGGTATCCTTATTGACTTCAAGATGTATTTAATTGTGCTGCCTCCTTGCTGACGGCTCAGAAGAGAAACTACTCTGTGTATTTTGATTATGGTGAAGGATGCAAATGATTTTTTTTAAAAAAAAGAAGGAGTAAAGTGGCATTAACTAATATAGAAGAGAAGCAGAGCCAAGAGGAAAATTCTATCCAGGAGGGTCCTAATACCACCAATTAAAAAAATTATCCTGGTCCAATCCTGTCTTTTCTCTTTTATTGGATTCTGTTTGGAGAGAATCTCTGTTTGGGTAAGAGAGAGTAGGGGAAAAAAATATCCGTGTTTGTATATTGGAAGACAACGCAAATTGTCATTACTAATGCACTTACGTTTTCGTATTCATTTCATGTATTCATAATAATGTTTATACTTAGATCTGTTATCTAATTCATGCTGGATGAAATAAATAAATAAAAATAAATGTTCCCTTTTAGAAACATTGCCTTCAAAACAGTGGTAAGGAGGAAGAGGAGGTGTACGTCTCTTGATAACAAAATACGCTTTTAAAAATATAAGCTTACATTTTTTGTTAAACAATAGCATAATTGCAGTTTGAATTCAACTTTAACAGCATCTCAGTGCCAGGTTTTCCAGATTTTCCTGCTAGGAAAAGATGCCAATAAAAGAGAATATTTGTAGTTCAGGGTTGAAATGAGGGGTCCTTAGTGGTCTCTGAGCTTGCTTGTTTTCTTGCAGACGTCTTGTTACCTAACTAGGTGACATCATCAGTGCTAATGATCAGGAATTTGATTGCTCCATATAGAGCAGTTTTGGTCCCAACTTGCACCAATTCACTTATTGAATATTTAAAGCCACAAGGGCACTGAGAAAAGTGACATGCAACCATTCTCCAATTTATGACCATTGCAACTTCCTCATCTCAGGATCAAAAATTGGGTACTTGACAATCCACGTATATTTACAAGGAATGCACTGTCCCAGGGTCATTTGATTGCTATTTGTGACCTTCCCAAATGGCTTCCAACAAGCAAAGTCAATGAGGGAAGCTGGATTCCCATAATGACCACATGATTCAATTAACAACAATGGCATAAAAGGTTGTAAAATCAGGCATGGCATACTTAACAGCTGCCTTCCTTAGCAATGGAAATTATGGTCAATTGTGGTCATAAGTCAAAGACTAACTGTAATGGTTAAGGCACCAAGTTTTAAATTGGGAGACCAAGAATTCCAGATTTTCCTTAGGCATAAAGCCAGTGGGGTGACTTTGCCAGTTTCTCACCCTCAACCCTAGGAAAGACGCAATGGCAAATCACTTCTTAAAAACTTTGCCAAGAAAACTGCAGGGACTTCTCATGCAATTTCTGAGAATCAGGCTCAATTGAATGGGGGGGGGGGGGATCCAAGAAAACTGCAGGGACTTCTCATGTAATTTCTGAGAATCAGGCTCAATTGAATGGGGGGGGGGGGGGGAATCCAAGAAAACTGCAGGGACTTCTCATGCAGTTTCTGAGAATCAGGCTCAATTGAATGGGGGGGGGGCATCCATATGCCCACGCATTTCCTATCTGACTTTCTCTGAACTCAAAAGGGTCAGTCCCACAGTAGTTAGTCCAGGGATAAAGGACCACCTGGGAATTCTGGAGCTATTGGCTAGGCTTAGAAGTTGAGAAAACTTTCTTGCAAGAAGGCAAGGAAATCCACTACCAAGGAAATGGTATGGAACCAACTCCCAGGACTCAACTTCACTCATGTCTGTCTTTGTTGTAATAAGCCTTTTGTTGACTATTTCTGGATAACGGATATTTATAATCTGCACCGCTTGCATATTTGGGCACAAGGGAAAAATAACAAAACCACCAACTCACTGGTATTTCTTCCCTTGCCTAGAGGAATTCTGTTCACTGCCTTGTACACAAGCACTCCAAGTAAGAGACACAATGAGACTTACGGTAGTTCCTGATAAACACATATGAGAATGGCAGGAGCTATATTGGCTAAAAATTTATCTCTTTGTAAGTATTTAAATAGATTAAGAGCTTAAATTTTAAACAGATTAGGGAAAATATATTCTTCCAAATAGCCTGCAGCCTTTCCAACTCTGGAGAGAGAGAAAAAGAATACAATTATTAGAAGAGTGGGAGGGCTGAAGGATGCATGGTATTGTAAGTGAGATTCACAATGTTTTTGTAAATGAGTCATCATCCACCTTGTGCCCTGGACTACAGATCTCATACTCCCCAGTCAAGAATGAAGTAGGTGATTACAACTCACCACTTGTAGAGTCTATTTGTGGAATGTTCTCAGAAGACATGCTGGTACCCTTGCTAATATCTTTTCCATACAGGCAGAAATAATCCCTTTCTTTCAAATACTTCCATACTGTGAATTTAGGCACTTCTCTATACTGCAGTAATGCACTGCATCCATTTTCTAGCTTTGTTTACAGATTGCCTTTCTTACCAGTTTCATTTAATGCTTTTGGAAGCTCTTAAAAATTTAAGAACTGTACAGCAGACAGGCAGATTAGAAATAGATTAAATAGATTAAATTGTAAGAATATTTAGACTTCTGGGGATGTGTGTGTGTGTGTGTGTGTGTGTGTGTGTGTATTTGTGTTACAACCCCTGGTATGCCCATATATCATAATATACCATTACTGTATCAGTAATACAGCCCAGGTTCAAATCCCAGTAAGGGTATGGCTAGCTGATGAGAGCTAAATAGCTTGAAATAGATCTATACTAGTCTCCCTTTATTTATTTATCAGCACAAATACAACATATATATATGCAACGTTTCGGCAAGATCTCACCTGCCATCTTCAGGCTTGGGCTTAAAATGGGAACGGAGCTGCCATCTTTCTGTAAGTCTTGGTGGGAGGGGATGGGGTGCTGGCTTTGTTTCAGTAAGTGGAATGATTGGTAGATTGGTGCTGATTGGTGCTGGCTGTGTGTGCATTGTTGTTTTGTATTGTAACGGCTTGGGTGGTGGGTGGTGTTCGTTTGTTGGCTAGGGCTGGTTTCCAGATGTTTGGTAGGCGGGAGGTATCATCACGTTTATTCATGTTGTGGGAGTGTTTCTCTATTTCAATGGCTTCCATAATTATTCTCTTGTTGAGGTTTTTCTGTTTTGGAGATTAACCTGGCTCCTTCAAAGTTGATTTCATGCCCTGTAGCTTTAAGGTGCTGGAAAAGGAAGGAAGTTTTTTCTTTTTTTCTTACTGCGTTCTTGTGTTCTGTGATGCGTGCATTTATCCTCCTGTTCATTTGTCCTATATATATTGCCGGGCAGATTTTCCATGGTATTTCGTAGACTCCTTGGTTTTCTAGCTGGATTTTGTCTTTGGGGTTTCTTAAGATGTTGACTATTTTTTGGTCAGTGCCGAAGACTGCCTTGATATTGTGGTTGTGGAGAATTTTGCTGATTTTATCTGTGGTGCCTTTGGTGTAAAGGAGGAGGACAATGCCGTTGTCTTGTTCTGTGTCTCGGTTCTTGGGGGTGTCTCCTTTTGGATTTGGATATATATAGCCTGTCTTCATTACCATTGTTTTGGCTCAAGAATTTTTGACTGAGCCTAGAAGATTTGGAGCAATGCAAGATCAGAAGATCAGGAGAACCTGGCCCATAGAATCCTCAAAGGTCAGACACAACTGAATGGATAACATCATCTTCAGAAAAAGAAGATACAGATGGGGAAGTATCCATGGACCATGGTAGATATCTGAATGAAGTTACAACCAGATCTTGGTCCTTCTTGAAATCCTTAAATGAATAAAAAGAACATCCACCCAGTGATTCCAATAGAGGGTTGTTTGATTACAACGGTCGCGGGGAGGGGGGGGGATGCAAGGACAAGAGAAGATCACAAGGTCGGTTGGGAGACCGTGGTTGTTGGCTATGCCTGGTCGTTTGCACCAACCCCCGCAACCTAGGTGGTCAGGAACTACAGAGCCCGGGCCTACGGCTGATGCTTTGCAATGCAAGGTCCGTAACCAACAAGGCCCCCCTCATTAATAAGTTGATCTCTGAGGGGGAGCTAGACCTTGCAGGGATAACAGAAACCTGGTTGGGCCACGAGGGTGGTTTACCCCTCGTGGAAATGTGCCCACCAGGTTTCCGTGCATTCCATCAGCCTCGGGCCCTGGGTAAGGGTGGTGGGGTGGCGGTAGTTATACGGGAAGGTCTAGAGCCGAGGGAGTTCACTGTTCCTCAGATATCCGGGTGTGAGTCCCTTGGTGTGAAATGGGGCCCAGGGAGGCAGTTGGGTTTGCTGATTGTATACTTGGCTCCTCACTATACATCAGCAGCCCTGCCCGAGCTCCTCGAGCTGATCTCGGAGACGGCGGTTGAGATCCCCAGGCTTGTGGTTATGGGGGATTTCAACCTGCCGTCGACGGGAGCAGCGTCTGAGGTAGCTCGGGAGTTCATGGCTTCCATGACAGCCATGGGCCTGACCCAGTTAATTCAGGGCCCCACACACGAAGGAGGCCACACATTGGACCTTGTTTTTGTATCTGAGCAGTGGACGAGTGATCTGGGTAGAGGGGATTTTGCTGTTACACCCCTGTCATGGTCAGATCACTCATGTCTCCGGCTTGACTTCCCTGGCGCTACCCCCCACCGCGAGGAGGCAGGAACAGACGGTCCACGCTGGTACCGCCCCAAGCACCTGATGGAGCCGGATAGGTTCCAGACGGAGCTTGGGCCATTACCTGTAGCCCTGACCCGCGCTCGGTCGGAGGACCTAGCGGCCGCCTGGAATAGGGCGGCGGCTGGGGCCTTGGACCGGGTTGCGCCTTTGCGACCTCTCCTGCGGCAGCGACCCACCCGGGCTCCTTGGTATACCGAGGAGCTGAGGGTGATGAAGCGCCACAGGAGACGTCTAGAGAGCAGGTGGAGGTCCTCACACTCCGAATCTGATCGAACACAGGTAAGATCCTACTTGCGGACCTACCTTGTGGCATTAAGGGTGGCCAAACGTAGATATTGCACCACCCTTATTGCGTCCGCGGATAACCGCCCTGCCGCCCTGTTTAGGGTGACCCGCTCCCTCTTGTCACAGAGGACACAGGGGGCACCCTTACAGGGCAGAGCAGAGGAATTTGGGGAATATCTGCAGGACAAAGTCGCTCAGATCCGGAGCGGATGGGCCCCACTCAGTGGACCAGACGGGCCGCCAACAGCGAGTCTTGTGAGACCATCCTGGGAGGAGTTTGATTCTGTTGCCCCCGAGGATTTAGATAGGTTGCGTGGACGGCTGTGACCCACCACATGTTTAATGGACCCGTGTCCCTCCTGGTTGGTACTGGCATCTTGGGAGGTGACCCGAGGCTGGCTTCTGGGCCTGGTGAATGCCTCATTGGGTGAGGGATCCTTACCAACCGCCTTGAAAGAGGCGGTGGTGAGGCCCTTGCTTAAGAGGCCTTCACTCGACCCAATGGAGCTAGCTAATTATCGTCCAGTCTCCAACCTTCCGTTTCTAGCGAAGGTTGTAGAGAATGTGGTGGCGCAGCAGTTTCCACGACACCTTGACGAATCCGAGTATCTAGACTCACGCCAGTCCGGCTTCCGACCCGGGCACAGCACAGAGACAGCCTTGGTCGCGTTGGTTGATGATCTCTGGAGGGCCAGAGATAGAGGTTGTTCCTCTATCCTGGTCCTATTAGACCTCTTGGCGGCTTTTGATACCATCGACCATGGTATCCTATTGCGCCGGTTGGAGGGGATAGGAGTCGGAGGTACCGTTTTGCGGTGGTTTGGCTCCTACCTCTCCGACCGGAGGCAATGTGTGTTGACAGGGGGACAGAGGTCGACCCCGAGGCCACTCACTTGTGGAGTGCCACAGGGGTCGGTCCTCTCGCCTCTCCTGTTCAACACATATGTGAAGCCGCGGGGTGAGATCATCCGTGGTTTTGGGGTTGAGTATCACCTCTACGCTGATGATACTCAGCTGTATATTTCAACTCCAAACCACCCCAACGAGGCTGTCGAAGTGATGTCCCGGTGTTTGGAGGCTGTCGGGGTCTGGATGGGGGACAACAGACTTAAACTCAACCCCTCCAAGACTGAGTGGCTGTGGCTACCGGCACCTCGGTTCAGCCAGCTGATCCCATCGCTGGCCATAGGGGGCGAACAATTGCCCCTGTGGAACGGGCGCGCAATTTGGGCATCCTCCTTGATGCCCGGCTGTCAATGGATGACCATGTGGCAGCCATGGCAAGGGGGGCGTTCCACCAGATTCGCCTGGTGCGCCAATTGCGCCCCCTACTGGACCGGGATGCCCTACGCACGGTCACTCATGCACTGGTGACGTCCCGCCTGGATTACTGCAACGCTCTCTACATGGGGCTGCCCTTGGGACGCGCCCGGAGACTGCAGTTAGTTCAGAATGCAGCCGCGCTGTCTGTGATGGGGAGTACAAGGTACTCCCACGTAACACCTCTCCTGCGCGAGCTGCACTGGCTGCCTGTGGTTTTCCGGGTGCGTTTCAAGGTGCTGATTACCATCTTTAAAGCGCTCCATGGCACGGGACCTAGTTACTTGCGGGATCGCATCCTCCCACATACATCCCTGCGGCCAATACGCTCACACAGGGAGGGACTTCTCCTGGTGCCGTCCACTAGGCAATGCCAGCGGGCGACACCGAGGAGTAGGGCCTTCTCTGTGATGGGCCCAACCCTCTGGAATGACCTCCCCCCCCGACATTAGAACCACTTCTGACCTCCGCTCCTTCCGGCAAAAACTGAAGACCCACCTGTTCCGATTAGCAGGCCTGGCATAATTCAACTGTCCCTCCTGGCATATGTATTATATCTGGTTATTTTAGGGGCTTTTTAATTTACTGTATTTGTTTTTAGGGGTTTGAATTTATTTTATATCTGCTTTGTACAGTTCTTTTAACTACATTTTAACCTCCTCCATGTCAATTGTCAACTGTACATATTTAATTTAATTTTATTGTATCCTGTTATATTTTGTATGAACTGTACACCGCCCCGAGTCCCTTGCGGGAGAGGGGGCGGTCTAGAAGCATTAAATATTATTATTATTATTATTATTATTATTATTATTATTATTATTATTATTTACAATTTAAACACTATTCTGAAGGATCTTTGGTCCAATTTTAAAAAAAAATCTATTCCATGTGAGGTTTAAAGGTTATGACAAAATTCCCAGACTTACAGCGACCATAATTAATTTCAATTCCTACCCAAAAGTCCACAGTACATGATAATATCATGAGGGGCAAAAGCATGTCAGTGAAAATCAATTCTAAATAACAGAGGAAAACCTTTCTTTTAGCGACTGCTAAAATATGCAAATTCAATAACATTTCACCATCCCACCTTAACAGCTTTCTAATTTAACAAATGCCAGCGTGAAATGGCTGTTAATGATCGGTACATAATTTCAATATCTTTAGTGCAGCAATAAATCACATTTTATTTTGTTCTTGAGTAGCAGGAAATGATATTCTCAACTGTGATTTTAAAAGGGGGGGGCAGGATTAGCAAAGCTGTTCCTTTAGTCCACAGCAAACCTGTGCAAAAATCGACATGATTCGTTTAGGTCAGACCTGATAAACCCAAGTTTCCTTCCTTTCAGCAAGTTCCCCATGAAAGAAGTTGGAGTCTTAGGAGCCGAGGAGTTTGATTTCACTCCCTTTTCACTCCCGTGTGTAATTCAAGCATGCTTCAAAGATTATTGGCATGTTTAATTGATGGAGTTAGGAATGGAATGGCTGGTGCTCTTGTTCTCAATTAATGTCTTCTGTTCTCTGCATAAGTAATGGATTTTGTGGCATGAATGATTTTACCGTGGCCCCAATCCTATTTTCCTCACAAAAGGAAGGATGGTGTGTTGTGCTGGGTTGCAAAACAGCAGGAGATTAAATGAAACATACAGTTTGATTTGGAGGCAGACATTGTCTTTCAGCACAATCTACATCACAGGGGTGTGGTATAGGGCTGAGTTCTGGCTGCTGTTACTGCCAGTTCACTCAGAGATGCGCCATGCCTGCTAATTGTGCATGTGCAGTACTAAAAAAGCTTCTGCAGATGTGCAGAAGCAAAAAACAAGATGGCGGCGCCTATGGCAGTGCCGAAAGAACAGGTTTGTGGGCATGGCAAGCCGAGTTACTACCTACTCAGCCAAATCAGTCCGAACTGGTAGGAACCCACTTCTGGTGTGGTAAGAGGGTAAAATAAATGCTAGATATGCTCCTTTGAGCTCTTGAATTTTTTTCCACACAAGAAAAGCACCATCTATTCTTTAATACATGTGGCATTGTCAAAAACTGCCGTTTCAATGCACAGGATTGACAGGGACTTGGAGGACTTAGAGAAATGTACTCTTATGCTGAGAGGATTAAGGATGCAATAAAATAATGTTTACTTCAAGTTCATCCCAAAACAGCTTCACAGATAAGTTCACGTAGTTTTCTTAGTGACAGTACAGAAGCGCCAATAGAAGAACATAGAACTGAGCAGTGACGTGCAGTCAGGTGAGGCAAGTGAGGCACAGCTTCACCGCTCTCATCATGAAAAGAAAAAAAAATGTAAAAGGAAAAAGCTGAGTTAATTGCTGCCTCACCGGGGATGACTCTGCTTAACTGTTTAAAAAAGCCTCTAAAACAGAACCCTCTACTATGAGGCAGGAGAATTGCATGCCTCCTCTGGTCTGACTTTAGGCGTTTTATAATCACTTGAGCAGAGTTAAGCAAGGGTTAAAAGTCTAAAAATTCCTGACATAGATGAGGCACACAGTTCTCCTGCCTCATAGTAGAGGGTGCTTTTTTAGAGGCTTTTTTTAACAGTTAAGCAGAGTCATCCATGGAAGCCAGGCAAAGAGCCATGCTGTAGCACGAACTTTCCCCCAGCCTCTTTCTTTTGCAAGGCTCGGCTCGGCTCCCCTCTGGCTTCTCTGCCTCTCCTCTCACCCCAGCCTGCCAGCAGGAGGTGAGTGGGTGGGCTTTATTGCGTTCCAGGCATTTCCTACCAAGACAGCAGGCTGTATTTGCAGTGGTGGTGGTGTTTGAGGAAGGCAGCAGGGGAATGAGGGGGAGGGCAGAGGAGCTGCTTTCAAGCCACTGGAAAAGATATCCAAACCAACTTTTGTGTGTGTGTGTGTGTGTGTGTGTGTGTGTGTGTGTGTTTGAGAGAGGGGGAGGAAGGGAGAGAGGGAGGAAGGAGGGGAAGGGAGAAGAAAAAGAAAATGAAAAAAGGAAACTTATTTCTCAAAGGAGAAAAACAAATGCTGTCGCTTTAAATTGGAACTGAGCATGCCTGGCTGTGGAATTCTGGGAGTTGAAGTCCACAAGTCTAAAAATATTTGAAACCCACCACTGTGTCAGTGCCTCACCAGCCATAAACCTCACCGCACATCACTGGAATTGAGGGGTCCTTGGTGCTCTCTGAGCTTGCTTTTTTTTTCTTGGAGATGTTTCATTACCCACACTAGGTAACACCATCAGTGCTATGGTGCTTGCTTATTTTCTTGCAGATGTTTCATTGCCCAAACTAGATAACACCAGCAGCACTGATTATGTTATCTAGTTTGAGTAATGAAGCATCTGCAAGAAGACCACCAAGCTCAGAGAGCACCAAGGACCCTTCATTTCAACCCTGAGTTATAAATATTCTCCTTATTGGAAAACATAAATGATTTGTCTTTTTTATCTTTACTTCCTAGTCTAATCTACAACTGTGGGATTTCCTGTTGGTGATCCATTCAAATAATAAACAGGTCTGATCTCAGTTAATTTTCTGAGATCAACCAAGATCAGGTAGGTACTGCTATCTAGTCAGGCACACTTAACCCTGAGAGAAAGAATTCATTAAATCAGTGTTCTTCAACCTCAGTAACTTTATATGCAACTTTATATCTGTGGGCTTCAACTCCCTGGATTAGACACTTGGTTTGGTTTGGAAGTGGAAATTCAATTCTGAAACCTATAAGGAGGTTTTGGCCCCAGAATGATCTTTCTGAGTATAGAGATTTTATTTCTCTTTACACAATTCTGCACTCTGTTTTTTGTTTTGTTTTTTGCTAGGGGAAAATCACACGGAGGTTTCTGGGAATTCAGCCATTGATCAGGAAATTGGAAATAGTCCTTGAGTTATGACCAACTGCTTATTGAGTGTTGAAGTCACCTGATCCAAACATCACCTATTTTTTTTTATGAATGTCTTCACCAAGCTCCTCTGTTCCCCCCATATGCTTCCCTGGCACTTTGGCTGTTCAAGATCTCCTTCTCATTCTTAAGTGAGAAGTATTTTCAAGAAGAACAAAAAACATTACAAGTAGCCCTAAACTTACAACCATTCGTACAGTCTACCATTCAAAATTACAACATAACTGGAAAAGAAAATAACTTAACAACCAGTTCTCATTTTTATGACTATAGCAAAATCCTCACAGTCACATAATCATAATTCAGACACTTGGCAACTAACTTTATTTGTAACTTTACATAGAATAGAATAGAATAGAATAGAATAGAATAGAATAGAATAGAATAGGGTGGAATAGAGTAGAATAGAGCAGAGCAGAAAGTAGAGAATAGAATAAGAAGTAGAGAATGGAATAGAATAGATAGAATAAGTAGAAAATAGAAGAGAAGAATAGAATAGAATAGAAATTAGAGAAGAGAAGAGAAGAGAAGAGAAGAGAAGAGAAGAAGAAGTAGAGAACAGACTAGAATAGAGCAGAAAGAAGAGAAGAGAATAACAGAGTTGGAACAACTATATTTATGATTGTTGCAGCCACCCAGGTTCATATTATCTCCATTTGTGACCTTCCCAACTGGCTGACTTTACCTTCCAACAGGTAAAGTCAGTGGGGAAATCCATGGTCTCTCACTAATTCATTTAATAACTACAATGATTCATTTAATAATCCCCGCAAAAAAACATCATAAAATTGGGCATGGCTCACTTAACAACTGTGTTGCTTAATCACAGAAATTCTGGTCTCAGTTATGGTCTTAAATTGAGGACTACCTGCAGTTAGGGAATATTTCTTATTTCTACTTTCTGCATGACTTGCATTTTACTGTAGGAAATTAAACTAGATGCAATTATCACCTCCAGGGTCTTTTCCTAAAATACTGTCATTTTCGATGCAGAAGATTTTGTACAACTAATTCTGCTCTCCTGAACCAAAGTCCAACACATCTGGAAACTTCTGCAAACTGTTGGAAAAAACTGACAACCAAACCAAATTCTCAGGTTGACAAAGGGCTCCAATTACATTTATTTTTTTAATGCAGCAAGATCACTAAAATATAGATGAAAATGAATAGCAGATATGAATTGAAGAGCAAGCAATCTTCTCTGGAGATGAAGCTAAACTACATGCTAAAAATCAGTGTGGATTTCTTTTCAAAATCAAGCCGGACATATTAATTCATTCTCTTCTAACAAGAAATATAAAAACCTATAAACCATTTCATCTTTTATAAATTAAAAGCAAGAATTTACCCAGGGTCGAACACAACAACTCTCTCAAGGGACACAATTTTACAAACTTTTTTGCTGGGGTTGTTAAGCCAGTTGTTGCCGTTGTTAAATGAATCACACAATCATATTCTTCTATTTTTCCTCTATTCTGGATGCCTGAAGTGGTTCAAACAGACATTAAAATAGCCAAAAAATGCAGGCTGCAACCACCACTTGATGCCTCTCGGAGCTGAAGCAGACTAAGGAGAATACATATCTATCATGATTACAGAGCTGGTACTAATCAGTATTTTTTTTCTTAAGAAAGCACTGACACATCTAAAGAAGGAGGAGAAGCTGGAGGCCAAAACAGAGTGGTGAGGATCTGCAAAGATACCATGAGCTGAATAGCAAAAAAGAATCAAACATGGTGTTGAAATGCTGAGATTCTTCAACAGAGCTTTTGGAGTCTGGATAACTTTATTTTATCCAGCAGAAAACCACTTTATCTTTCAGCGTTTCTTCCTTTTTGGTAGGCATACAGCATGCCTGTGTATGAATGTGTATACTTGTGGAATATCGATATATATACATATATAAAAGTGAAATACCACACGCGGATCATCACAAAATCTCCAGAACCGTAAAGCCTACAAACTTGAAATTTGGCATGTGTGTTCCTCTTGGCTTCTAGGTGCTCACTAAGAAAGGATTTTTCAAAATGACCATCAGATCATTACTATTTCAATATTATTATTAACATGCTCTGATGCTAAGGAGTTACACGTTCTACTCCACCTTCCCCCCTGAAAAAAACTCTGTTCCAACTGCTACTCGGGCATGGCCATGGCCAGAACATGACTCATCAGGCCTGCAGGCTGGGAGTTTAGACATTCTACTCCCCCTCCCCTCCTGAAAGGGAGAGAAGGGGATAACATAGGAGAGGCTTCCGTGGGGCAAGACTGAGGGAGAGAAGGGGATAGGAGAGGATCAATGGAGCCAGCCTGAGGGAGAGAATGGGATAACATAAGAGAGGCTTCTGTGGGGCAAGATTGAGGGAGAGAAGGATATAGGAGAGGATAAAAGGAGCCAGTCTGAAGGAGAGAAGGGGTATAGAAGAGGGGACGCTTCTGTGGGGCATGCCTGAGAGAGAAAAGGGAAGAGGATAGGCACAGGTAGCCCTCCACTTATGACCATAATAGAGCTAAAAAATTATGTTGCTAAGCAAGACAAGGGTTAAAAGAGTTTTCAATAGACTCTACTACTGTGATTTTAACCAGTTTTTACTAGGCAGGAAGAACTAATTACCGATAATCCAGCAGAATTATTATTACTATCCATATTATCTATATAGATATTGGTATGATTTCAAAACAAATGAATAAATAAACATCCTGACTGTTAATGTTTGAGAAGCTGTTAAGGAACAACAGCAGGGCATCAACATGTCACTAGTACAGGTTAAAGTTTATTTTGTCAGTTAATTGATTAATTAGAACACAATATGAAAACCAGTGGCAGTTAATGCATACAAAGATGGATAAATACGTTGAACTGATTTCAGACAATAACTGATGTTCCCCTTTATATGCAGCCTATAAAAATCAGGACCCCATGCATATATTTTCAACCTATTCCCCAAAGCATCTGAAGGCCAGAAAAGGAACAATGGATGGAAACTGATCAAGGAGAGGTTCAACCTAGAAATAAGGAGAAATTTTCTGACAGTGAGAACAATCAACCACTTGCCATCAGAAGTTGTGGGAGCTTCATCACTGGAGGCTTTCAAGGGGTGATTGGACTGCCCTTTGTTGGGGAGGGTGTGGGGTCTTCTGCTTGGGTGGGGGTTGGGCTAGATAATTTTCAAGGTCCCTTCTAACTCTGCTATTCTATTCTATTCTGTCCTGTTCTGTGCTGTGCTATGATTTATGTACAGTTTCAGAATATGCCTTTCTAATTTTCACCCTTCCTCTCTCTCAAGTTGATCTCCAGATGGACAGTCCAATAATAAAGCCTCTATGAATCATGCTGAGCCTAAAGAGGAAGAAAAAGCCTCTACCCTTTCGTTGCACTGCTGCTAAAGCCAGATGTGCAGGAGAGCAAAATAATGTCCACACATTTCATTATTGTAAATCCTTCTCAATCACTTTGGGGGAAACTGAAATTCATCCTTCCCATCTGCTCTGATCCATCACAGAGCAAATGGTTTCTCAAAGGATTCAGTCCTGCTTCCCCTGTTCCAACTGCTGCTCTATTAGTTCTTCGGAGAGCTGGAAGAGGTGGCAACAATGTTCTAAGATCAGGAGTCCAAGGAGACCCTGTGCCATGCCCATAATGAAAAATAACACGATAATTCATAGCATGGAAGAGGGTGGAACCAGATTTCCCTTGTAATTCACAGAAAATAGGTAGTCTTTGACTTAGGACCACAATTGAGCCTAAAATTTATGTTGCCAAATGAAACAGTTGTTAAGTGAGTTTTCCCCCATTTAAGGCCCTTTCTTGCAAAGTTGTTAAGTGAACCAATGTAATTGTTGAATTAGTTACATGGTTGTTAAATAAATTTGGCCTCCTTTTTAAGAGCCGTGATGGAGCAATGGTTAGACTACAGTACCGTAGACTAATTCTGTTGACCGGCTCAAAATTGACTCAGCCTTCCATCCTTCTGAAGTGGGTAAAATGAGGACCCAGATTGTTGGGAGCAATAAGATGACTCTGTAAATCGCTTAGAGAAGGCTGTAAAAAGCACTGTAAAGTGGGATATACGTCTAAGTGCTATTGCTGTTGCCATTGACTTTGCTTGTCAGAAGGTTGCAGAAGATGATCACATGACCCCATGACACTGCAAACATCATGAATACCTGTCAGTTGCCAATTATCTGAATTTTGATCATGTGACCATGAGGATGCTGCAATGGTTCTAAGGGTGAAAAACAATCATAAGTCACTTTTTTTTCAAGCGCTATTGTAACTTTGAATAGTCATGAAACAAATTATTGTAAGTGAGGACTACCTATACATCTAATAGTGATGTAGTTAAATGTTTGAGACTGGAAATATTAATGTCTGGCCCCAAGAACCATAAATGACATTTACTTCTAAGTAGTTATTTATTGTCATTTGTCTACAGACAGAATCTTGCCAGACTAAAGCTACTATCTGCATAACCATTAGAGATTCTGTGAATCTGACTTTGCCCTTTTTCTGCCCACCAGGCAAGCTCCACTATCTCTTTGTCCTCTGGAAAACAGTTCCTTCCCTCCTGAGACTCTGGATTACATTCCATTACAATAAGAGAGCTGGCTTATTTGTTCATTGGGGGAGCTAATATGAATCATCTGAATAAGATGCTGAAGGAATGGGAGAAATAGCAATAGCACTTAGCACTTCGACTTATATACTGCTTCACAGTGCATTACAGCCCTCTATAAGCAGTTTACAGAGCATATTGCCCCCAACAATCTGGGCCCTCATTTCACTGACTTGAAGGCTGAGTCAACTTGGAACAAACTCCAGACGGTGGGCAGAGTTTGCCTGCAGTGCCACCACAATTCTTAAATAGATAAAGCACAGTCTCCTATGATGAGCAACTTCCAAAGTGCTAATTCCTGAAATTATTAACTTATTCCCTTGTTCAGTCTATCTAGAACCCAATAATTTGCAATATTTTTTTTTATTTCATTAGAACAAAATGTTAATTTATAAAAGCCGAGGTCACTATTTCTCTCAGTAGTTCCATCTATCTTATTAGCAGAACATTGCAAGATCCAATGTCAAGTCAGTCACTGGGACCAGAGGCTTAGTCTTTCAATCTTTTGTAGAGCCAACTTCTCTCCCACCAGAATGTGTGTTATTAGCAAAATATCTACATAGCATGTGGTCAAATGTTTGGCATATCTACAATTCTCTGTGGTACAGTGGTAGGTTATCACGGTACGCCCCGGTATGGGCCTACCGGTGCCTGCCGCCAGCACCAGATACCATTCCTGTACGGTGCTCTGGAGGGCCCGCCCACCCGCTGCACTCCTTACCAGTATTTGAGGTTTTCGGGGCTTCTGCGCATGCGGACAGAGAATACGGCGCCTGTGCAATGCTCCGCAAAGCAACTGGAGTGTCACGGAGGCGTCGCAGAGCATCGTGGGTGGTAAGTACGCATGCGTTTGCTGCACGTGTTCATTTGATGGGTGCCTGGCCCTGTTGCACCGTACCAGTTGCAACAGGATCCAGAACCCACCACTGCTGTGTTATGAAGTCCATAGTTATAAAATGCCCTATGTTTCATATTAAGAATGTGCTATATTTCTATCCAAATGACTCTAAGAAACAATTCACTTTCAACTGTATCAGCATTTCATATCTAGTCCATTTCTGTGTGATTTCCAAGTTAGGTTCGCCTAAGGGGAATTTTTAATAAATCAATTATTTTCAGAGACATAAAATCAAATAATATTGTTAAGGGCTACCTGTCTGCAAATGAAATGGAGGGATATTTATACAGGGAGTCCTTGAGTTATGACCACAATTCGGCCCAAACTTTATGTTGCTAAGTGAAACATTTGTTAAATGAGTTTGCCCCATTTTAAGACTTTTCTTGCCAGAATTGTTAAAGTGAATCATTGCTTTTGTTATGTTAGTAGCACAGTTCTTAAGTGAATCTGGATTCCCCATTGACTTTGTTTATCAGAAGATTGCAAAAGGGGATCACATTTGAAACCATCATAAACATGAACCAATAGCCAAGTATCTGAATTTTGATTATGTGACCATGGGGATACTGCCACGGTTATGTAAAAAATGTTCATAAATCACATTTTCAGTGCCGTTGTAACTTTGAATGATCACTGAATGAACTGTTGTAAGTTGAGGACTGCCTGCACCATACGTTTAAAAATAATTATTATTTCTTCTAATTTATTTCTATTTTTAATGAAAATCAACTTTTCATGACAATTTCTACCTATGGAAATGAGGATCTTTGGTGACCAGTTCTAAAGAAGCTTCTTGGATGAGAAGCAAAACATCTTCAAGAAAAAAAAACAAAGGAAGTCCAGTTGCCTTTTGAAAAAGCACTTTTGGGACAACCGTGACCCTGGATGACTGAGAATCTCCGTAGACATTTACCCATCTGTCATAGAAGGAAATCTATTAGATATTATCAAGATGCCATCACATCAAATATGTGCTACCTGATTAGCTGGAATCTCTGTAGAAAGGTAAAAGAAGCAGGATTTTTGTGAACAGAACAAAAACTAATATCAGCCAAATGAAACAAATTGGGAAGTTGTAGAATTGTGGAGTTTTTTTTTATTCCAAGTAGATTGTTTTTAGTTTCCATGCTCAAAATGGAATAACTCTTGTGTAATCCTGATTTTAAATGCTTATGTAATGCCATGGAAAACTACAAAGTTCTCAGATTTTCATTAAGCTTCCAATACAATTGGCTCTGCTGCTAATTAAAATAACAAGATGCAGTCATGGGGGTGAAATTCATTAGCTGAGATCTTAAAAATTATCCAGAGTTTCAAAGAGAAAATATCTTTTTGGTGGATGCCTGTAAAAATAAAGATAAAGGTAAAGGTTCCCCTTGCACATATGTGCTAGTTGTTCCTGACTCTAGGGGGCGGTGCTCATTTCCATTTCAAAGCCAAAGAGCCAGCGCTGTCCGAAGATGTCTCTGTGGTCATGTGGCCGGCATGACTGAACATCAAAGGCACACGGAATGCTTTTACCTTCCCTCCAAAGGTGATTCCTACTTTTCTACTTGCATTTTTATATGCTTTCGAACTGCTAGGTTGGCAGAAGCTGGGACAAGTAATGGAAGCTCACTCCATTATGTGGTGCTAGGGATTCGAACCACCGAACTGCCAAGCTTTTTGATCAACAAGCTCAGCGTCTTAGCCACTGAGCCACTGCATCCCCTCCCTATAAAAATATTGATTGATAAATATTTGCAGGCGTTCAAGCTGGGAATACTTCCTTTGTGCTTATGTTTTGGTGCTGTTGTGTGTAATTAAACTAGAATCCAAACTTTCCCATGTATGTAGAAGCCAACAGGGCAGTATCTTAAATGACAAATTCAATTAAGGAGACAAAAATGCAAAACATTGTCCTGAAACCAAATATCAAAAAATTGGGTTGTGAAATGAATATGGCCCACTCAAGAGTTTTGGAGTGCATAAATGAAGGATGTAAAATCAAAACTGCTTAGAAACAGCCCACTTAGAAAACAGCGCATACAGTGCATTAAAACAAAAGATACTACTGCATTGTTACATAAACACACCAGGTCCAGGTGTTTCAAAGGCTCTATTATTTTCTTGGAAAGATTTTAGTTCCTCTTAATGCAGCAAGCTTGGCATAAACAGGGAGCAGATCGTATCTCCAGAGCTTCTGAATGATGAGCAAAGCAATTGAAAATGAGTTCTGTTTTGTTTAAGTGCCTGAAGCTTGCATGGTTAATAAAGACCATATGGCTGTTTTCTAGCAGTATTGATATAAGGGCTGGAAGGCCTGTGGCTTACAAAGCTTATTAATAAATAGAAGCTTTGGGAAGCCCAAAGGTGCTTTCTTTTTTTGAGACGCAGCTGGACTTTCTGGCTTTTCTTTGAAGATATTTCACTTCTCATCCAAGAAGCTTCTTCAATTCTGACTGGATGGTGGGGAATGGAAGGATTTATACTCTTTGCTGGTCACTTGCATTCTTTTAACAAGCCACTAAGGTCATCCAGTTCATCTGAGTGGTGCAAATGGGTGTGGAGTCTTCTTGGAACTGCTGAAAGGATTGTGTTGTAGATTGGAGAATGATGATGTCGTATCCCCTTCTCTCCGTTGAGAAAGGGCTGTTCAGTTTTGATATAGATGGTGGCCTCTTTCAAACCCGCAGTCCTCTCTTTTCCAAAATGTGGAGTTTGAACAGTCCTCTCTCAACAGAGGGGGAGGGATACAAACACTACCTATCTCTAGTTTCTCCATACCAGGTTGTCATACATCCAGGGGTGGGCTTCAAAAATTGCAGCAACGGGTTTGCTGCCCTGTTCCTGGGTGTGCATTGCCTAGTCGGCCTCCTGCATCATGGGGTGGGTGGGTGTTGTTGTTTTGCCCATTCCAGGCTCCGGAGGCTTTTTTCGAGTCTCTGGGAGGGCGAAAACTGCTTCCCCTGGGCTCCCGGGGGCCTCCAAAGGCTAGAAACAGGCCCATTTCTGGACTTCCAGAACTTCCCGTAGGCCCGTTGTCCCGCCTCCCCAAGCCTCCCCGTGGGCCCTGTACTTATCTGGCATGTTGAACGTGTTGCGTGGAAACTCCTGGGAGGGGAGGGGAAGACGGGACCAGCCAGCAGTGTTATTTGGGGGTTCTCCAAACCGCACAGAATCTTCACTAGAGGATTGCTCGAACCCAGGCGAACCTTCAGCAGCCCACCCCTGCATACTCCACCAGCCTTCTGACCTACAGTTCCCCCCCAAGTGAACTGAATGTACACTGCATCCTGTTCAGTGGACTCTACTGCAAAGGGACTCTCAAGAGGAAGAGAGAATAACAACACAGCATCTAAAAGGACTCAATTTAGAACCTGAGTGAGAAACGTAGTTGCAAACTCTCCCCTGTTAAGCTGGCTGCCTTAACCTCTAATTGTGAGGTCCTTAGTGCTCTCTGAGCTTGCTTGGTTTTTTTTCCTTCAGATGTTTCATTACCTAACTAGGTAACATCATCAGTGCTGGAAGGGAGTGAAGTTTACTGTTTGTTTGTTTACTGTTTGTTTGTCTGTTGATAATTCCTTGACTGGGATTTTGATGCACTGAATAGTGTTTACTGGTTGCAACCTGAAGAAGTAAACAGCAGCCTAATCAAGGAAGCATCAAGACCCCTCCCACTACCTTTGACAGGCCAAGCCCCTTGTATATAAACCAGGAACCAGTAACCTGCAGCTCTGGAGCCTCATGTGGCTCTTTTATCCAACTGCTGCGGCTCCCTGTTGCCAGTCGGCCCCACAATTGTTAGGATTTTCAGTTAGGACAGGTAGAGAAAAAAGGATGCCATGCTAGGAGGAGACTCTATGGTGGGGGAACCAGATTTCTGGTCAGCTCCAGAATTGAACCAGGGGCTTTCCGTGACTTTGTGGTTCTTTGAGTGTTTAAGGTTGCTGACCCCTGATATAAACACTGATGATATTACCTAGTTTTATTGTATACTGCCCAAACCCGCCATCCTGGGCCCAACGTTTGGGAAGCCAGGCTCTGCCTGTCGCAAGCCAGGACAAAGGGTGAGTGATGGAGGAGTAACACCTCCTTAAAATAACCTTGGTCCAGCTGGCCTGGATGGTAGCACCTCCTAAGGGCCCCTTTCCAGGGTTGCAGGAGAAGACAGTCGGAAGAGGGCTCTACACCCCAACAGCAGATAAAGCGGCAGAACCGTCTTCTTGGAGAAGGGAAATTCTGATTACAAACCTCCACTGCCTTGTGGCTATATCCACTACTGGGAAAGGCTTCAGGAGTCAACCTTGAGGTAAAATCCGGAGCCAGAATCGCAGAAGCAGTTTATGACTGTGTACAACCACATTCTGGTAATTCTTGTGATGCAGCTGGAACCAATCGTATCGGCTCTGCCATTCCATTGGACTATTTCAGCGATGTGGAGAGGGGGAAATCTGCTGCTTGGGTAACAGTCTATCTTCCATATTAATCTACCCAGGCCTTGTGCTCTGGAGAGGACCCTCCAGTTTTACCTCCTTCCAGAGCACGATACCATAGTCTTTTGAGACTGAAGGATGCCAATGCAATGTATACTGCCCAGAGTCCCTCTTTGAGGGAGTTGGATGATTTAGAAATGTAGAAATGAATTAATGAATGAATAGATGAATGAATATTCTTACATTAAAACATCCTTCTTCTGCTTCTTTTGCTCATGATGGAAATCATTGCCTCTTCTTATCTTTTGGATGGATCTAATTGCATTTAGGATGGCACATAAACCTAACCAGCTTTCAACATCTTCATTTTCTAGCTTATGTAGTAATTGAATGTTCAATCATTGTTCGGTCCAGTTTTCTGTCAACACTTATTAAAATGAAGTAATTAAGTATTGTCTTAAATGGAGTTTACAGTTAAGGATCATTAGGTTTAGACTCATTACAATTAACTGGGATGATAAATGTAAAATTGTTTTATTGCAGGCTCTTTGCAGAAAAGTTTCCAAGCTTGATTATCTTTTGTAGATCTTCATTCGGGACGGTTAAGCTTCAAGTAATGTTTCTGCTCAGTCTAAAATGGATACCATTAAAAATGCTAAATCTGAAGTTATCACTGGAAGTTAATGGGCAGACAGCATTAAGCACCCATGCATTTTACCCATATAAATACTCATTGCAATTTAATGAGGTAGCTTTTAGGATGCTGATAGCATTGGCCCCTTAAACCTTTCCATCCATTTTCTTTTCCACCTGTATGCATTTGTTTGCTTTATTGCATGGGATAGTTACAAAAATAGCAATTGATCAGTGTTTTATGGATTGACAATGTTTCTAAATTACTGTGAAATAGCCATTGTTTTCAATTTGGTTTCCCTCTTTGTGTATTGGGACTAGATTGAAAGAGATTGAACTAAAGTCCAAATTTATCTGGAGGGCATCAAAGAAACAATGATCCTTTTTTGTAAAGATTGTTCATTCCAGTTGTTTAACATTAGAAGTTTTCTCAAACTTAGCAACTTTAAGATGTGTAGACTTCAACTCTCAGAATTTCCCTTTGTTTCCCAGAATTCCCCAGCCAAGACTGCTTGGGGAATTCTGGGGGTTAAACTCTACTCATCTTAAAATGGAACAGGCCTCTCTCAACAAAGGGGGGGGGGGGAGGATACAACATCCTCTATCTCTAATCTACAACAGAGTCCTTTCAACAGTTCCAAGAAGGTGCACACCAATTGGCACCACTCAGGTGACCCTGACAGACAAACCTCCAGGTGACCTTAATGACTCCTAAAAGGATGCAAATGACCAGTTGTCTGCAAGGAGTATAAATCCTTCCATTTCACACCACCCTGTTAGAGCTGAAGAAGCTTCTTGGATGAAAAGTGAAACGTCTTCAAAGAAAAAGCAGAAAGTCCAGTTGCCTCTTGAGAAAAAAGCACCTTTGGGATAACCATGACCTGGTGGCTGAGAATCTCCATAGGTACTCAAAGTTGCCAAGGTTGAGAAACATTGAAATATAGATAGTGCTCAATTTTCAATCACAATTTATGCTGCTAAACAAAGATGCTGTTAAGTAAGTCATGCCTTACAACATTTTTTACCATGGTTGTCAGGAGAATCACTGCAGGTGTTAAGTAAATCCTCTGGTTGTTAACAGTGGTGGGATTCAGCCAGTTTGCACCTATTCGGGAGAACCGGTTGTTAACTTTCTAAGCAGTTGGGAGAACCAGTTTTTGGAAGAAATCTCCTTTTGTTTTTTTCCCACTTTACAGGGCTAATCCTGTAAGGAAGGCAGGAAGGAAACATTCTGGTGTTGTTTCTAGCCTGATCTTTATTGCCCTGCTTACAGAAACTGCCTCTCCGGTTAACCCTTATTACATTGTAACAGCTAAGACGAAGCACCCATCGACATAAGTAACATTGAGTTGGCCACACCCACCCAGTCACGTGACCACTGAGCCCCACCTATCCAACTGCTCATTGGGGCAGAGAACCAGTTGTTAAATGATTTGAATCCCACCACTGGTTGTTAAGCAAATCTAGCTTCCCTCATTGACTTTGCCTATCAGAAGCTGACCTGGAAAGTTGCAAATGATGATCACATGACCCAAGACTCTGCAGCTATTGGAAATACTCCCCAGTTTCCAAGTGCCCACATTTTGATCGGTTGACTACAGGAATGTTGTGGTGCTTGTTAGTGCAAGGTCTGGTCATCAGTCTATTTTTCTCATTACCATTGCAACTTTGATTGGGCATTAAATGAATGGTTGTGACCTGAAGATTCGGAAAGAAGTATCAAGTACTTCTTCATTTTAATGCATTAACAACTCTCCAAACTGGGTTTAAGTCCATTAGCTAACCGACAATAAATCACAGTTCCCTATGATGTAATGGAAAGTGCAGTGTAAAAAATGCAAGATTATAATATCAAAAGTAGTTGAAATGTTTAGAGGAAATGAACTGGTTAACAACATTCAGAATAAAATATTTTAACTGTGAGCAGTTATGCAAACTGGAAATATATAGATCTTGACTGAATCATTAGCGGGCTTGCAATCTTTTCCCATTGATTTTAATTTCTCATTTGGGTGAGTTTTAAGTGATGAATCTTATAATTGCATTTGCATATATTTGCATAGAATTAAAACAATATTTCTGAAACAAATCAAACTCTTTTTTAAGGTTATGCAAAAATGCATTCGTTTTATTACTGTTGCTTATTGGGGGAAAACTTTTTTTTTTAGATTGGTATTATTAATTTTAAGGCATGGCACAACACTCTGAAAGTTTTAGAATTATAAGGTTAATAATAAGAATGACTATTGTATAACAATAAAAAATGAGAGACGGAATCAGCAAAGCAGTACGATAAACAGAAGATGTGCACACAATTTAAAGTGCCTACACAAAACAGCTCACCACAATGCTGGAAAAATTGTAATGGCCGTGCTTGTTGAACTTTGGTAAGTAAGGCTCTCCCAAGACAGAATACAGAGAGAGAGGGAGGGAGGGAGGGAGGGAGGGAGGGAGGGAGAGAGAGAGAGAGAGAGAGAGAGAGAGAGAGAGAGAGAGAGAGAGAGAGAGAGAGTCAGTCTTCTTTGTCATTCATGCATTTTTTCAACTAATTATACTTCTTAGAATTTTTCATTGAAAGTACGTAATTAGTTTTTTTTAAAGAGCCTGCTGCCATGAGAAGATTAATAAAATTTGTGAGTGATCTTGAATACAGAATAAATTTTGGGTGACCTTTTTTGTGCATTTCAGTATTACTTAAAAAAAAAAATCTGGGCTGTAATTTCTCTGAAAAATATAGTTGCTCCTTGACTTATGACCAATGGGGCCCAGAATTTTCATTGCTAAACAAGGCAGTTATTAAGTGAGTCATATCCAATTTCATGACCTTTTTTGCCATTGTTGTAAAGCAAATCACTGCATTTGTGAAGTGACTCACGCAGTTATTAAGCCAATCCAGTTTCCCTCATTAACTTTGCTTGTTGGAAGCCAGCCGGGAAGGTTAAAAATGGTGATCACAAGACCTGGGACATGGCAACTGTCGTAAATACATGCCAGTTGCCACACATTCAAATTTTGATCACATGACCCTGGGATGCTGCAACTGTTGTAAATAGATGTCAGTATACCAAGTGCCCAAATTTTGATTATTTTACCATAGAGCAGGGGTGTCAAACCCAAGGCCTGGGGACCAGACCCAGCCCACAGGTGCTTAGATCTGGCCAGGGGTGGGTTCCTGCCAGTTCTAACCTCTTCTATAGAAGAGGTTCCACAAATCTACAGTGCTGTTTAGAACTGGTTCCAGCTCCCCCCCCCCCCACCCCGTCCGCACATCATCAAGATGAAGAGCGAGAGGAAGAATTCTGGGAGTTGAAGTCCACAAGACTTAAAGCTGTCAAGTTTGAACAGCCCTGGGGTTTTTTTTCTAAAGGCTTAGGGGTGTAAAGGTCTTGTAACTTGACAGCTTTAAGACTTGCGTGCTTCAATGCCTGCGTTCCTGAGCCAATATTTTGGTTGCTAAGCAAGAGCATTGTTAAGTGAGTTTCACCACATTTTATAAGTTGGACACGCCCACCCAGTCACATGACTGCCAAGCCACTCCCACTCGGTCACATGGCTAGCAAGCCACTCCCACCCATTCACATTGCTGGCAAGCCACTCCCACCCAGTCACATGGCCAGCAAGCACTCCCACAAAGCAGGCCACACCTACAGAAGAGGTTCTAAAAAAATTTGAAACCCACCACTGGATCTTGCCCACAGAACCACCCTAGAAACAGCCAAAGACTCACCTGCAGTGTTTCTGCTAGTGAATACAATACAATACAATACAATACAATACAATACAATACAATACAATACAATACAATACAATACAATACAATACAATAGTAGAGTTGGAAGGGACCTTGGAGGTCTTCTAGTCCAACCCCCTGTCTAGGCAGGAAACCCTATACCATTTCAGACTAATAGCTATCCAACATCTTCTTAAAGACTTCCAGTGTTGGGGCATTCACAACTTCTGGAGGCAACTTCTGTTCCACTGATTAATTGTTCTAACTGTCAGGAATTTCTCCTCAGTTCTAAGTTGCTTCTCTCCTTGATTAGTTTCCACCCATTGCTTCTTGTTCTACTCTCAGGTGCTTTGGAGAATAGTTTGACTCCCTCTTCTTTGTGGCAACCTCTGAGATATTGGAACAATGCTATCATGTCTCCCCTAGTCCTTCTTTCTCTTAAGCTAAACATACCCAGTTCCTGCAACAGTTCTTCATATGTTTTAGCCTCCAGTCCCCTAATCATCTTTGTTGATCTTCTCTGCACTCTTTCTAGAGTCTCCGCATCTTTTCTATATCGTGGCGACCAAAACTGAATGCAGTATTCCAAGTGTGGCCTTACCAAGGCATTATAAAGTGGTATTACCACTTCACGTGATCTTGATCCTATCCCTCTGTTGATGCAGCCTAGAACTGTGTTGGCTTTTTTGGCAGCTGCTGCACACTGCTGGCTCATATTTAAATGGTTGTCCACTAGAACTCCAAGATCCCTCTCACAGTTACTACTACTGAGCAAGGTATCGCCTATACTGTACCTGTGAAAACGGAGCTCAGAAATGCTGCATGTTTCTCTTCCCTCCGAATTTTATTTTCAGAGGGTTGCAGGAGGTAGTTACAGCCGGAAATGGAACTTAAGAGCCTGTTTTCACTAGCAGAGTGCTCGTGCCTCCAACGTGAGTACCTCCAACGTGAGTGACGTCTAGCTGGCCACACCCACCATGGCCACACTCACCCTGGCCCCCCAAAGTCAAACACAACCCTGATGCGGCCCTCAATGAAATCGAGTTTGACACCCCTGCCATAGAGAGATTATAAGTGCAAAAACTGGTCATTTTTCAATGCTGCAAATGATCATTAAATGAATGGTTGAAAGTCAAAACCTACCTATATTTTGACGATATACATTTATAAATTTAAAGTACTTCAATAGTACTCATGTTTAAGTACAGGACTTGGAGCCAATGCCAATGAAGTGTTTTATCAAGCCGATTAGTTTTGATATCCCAATGCGCCTTTTAAACAATTAACCAAAAAAAGAATGACATTTGCAAATTCTTATAATACTTTCTGGCTCTGAGCTTACCCATTATAAAGATTCCTACATTCCACTGAAATCAGTGTGAGTTAAGAAGATAATCTGTGCTCAGGGTAACAGTGAATGTTATTATTATCATTATATAACTCTTTGTACTTTTGCTCTCCATAATACAGAATAACAGAGTTGGAATAGGCTTTGGGGATCTTCTACTCCAATCCCCTGCTTGAACAGGAGACTCTATAGTACCATTCCAGATAAATGACTGTCCAATCTCGTCTTAAAAACCTCTAAGGATCTACAACTTCTGGAGGCAAGCTATTCCACTGATTGTTCTCACCAACAGGAATTGATTTTTCTTAATTTTAGATTGGATCTCTCTCTAATATTCTCCCATCTATTCAGAAGTGGTATTCAGCAGGTTCTGGCCAGTTCTGGAGAACTGGTAAAGGAAATTTTGAGTAGTTCGGAGAACCAGTAAATACCACCTCTGACTGGCCCTGCCCCCATCTATTCTCTGCCTCCCGAGTCCCAGCTGATCGGGAGGGAATGGGGATTTTGCAGTAACCTTCCCCTGCCTTGTCCACCAAGACACGCCCATCAAGACATGCCCACAGAACCGGTAGTAAAAAAAAATTGAATCCCACCACTGCATCCATCTGTCTCTAATATTCTCCAAACTATTCAGAGGTGGTATTTAGCAGGTTCTGACCAGTTATGGAGAATCAGTAGTGGAAATTTTGAGTAGTTCAGAGAACCAGTAAATGCCATCTCTGACTGGCACCAGAGTCATCTATTGTCTGCCTCCTGAGTCCCACCTAATTGGGAGGAAATGGGGATTTTGCAGTAACCTTCCCCTGGAGTGGGGAAGGATACTGAGTGGGGAGGGAATGGAAATTTTACAGTATCCTTCCCCTGCCATGCCCACCGAGACATGCCCACAGAACAAGTAGTAAAAAATTTTGAATCCCACCACTGCATCAATTTCTTTCTTTTTTTGGAAAATTTTTTATTGTTTTAATTAACAAAAACACAAAAAAAAAAACCATTCTTCATTACATCTTGTAGAAAGCATGTCAATTGGTTACAAATAAATTTCGTGCATTACTATACATCCTTCATATTTTTAATTTACGTTTTAAAATCAAAAATCTTTATGTATTTTGCCATCAATATACCATCATTCTCATTTAGCTATAATTATTTAAACATGCTTTTATCCAGAATCATTTGTATTTAAAGACACAGTCACCTACTGGCATTCATTTGCTATTCGTATAAACCTCCAATAATTACCCTTTTTAAGCATATTCCCTTTTTTTCCTACTCACTATTTAAGGCTTATATCTGATTGCTTTTACCAATGCCAAGACATGTAAAAATCATTAAACAGTATCCATTAACAGTTCCTTATTATTATTATTATAGTTATCTAAAGAAAAAAAAGAATTTTTTTTACCATTTATATCATATCTCCTCCCCTCCGACCCTACAAAAATTACATCTTTATAATAAAATCTAAACAAAAGTTTGTTAGTAAAATTTATAAGTGCCCAAGAGAAATTACATCTTTATATCAATACCTAAACAAAAATGTATTAGTGAAATTGATAAATCTTTTCCCCAGGTCCCACTTTACAATTTATCTCCAAATTATTTTTACTAATTGAGATTATTATTCCATTATTATTATTATTATTATTATTATTATTATTATTATTATTATTATTATCATCATCATCATCATAACGAGTTATTAATTAATGAATAAACATTTTAAAGAAAACATTCTAAAAGTGTCTAGAAAATCCTACTTATTAATCACCAAAGGCTAACTAAATTTTGAGTTATCAACCTTCATTATCAGCCTGTGTCTTTCCAGTAACAAAACAATCTTATCTCTTTAGCCAGTTGTTGTGTCAATTCTCTTATGAACTTCTTTACAAAGTTTTTAAAAACTTCTCTCTGCACTTTTTTGCTTGAAGGATCTCTCTTATAATCTTGTTGCCCTTGAACTGGAATTAAAATTAACATGTCTTTTATTATCAGATGTCTTTCTAAGGCTGTTTCTCTTCTTAATTCCATCATCAAATCCATATCTTGATGAGAGGGGTAGATCTCCAGATCATCAAGTATATAATAATAATCAGATTCACTTTTCCATGTTCCCTCCTTTCCACTTTCACTCATAGGTGCTCCATTATTAGGTTCATGTTATCTTGTCTTTATCTTCTATATCTTCACTTTCTTTAATTTTTGAGGCTCCACTCTCTTCATCTTTTATTGAGCCAGACAATAATCTATCCAACTTCTTATCAAATCTTTCAAATCCTTCCAATATCTTTAGAATTCCATCCAAAAAATCCTGGAAACTTAGGGTTTCTTCATCTGTATATAAATACATATTTCCCAAAGAGAAGAAAAAGTTTAAAATCCACTGCCACTCTCGCCTTCAATGTCTCTTTTATGTATAAAAATATTTTTGTTTTGAATTTGCTTAAACTTAAGATCCTTTTAATTTTTTCAAAAAAGTGAGGGTTCTATCTTTTTTTTCTTTCTCTTCCCTTGTCCAAAATATTCCACAAAGACACCTGCAAGAGAACAGTCCATGTCCTTGAGTCGTTATCAGTCTCTACAGACAAGCTGCAAACCCTCTAGTTACAACGTCAACAGAATCAAAGAAAATAGAGCAAAGAATACTTTGTTTAAAAAAAAACAGAAAAAAAAACCAAGTTCTGGCTTTCGAAGTTTTAGATCAACCAAAAAATATAGGTAGCACAGAATAAGAGAAAAAAAAATCAATTCATTCACTTAAGAGAAGAAACGGGAAGCGTTCCAATCACTTCAATCCACAAAACGCTGTTACATAGAAAAGGGGAAAAAAAACTTTCTAAGGCAGTCCAATAAAGATAAATTTCGCCGCTTTGTTCTTTTGCTTAAAGGACTAATTTATCTTTTTAAAAAAATTTCTTTGGGCAATCATTCTCAAAGAAAAAATCTCACCAGCTGGACTCACTTTCACTGCCTTCTTTCCAGAGCCATCTCCGACTTTGTCAGCCTGGGGGCTGTCTGTTTACCGCCGGCTTGGAGAACTTCCCTTGGGTAGATCAGGGACTTTGCGATATCCCTGAGACCAACAAGGATTTGTCTCCCTGTCACCATCTCTCCGGGACAGTTTAGGTCTATATAGACTGTGCAGCTGGTAAAAGAATCAATGGCAATCTCGGACTATCGAGACCACATGTTGTGTCGTCGTGACGTCTGGCTCATTCTCCTACTGCATCCATTTCTTCGTTGTCTTGCCCTCAGGTATTTTCGGAGAATAGATTGACCTCCTCTTCTTTGTGACAGCCCCTCAAATATTGGACAACTGCTTTCATGTCATTCCCAGTTCTTCTTTTCATTAGACTAAACAGATGCAGTTCCTGTAACCATTCATCATACATGTTATCCTGAATATGTTTTAGCCTCCATTATCTTTGTTGGTTTTCTCTGCACTCTTTCTAGAGCCTCTTCTTTTCTAGAATAAAATCAACCTAGTTGGAGGATGGAAAAAAGAACCTCAATGTTTGAAGAGACCCACCCCGTCTTTCCATTATATTCCTGCAGCTGTTGATTCAAGAGTTTTTGAGAACTCTTCGTAGCAGCTCTAGTCTCATAAAGTTAAAAAGAATGTTAGTTACAAAATGCTAACAGACTACAATATTTTTAAAAAGATATTGCGGTTCAAGACAGAAATGTTGAACATGTCCCCTGAAAGACTGTAGAAGGCTGTCTTCTAGACAGCAACAAAAGAAGAGCAAAAAAGATGATTAGGGGACTGGAGTCTAAAACATACGAAGAACGGTTGCAGGAACTGGGCATGTCTAGTTTAATGAAAAGAAGGGAGACATGTTAGCTGTCTTCCAATATCTCAGGGGTTGCCACAAAGAAGAGGGAGTCAAGCTATTCCCCAAAGCACCTGAGGGCAGAACAAGAAGCAATGGGTGGAAACTAACCAAGGAGAGAAGCAACTTAGAACTGAGGAGAACTTTCCTGACAGTTAGAACAATTGATCAGTGGAACAACTTACCTCCAGAAGTTGTGAATGCTCCAACACTGGACGTTTTAAAGAAGATGTTGGATAACCATTTGTCTGAAGTGGCATAGGGTTTCCTGCCTAAATAGGGGGTTGGACTAGAAGACCTCCAAGGTTCCTTCCAACACTGTTATTCTGTTCTATTCTATCAGGTCAAACTCTTTTCTTATGAGTTTACGTTGAGGAGTAGACAGCTTTTCAGATGATCATATTCCTTGCCAAATTCTACCACTTAATCAAAAAATGACTAAGATTTGAAACTGTGAGGGCAAATCAAACCGTATGGAGGATGTTGATAAAGACAATATTGATTATTGAGTTTCATTTCCAAATTCTTTTACTTCCTGAAATCATGTAGTTAGCCAAGGATCATTCCCCCAAACCTTATATACCTTGCATTTTTATTAGTTTGTTGCATTGTCTCCAAGGATTCTCCTTTTGAACATCAAAGATTCTTCAACAAGAGACATTTTCAAGTTAATTGTTATTCCTGTCAGAGGTGGCAAGTCCACCACAGCTCAGAATCGCTTGTTTGTTTTCCATTGAAATTCACAACAGGAAGGGGGGGGGAATAGGGAAGAAAATAACAGTATATAAGTATGTATTCAAAAGTAAGATACAAAGGAGAGAAAAAACATAATCAGTATAGATTTGAGAAGGAAAGGGAACAAGAAATGATATTCAACTATTTTTGGGTCTGCGGAAATACCACTCCAAGAAAATAAAAATTAAGAGCTGGAAGAGACACCTACAACAATAGAAAAAGAAAGGAGGAGAGGGGATGTGAGGAAGAGGAGTGAAGAGATGAGTAGGGAAGAAGGAAGGGAAAGGAGAGAGGAAGGAAGGGAGTAGAGAAGGGAGGGAGGGAGAAAAGAAAGGGAAAAGAAGATGGTGTCAAAACAGGCGAGGGATAGTAAACAAAGCAACCCAAATGGTATGTTATAACCCTGTAAATGGAATAACAAATGTATAAGAATGACGAATGTAAAAAAGAATAATAACTATATGAATGTATATCCATAATTGTATATAGACAACAAAAAATTAAAAAAAACTTTTCAAAAAATAAATAAAATAGAACAAATAAAAAAATTCACAACAGGATCGAGCAAATAAGCTAGTCAGATCAATTTCAGTTGGCCCCAATGGACCAACATTTCCTTGATCTGAAAAAAGCAAACTCTCATTAGTGGGAAAAATGCTAGGCCTCTCAAACCCTCTGCATGTCCATTTTTGTGAAGGGGGGGGCAGATTTCAGGAGGCCAAAAATGCTGTTTTCAGGGTATAAGATGCACCCAGATTTTCACCCTCTTTGGGGGGGGAGGTGCATCTTATACTCTGAAAAATACAGCATTTACCTCTATACATCAGAGATAAAAAAACACGGCCGTTTTCATATATGGAATAGCCATAAAATTCCATGAAGTAAAAAAAGAATGTACCTATGTAAAGCTTTATCTGAAAGAATCTTTAGTGAGAATAACATCCACCAGAATAAGGAAATCTATACAGGTAGGTCTCCTTTAGTGACTATAATTGAGATTGTGGTCATTAAATGAAATAAATACTACATAAAACCATGATGGTGCTCACAATCTTACTTCAGCTTTCCTTTTCTCTATCAATCAGTGAGAGTTGTTCATGTGAGGATTGTTCATAAGATATAGCTGCAAATAGTTGCTAAAAAGGGCAGTTGCTAAATGAGGAGTACCAGAAGTAATTGGTTTCGCGAACTACATTTTATGTTCACCAGAATAGTGGTGGTATTGGTTGAACTACTATATATCAACAGGTAAATATGCAAAATATCAAGCTTATTATGTAGCAGTTTTTCAATATTCCCACTTTTTATCTCCTTATATTTGTTTTCTCTGAATGGTTAGAGTCAAATTGTGTGAATTGACGCCTGTCACTCAGTCGTAAGTTTCCTGCTTTGTATCCAATCAAAAATTATCTGTCTCCATCAGATTCCTGTCTTTCTGCTTTTATTTTATACAGTAGTGGTTTTTTTCTTCTGTGCTCTGGATGATGTAATTGTCCTTGCTCTTTTACAGTACGGTAGTCCGTGACTTACAAGCATTTGCTTAGCAATCGTTTGAAGTTGCAATGTCAATGAAAAAAGTGACTTACAACCAGTCAAATCATCCTCATGTCACGTGATCAAAATTCGGGCGCTTGGCAACTGGCATGTATTTATGACAGTTGTAGGGTCCCAGATCATATGAATACTATTTGCAACCTTGCCAACCATCTTCTGACAAACAAAGTCAATCAGAAAAACCAGATTTGCATAATAACTTAGCAAAGATTCACTTAACAGTTGCAATGATGACTTAATAACCATGGCCAAAAAAAAAAAACACATTATAAAATTGAGCACAATTCACTTAACAACCAGATTGGTCATTAAGTCAAGGACTATCTGTAATATCAACAATTCTATAAGAAATATTTTTTACAATGTTCCTGTGAAAATAGGATACTGTATGGGTTCACTTTGTATATTGAGTATATATAATGCAATATCTTTAGTTACACTTTAACAAGCTGGCTTATTGAAAAGTTGTGTCATTGACTTTTGGTGAGATAGGGATTTGTCTATCCCAAGCATGTGAGGACAGATTCCGGCAGATTGAACAGATGAAACCTACTAGAATGGGACAACGGTCATGAAGACGGTCTCTGCAAGCAAAGTGGTATGCAAAGAGCACGACAAGACACAAAAGACACCCTGGTCAACCACTGTGCCCAGCCCATCTCCAACTGTCTTGACTCTTGTCTGGCTATTGGAGCAAGATGGAATCTGGGAAGAGAGAGTGAGGCTGACTCTGCACTTTAATTTAATTCACATGCAAGTTTTGATATCAAAATTAGATGTCAAGGTCCTCTTCAAACATGATGGACAAAAATCATCATCATCATCATCATTCTCAATAGTCCAGCCATTTCTCAATGTATGTGAACATCCTTATGTTTCTAGGTCTTCCACTTTCAGCCCAAAAAGCATAACTTTCACAAGAATTGAAGGTGGAAAGGTTTTGTGGTCTGAGTCGGGATGAGTTGTGTCCAGAGTAGGGATAGTAGGAGTTGTTGGTGTCAGGTTCCGAAGAGTAATGAAAACAGCCAAACACAGAAATGGTTTGAAATGCAGTTTGTATTCTTCCTTCGGCACGAACTGACCAACAAAGCACTAAGACAATGAATAAATTGTCAGAGCTGCCACCCGGTGCTCCCCACCACCTTTTATAGTTATTTAGTAATTAGGATAACCTGCACTTCGTGCGTATGCACACCCACTCCCTAGTAACCCAAAACAAATACCTCCCGGCAATTAATCGTGGATTGTTGTCAGTCAGTTATCACTAGCTTTGTAGATTTACTCAGCTGTTGAGAAGTCTGGTGAGTCTTAACTTAACTTAACTTAACTTAATTCAATTTCTAGACCGCCCCCCTCTCAAAAGAGACTCGGGGCGGTGTAGTCATATTAAAATAATTGAACAACAAATATACATGGTATAAATACAAAATCAATAAATTAAATATAGGACTGGAGGAGGTAGTAACAGCTGGCCCGGATTTCTAACCTGAATGGCAGCTCCAGGCCTCTGGGCTGGCCGGAGCTGACATGCAGCCCACCACCACGGAGACAGCATTTGGGGAGCTACAAATTACAGTCAGTTAGGAGTCGAAGGACTCCTTCCCCCCGGTTTTATGGGATGTCCGCGGTGGAATCTTGCTATCAGGTCCTTGCTTTGAACCCATGATGCCTCTGACAGGAGATAACCTTTCCATAACACAAGGTATTGTACCCGTCCCCTGTGCCACCTGGTATCTAGTATATCTTGCACTATATAGTGCTGTTCTCCATCTACAGTAACCGGGGCTGGTGGCCATAGTGGGTATCCTCTGATATCAGATGCCTGAACTGATCGGAGCAGGCTGCAGTGGAGGACTGGATGTGTTTTCCCCAGTAGAGTAGGGAGTCTTAGCTGCACTGTGACTGGGTTAATAACTCACACAAT
The DNA here is from genome assembly GCF_964273705.1 of Natrix helvetica. Lineage (NCBI taxonomy): Eukaryota > Metazoa > Chordata > Lepidosauria > Squamata > Natricidae > Natrix > Natrix helvetica. The sequence goes on along the minus strand of NC_138554.1, from coordinate 132,716,445 downwards.
TGGGAAAGGCCCAATAAATTTGGGGGCCAGTTTCTTACATGACAACGGTAGCCTGAGATATTTAGTAGAGAGCTATACACTCTGCCCTACATGGACAGGTCTTTGCGCCTTCCGCCTTTTATCAGCACTCTTTTTATATGTGGCAAAAGAGTGACATAACGCATCCCTCACCACTTTCCAAACCTTTGCATCTGGGCTATACCACTCCTGCGAGGTTGTATCATCGGGTGCACCTGAGGACACTCCGGAATTGGGATGAACTCCTGCCCTGTAGCCACATGAAATGGGGTAAACCATGTACTTTTGTGCACTGCATTGTTATATGCAACCTCTGCAAAGGGAAGGAGTTCAGTCCAATCAGTCTGTTGGTACTGGACGTAACATCTTAAGTAGCGCTCCACCATCGCGTTTGCTCTCTCCGCAGCACCATTGGTCATGGGGTGGAAGGCTGTACTAAGTCCCTGTGACGACCCCACCACTGCCATGAATCTGCGCCAGACCCGGGCAGTGAATTGCACTCCCCTGTCTGAAATTATCCTTTTGAGGATGCCATGGAGTCTATACACATGGGTAATGAACAGTTTGGCCAGCTTCCTAGCAGATGGAAGGCCGGTACATGCTAAAGAATGAGCCTGCTTGGAGAACAGGTCTATTATCATCCAAATGACCTTGTTCCCTTGCTGTCCAGTAAATCTATGATGAAGTTCATGGCTATCTGTTCCCATGGGCGAATTGGATCTGCCACCCACTGGAAAAGTCCAGGAGGCCGGCCAAGCTGGGCATGGTAGTGCAAAGGACCCAATTCTTTACATATTCCTCTATGTCCCTTCTCATGTGGGGCCACCAGAACTGCCAATTTACTAAATGTAGAGTCTTGAGGAACCCAAAATGCCCAGCCGAGCAAACGTTGTGGCAGTGATGCAGCACGGCCACCCATACCACACTTGGTACATATAACTTTGACCCCTTCCAGGCAAAGCCCTCTCACTGTGTTAATAACGTTTGATTTTTTGAAACCACTGGTCCATTGGGAGTGCTGCTTTGATTGCTCTGGAGTGGTCCTCCCCCTGGGCATACAGGTTTGGGGCCAGTGTGGCCTGTTGGGTGGCTAGCATCCTAGGCTGTGGGGTCCAGATGATAGCCTGCACTAAATCCTCCCTTTTATTGTGATACTGTGGTTTGTGGAAGAGGGCATCAGCTAAGAAGTTCTCTCCCTCCCCCCCCCCCCCCGGTATATATTTTAATTGGAAGTTGAACTGCTGAAAATACAAGGCCCATGTAACTTGTTTTGGCGACGATCTTTATGGGATCTGGAGGGCCTCCAAATTCTTGTGGTCCATCCAGACCTCAAAGGGTATCCCTCCCTCTTCTAGTACATGCTGCCACGTCAACAGGGCCCACCGGACCGCAAACACCTCCTTCTCCCAAATGGGCCAGTTGCGTTCGGTCTCAGACAACTTCCTCAAGGTGTAGGCACACGGCTGTAGAACTCCTTCATTGTTCTTTTGTAAGAGGACTGTGGCTCCAGACCTCTGGGCTGGCCAGAGCTGACAGTTGGATCAATGTCAGCAAAGCCTTCTAAGAATAATGTCTGATTCTTGGTATGCATTTCTAGTTCTTCTTCTTGAATTGAGAAGGCCTCTTGAGGCTGGACCAGGACATCAATGTCAACCACATATCAAGAGCCTGGATGTCATTTTGTTGATGGTTGATCTTTTCCTAAGATCAGTTTGGTTCCCCATTGTGGCCTCCCTGCACTCCCCCAAAAATGAAATCAATAAAAATAAAATAAAACCAAAAAAATGAAATCGAGCAAGTCCAGAGGTATTTCATGAGAAGAGTACTCCACTTCTCTGCTCACAATAGAATACCTTATGCCACCAGGCTTGAAATTTTGGGCTTGGACAACCTAGAAGTACACTGACTATATTTGACCTAAGCGTAGTACACAAAATTGTCTGCTACAATGCCCTACCTGTCAATGACTACTTCAGCTTCAACTGCAACAATACACTTTACTTTACTTTACTTTACTTTACTTTTATTTAGATTTTTATACCGCCCCCTCTCCCCAAAGGGACTCGGGGCGGTGTACTGTCAAATAAAAACACATCAATAAATAGAAAATACAAACACAAAGAGGAGGCAATAAGAAACTGTACATATCTAAAGTAAAGTAGTTAAAAGCAATATTTAAATACCCTAAAAATACCCAATTAAAATATCTGCCAGGAGGTAGAATAAAACTATAAATGGGCCAGGCCGGCTAAACGGAACAGGTGAGTCTTCAGTTTTTGTCGAAAGGAGCGGAAGTCGGTGGTGGTTCTGATATCGGGGGGGAGGTCATTCCAAAGGGTTGGGCCCATCACAGAGAAGGCTCTACTCCTAGGCGCCGCCCGTTGGCATTGCTTAGTGGACGGCACCCGGAGGAGTCCTTCCCTGTGAGAGCGAATTGGTCGCAGGGAAGTATGTTGTAGGATGCGATCCCGCAAGTACCTAGGTCCTGAGCCATGGAGCGCTTTAAAGATAGTAATTAACACCTTGAAACGCACTCGAAAGACCACAGGCAGCCAGTGCAGCTCGTGCAGGAGCGGTGTTACGTGGGAGTACCTAGTACTCCCCATAATAGCCCGCGCGGCTGCGTTCTGGACTAGATGCAGTCTTCGAGCGCGTCCCAAGGGAAGCCCCATGTAGAGGGCATTGCAGTAGTCCAGCCGAGACGTCACCAGTGCATGAGTGACCGTGCGTAGGGCATCCCAGTTCAGTAGGGGGCGCAATTGACGCACCAGGCGAACCTGGTGGAACGCCCCCCTTGCCACAGCTGCCACATGGTCATCCATTGACAGCCGGGCATCTAGGAGGATGCCCAAATTGCGCGCCCGTTCCACAGGGGGCAATTGCTCGCCCCCTATGGTCAGTGATGGAATCAACTGACTGAACCGGGGTGCCGGTAGCCACAGCCACTCAGTCTTGGAGGGGTTGAGCTTGAGTCTGTTGTCCCCCATCCAGACCCCGACGGCTTCCAAACACCGGGTCATCACCTCGACAGCCTCGTTGGGGTGGTCTGGGGTGGAAATGTACAGCTGCGTATCATCAGCGTACAGATGATACTCCACCCCAAAACCACGGATGATCTCCCCCAGCGGCTTCACATATGCATTGAACAGAAGGGGCGAGAGGACCGACCCCTGAGGCACCCCACAAGTGAGTGACCTCAGGGTCGACCTCTGCCCCCCTGCCAACACACATTGCGTCCGGTCAGAGAGGTAGGAGCCGAACCACCGCAGAACGGTGCCTCCAACTCCCATCCCCCCCAGCCGGCGCAATAGGATACCATGGTCGATGGTATCAAAAGCCGCCGAGAGATCTAATAGGACCAGGATAGAGGAACAACCCCTATCTCTGGCCCTCCAGAGATCATTGACCAACGCGACCAAGGCCGTCTCCGTGCTGTGTCCGAGCCGGAATCCGGACTGGTGTGGGTCTAGATATTCGGATTCCTCAAGGTGTCGTGGAAACTGCTGTGCCACCACATTCTCTACAACCTTCGCCAAAAAAGGGAAGGTTGGAGACTGGATGATAATTAGCTAGCTCCATCGGGTCAAGGGAAGGCCTCTTGAGTAAGGGCCTCACCACACGGACAAACAATAGATACAAACTCAAGGTAAACTGCTCCAAGATCAATTGTAGAAAATATGACTTCAGCAACAGAATGGTCAATGCCTGGAATACTATACCTGATTCTATATCCTCAAACCCCCATAACTTTAACCTTAAACTGTCCAGCATGGACCTCACCCCTCTCCTAAGAGGGGCGTGCATAAGTGTACCAGCATGCCCACCGTCCCTGTCCTATTGTCTTATTCATACCCATTTCCTGTGTTCATGTCCATGTTTATACTTATACCTGTTATCTCATACGTGTTTGACAAACTAAACAAAATAAATAAATAAAATATGTCATATATGCAACAGTTTTTACATAACCACCATTTGCTCCATTATCTTTTGACAGACTTGCACAATTTACACCACAAGGTTGAAGAACACATCAAGGGATCTACATCCCCCAGAATTCCAGGTGGGTTAAACTGATGGACTTGGAGCTCAGCCTGAGCTCATTTCCATTCTCAGCTACAGAAGCTCGTAGGGTGATTTTTGAGCCAGCCACTCTCTCCAAATCATGTTTTCCTCACAGGATTACTGTTTGGAGGGGAAAGTATCAGAGGACACTGTTGAATGCAGTTGTGAGTGAGTGTGTGGCTGGCTGCCACACGGCGACCTCGTCTGCTTTGAGTGTGGACCTTTGCAAAGGTGAGCCGGAGCTAGGCATCGAAACCCCTGCAGAGGTGAGCCTGACTGAGCTCGGCTATGAGACCCCAGCTGGGGTGCGCCTAGGTTAGGCGGGTCTGGAACTGCCAAGGAAGAACGGACTCCATGATGTGTTGCAACGCATCAACCAGCTCAGCGAGATCAAAAGACCCCGGCTGGCCGATTGAGACGGTATTTATTAAAATCATACAAAAGGTTTCTGTCTTACAGCGTGTTATTACATGATTGGTTAAAACACTTGTTACTGGGCAGGCTTTGTTCACTTGTCACGTATACTTGTTACCGGGCAAGCTTGTTCACATGTTACAAAAAGATGTTACAGAAGACTGTTGCATAGAAATGTTGCAAAGCAAAGAATGTTGCATAGAAATGTTGCAAAACAAAACCGTGAGCAAGCTTTGTGCCGGCTTAGCAGAAATGTGATGCAGCTAGCAACTTTTAAACATGACCGCTACATCTCCTCTGTTTTTACTTTATTAAAGCTGAAAACATGGAGCTTTTACATCCATGGAGGTGAGTGCTATTTCAGGTTGCGTGTTGCACTCCGACCCCAGGCTTCCTGTGTCCGCACCTACCATTCTTTCAGCGTCATCTTCTGAATCATTATCCGGGGAGAAATGTAGCAAAGGTTGCTTACTTTCATCTGTTGGTATCAACATATACGCATTATTCTCAAGCATCATATTAATTTGTGCAGTAGTTTTTGCTTCAGCAATGGCATTCAAACTACGCTTAATCATGAATACAAAAATAGGCAATAAGCAAGGTAATAATATACATCCCATAGCAATCATTGCAACAAATATAAAAACAGCTTTTAAACCTGGGAATTTGGGTAAAATACCATCGAACATACCTCCAAAATCAAATCCATTCCATGTTTGTACAGGAACATGGGCAATTTTCATCATTTTGTCAGTAATTTCCTTAATTACTTTACCACTTTCATCAATTTCAATACAACAATTAGTTAAATTGAATTTTCCACATACTCCTCCTTCTTTAGCAAGCAAGTAGTCTAGTGCAAGTCTATTTTGCATTATGTATGTTCTAGATTTTACACTTTCTTTGGCTAATTGTGTCAGGCCTTTGACAGTCTCATTTGTTATTATTTCTACTACAGCCTGTAAACGAATAAGTCGGTTTAATAAGTAGATGGGTGTGCGGTATCCATACATACCATCTTTGGCCCATGTGGCAGGGCCGTAGACTTGTATAATACATTCAGCTGGCCATTCATCATTTCCCCATGTGCCTTGGTTCCCTCCCACGACAACTTTACCTATTGAGGAAACAACGTCCTCGCGCTTTCTGCGGTGGTTCCCTATTTCGTCGTAAACGGGGACCCCTAAGACTTGTCGTGTGTTTAGTGGGAGGAGAAAAAACCCAGGTCTAATAATGCCCAAGACACATGTTCCGCACCAATTAGCTGGGAGGTGTCCATAGGCCATTTTTCCACATATCCAATACAGCCCATCGGGTGCTAACCATGTGAGTGATTGATTGTTTGGGTTTGTCAAGAACTTTTTCATGTGTGTAACTTTAAACAAAGCAGTTTCGTCTTGTCCAGCTGAGCTATTTTTTCCTGACCACCATATCCCATTTTCCCACTTCCCAGTACAAATTAAGTTCCCTACTTTTGTACATTTGGAACCAACAGGTCTGGAGAAGCAAACATTTCCCACAAGATTTGTTGTAAGAGTCCAGTCCCCATCTTTCCCTTTTGTGTATGACAAATTACCTAGCTTGTCCATCTCCAATATTTTAGAATAATTCAGTTCTTGGGCTTCCCAGGGCCATTTTTCCCCCATGTTGGTTCCCCCACATACAAAACAATTAGTAACATTCAATGTGTTAGCAATGTCCTCTGCTAGTTGGACAAAAGTGTTAGTAACATGTTGCGGTATTTCGGGGATATTCAATTTCTCAATTTCCTGATAAAATGACCAAAAAAGTCCTTTAGTTGTTCGCAATTGCTTAGTTTGCTTGGTTACTGTCCAGCGTAACACAATGTGTGGGTCTCTACCACTTGCTTCTATGGCCAAGCCATATTCTACTTCCCATGTTTTGGTAGGTGTGCAGGTTATGGTAATTGGGTTGCACGAATTTCTTGGACACTTGCTGTTGGTTATGCCCGTTTCCAACTTGCATTTATGGTTTCCACCAGGTGGATCCCCTGACCACATGCTGACACAGGACCAATATGGACAAAAGCTGTAAGTGTCCCGTTCGGAGCAAGTCCCTTTGTTATTGTAGCACATGTATTTTCGTTGAAGCATGAGACTCCTTTCCCATTGTAATGTCCCACAAGTTGATTTCCAACAGTTGCGATTGATTGCTAAACAAGCGTCAAAACTGAGGCGAACTTGCGTGTTGAGGGATTTAAACTCAGTTTTGTTGAGTAATTCTTGTCTACCGCATTCAATGGTATAAATGGACATCACATATGTAGTAACGGTTTTTGCTTCTTTTGGGTTGTAACATTGAATCTTGTTGTTAAGGGTACACATGTGATATACAGTGTTATTAACTCTACAAGTTGATGGATTAGTAATTTGACAATGTTCAGGTTTGATGGTATGATATATCAATGTCTTAGAGACCTTGCCATTGTGTATTGTGGTGGTGATGCAATCACTACAACTTTGATTGTTAGACGCAAGTGATGCAGCACGCCGAATTCGTGAGGAATGAGTGGATTGTTTCTGGAACAACAATAAGGTCAATCTGGCAGAAGTGGCAAGTCCTTTAACTATCTTGGTAATTTCACACTGATATAGTCCCAAATCTACTGCCTTAGGGTTTTTGACAGTCAATTGAGTAGTACGGAAATGAAATGTTTGTAAATAATGTTCTGAATCTTCAGGAAGCCATGTGTTGTTAAAAAACCATCGCCAAAAAGTACCTTTTTTCTTTATAGGAGATCGTTGTCGACAAGACATGGTGGGAGCATATGGCACTCCTTGTATGAAGGTGTAGCGTACCTGGTGTGTTCGTATGAGGGAATTGTATTTGGAAAGTCCGGTGCGTTTCGGCGAATCCTTGCTCCTGGGAGAGGCTCGCTTACTCCTGGTGCATAGTCTGGAATTTCTTTGGCTTTCCATAAACAAGTATTCACATCGCATGGCTCTGGAAAACAGCATGAAAAATGGTGAAGCAAAGTTCTTGAAGATGGGTGAGGAGAGGTGTGGACAAGAGTCATCCAAGAAAGAAAAATTGAAGATAATGGAGGATAAGCCACAGAGGGTGTTGAGTAGAGATAAACAGTTTGGTTAAAATAGGTGTTATTGGACAAAAACCCGATACACGAGTAGGAGCCAATAGTTTGAGGAGTTACGTGTAAGGAAAGACGAACTTGACAAGAGTCATGATATAAGTATTGAATTAATATCAAAGGTTTTAAAGAAGGGAAAAGAAATTGGCCCTGATGCTGCAAGGCATAGGGGCAAGTAGTGAGAAGAGTGTCTTTGAACACAAAAGTCACATGAGTGTCAAGAGGTGCAAAAATCACCTGAGGGTGAGCAATAAATCGAGCAGAGGCACAAGATAACAATGAGAGAAAAAAGTTTAAAGAAAAAGGAGTGATATGTCAGGGGGAGAAGAAAAGGCAGGGTCATCTTGATCTTCTTCTGGTATGCGATGATACGGACGAACACAACGAGCAGAAACCCAGAGAGTCTTGTCGCCAATTTGTACCGCTGCGTAGCCTTTTCCCGAAGTAATCAATTGAGCCGGACCTTTCCAGTGTGGATCCGGCAATTGCCTGTAGTAAACAAGAGGTCGGGAGGCAGGGATAGGAGGTTTAGAAAAGTGACGAGAGGCTGCAGAGGAAGCAGGTGTGCCAGTAAGGTTAAGAAAGTTGATAGTATAAAGACAAGTATTTAGAATGTTTTGCAACATCGGGAGATTGGGGGGGGTGTAACCCTTTTGACCCCATATGCCGATCAAGAGCTATTTTCAAGGTTTTATTTGCTCGTTCTACAATTGCTTGTCCTTTTGAATTAAAAGGAATTCCAAATTTGTGAATAATGGACCACCTATAACAAAATTCAGCAAAAGCAGAGGAGGTGTAGGCAGGACCATTGTCAGTTTTTAAAATTTTTGGACACCCCAATGTTGCGAAAGATCGAATGCAGTGATTAATTGTTTGCTTGGTATTCTCACCCCTTTGCGGGGTTACCATAATAAAACCCGAAAAAGTGTCCACAGAAACGTGAAGGTATTTCCATGGGGCAAAGGGAGAATACTGAGTGACTTCCATTTGCCAAGTTTCACAAGCCTCAGTACCCCTTGGATTTACTCCTTGCGGGATACTATTAGCTTGGAGACTACACGTGGGGCATTGTTGAATAATGGCAGTTGCTTCTGCCATTGATATGCCAAATTGCTTCATCAAGGCTTTTTTGTTTTGATGAAAAAAGGTGTGACTTTCACCTGCTGTTAATGGGGCAGGCTGAGGTGAAACAATAGTTAGAGGCATCATTTTGCAGGCCTCGTCTGCCATGTGATTTCCTTCAGATAGGAACCCAGGCAGATGCTGATGACTACGAATGTGTGCTACAAACAAAGGTTTAGTCCTTGCGTGTAGTACTGTTTGCAATTGTGTAAACAACATCAAAAGGGAAGGTGTTAAAGAGGGTGAGATATAGGCATCAAAAATGTGTAAAGTTAATTGAGCAACATACAGACTGTCTGTGATGATGTTTAGAGGTTCGGAAGAAAATAATTCCAAAGCTAGAATAAAAGCTGCCAGCTCAGCCTGTTGTGCAGATGTTTGTGTATTAGTCAATTTCTTATGCCATATCTGTTGTGTATTCCAAGTACATGCACCATGATTTTTGGACCCATCTGTGAATACGGTTAATGCATCTTTGATGGGTTGTGATGTTATTGGTGTAAAAAATTGTATCGGAATGGTCTTAATAACTTGTAGCCTTGGGTCAGCTGGCAGATGACATGAAATTTGACCAGGCCATTCCGTGAGTGCATCTTGGAGAAGGGTAGAATTTTGAAAAAGAGGTTCCCATTGAGATAACTTGAAAGGGAGATAAAGCGTAACAAAATCCATTCCCATTAAGGCACGGGTTCTTCTTCGTGCCTTTTCTATGAGCAAAGCCATTTGGGCTGCTCTGGGTGTGAGTGAATTGCGAGGTGTATGTTCTTGATGTAACCATTCTAAAATGTAAAGTTTAGGTTTTGGGATCATCGCTACTTGTATGATGATCCCTGTCAAAAGTTGAGGAGTTGCAAGAAGAGCTAATGAAAGAGGAGTGTGTGGGAGCGCTCTATCCACCCATATAGTTTGTAATATATGGTTGATCTTTTCCAGAGAATCAAGTTGCTGCTGATTCAAATGTATGGTATCAGAAGGATGTTTAAGGCCTACCAAGCCTTGAAACAAGGGGGAAAGATCATTTGTGGAAAGGGATAAATATGGTCTAGCCCAATTAAGAGTTCCCAAATACTGTTGTAGCTGAACCAATGTGGGGTCAGGGGGAAGTGTTAAACGTGGTAAAGCGGGTGCCGCAGCAGATGCGATTACTTTATGACCTAAATATTGCATTGGATATTGGTGCTGAATTTTTTCTGGAGCTATGTGAAGGCCTGCTGTATGTAACAAAGATTGTAATTGAGGTAATGTTTTTTATACTGTACCTTTAGGTCCTTCAGCTGCCAGCAAAATGTCATCCATATAGTGGTAGATCAAAAATGTAGGGTGCTTGTGGCGAAAAGGTTGTAAGATTTTATCAACATAGTATTGACACATTGTGGGAGAGTTCATCATACCTTGAGGTAAAGATTTCCATTGGTATCGAGCAGTTGGTTTAGAATTATTATATTCAGGTATGGTGAAGGCAAAAAGAAGTCTATCCTCAGGATGCAATGGGATAGAGAAAAAACAGTCTTTTAAGTCAATAACAAGAAGATCAAAATCTTGTGGAATTAAATTTGGATTTGGGAGCCCACATTGAAGCGCTCCCATGGGTTGTAAAATTAAATTTACCGCCCTGAGATCCTGAAGGAGGCGATATTTCCCATTTTTCTTTTTAATAACAAATACAGGTGTATTATAAGGACTGGTGGATGGTTCAATATGGCCTAATTGCAACTGTTCATCCACCAATACATGAAGGGCCTGCAATTTTTCAATGGGAAGAGGCCATTGATCGATCCAAATTGGGGTATTAGTTTTAAGCGAAAGCTTAAGAGAAAATAGTGACATGATGTTAAGGAATATTCAAGGTAGCATTAAGTTGAGAAAGCAAGTCACGCCCCCAAAGATTAATGAACAAAGGTAGAACATAAGGTTTAATATAAGCAGTAAGAGAAGAATGAGAGGTAGATGCAAAAAGCCACTTAGTGCTAACCTTGGCCGATTGAGCGCCGCCCACACCTTGCACTGAAGGAGAATCAAGCAAAGGCCAGGAAGAAGGCCATTCAGATTGTTGGATGACAGAGACGTCAGCTCCAGTATCGACCAGTCCTGTAAAAGGACGTCCATTAAGAGAAACAGTAAGCAGAGGCTTATTAGATTGGACAGGTTGATGTAAAGCATAGATGGAAGAATTATTGGAAGAAGGAAGGATTAAAAGAGTAGCAACAATAGTGTCAGCAGAAAGGTGAAAGCATCGGTCACCGATGCCAGCGAGTGAAATGTTTTTTAAAGAGGAGGAATCATAAAGAAAAGGGGCAGCAACCACACCCTCAAGGATGAGGGTGGAGTTGGGCATAAGCAAAAGTGGCTGAGAAGGCGGAAGTGGTGTCAATAAGGTAACTGACAGCGGGAGGGTAAAGACTGAACCAGGATCATCATAAGTAAATGCTTCTGAAAGCGCCACCGGATAGGCGGTGGGTAAAGAAAGCATGTCAGGGGACGGAGCATGCACCAAAGAGTGCCGAGAAGCAATAGACAAAATAGGAGGATCAGCCTTTGGAGTGGGGTTAGCTGAGGACCCCGAAATTAGTTTCCCGAGTGAAGGGTCTCGGGAGGGGGATTAGTACGGCATTGCGAAGCCCAATGAAAGCCTTTGCGACAGCGAGGGCAGACGGTTTTTGGCTTCGCCGCAGGGTTGGGGGGTTTACCCCGAGAGCCCCTTGGTTGGCCTCCACCGCTAGGCAAACGGCATTGATTTTTAAAGTGGCCAGGCTTTCCGCAATTATAACAATTGCCTGGGCGAGAGAGAGCGAGTGCCTCAGGTGATGTAGCAGGGGGCGGGAGAGCAGTGGAAATGGAGGAGGAGATGGCCGCAGCGAGAGCGCCCATTTTATGAGACATCGTACCAATGACACGACAAAGTTGCAAGAACTCAGCAATAGTCACGCCAGGTTTATTGGCGACAGATTGTAAAACTTTCTGACAATCCTCATTTGCATTAGAATAAGCCAATTTAATCAAAAGTTCTTTCCTCGCAGTATCATTATCAATTTGTCTTTCTAAGGCAGTTTGCAAACGATTAATAAAGGAAGAATATGATTCATGAGGTTCTTGCATAATTTTCAAAAAGGCTTGAGTGGCCGCAGTGGTGGAATCATCCACTCGTTTTAAAGCGGCCATAGCAAGTAGATGAGTCAAGGCGTGAGCGCGGCGAGGACTATTTTGCTGTTGAACAAGAGTGGAAAATGCGCCTGTGCCTTTAAGATGGTCTACAGTAACTTGAGCCGGAAGCCCTTTGAGGACTTCGGCTTCAACCAATTTTTCATATTCAGACAACCAGACAACATATTGAGCAGGAGTCATTAACATAGAAAACAAAGTTTTCCAATCATACACAAGCATTGCCGTGGTGGCGGACACAAGAGAATCTAACAAGCCTTGGGTGTAGCGAGACTGTAAACCATAGGCATTAACTGCTTCTTTTAGATTTTTTAAAACACGCAGTTCAATGTTAGAATGGATAGGGGGGCCGGGGGCGCCTGGCACAAAGGTAAGAGGATAGGCGGCAGGGAGATCGGAGGAGTCAAGGGGAAAGGAACGGGAACAGAGAAGGGAGGAAACGTGACCGCCCTGGAAGGGAGAGGGGAGGCAAGAGGCAGAAGAAGGAGAAGGGGGAGGAGGAGGGTATTCGGGAGCCGTAGGTGAAGGATAGGGAGGGGGAGAATCAACATTTACAGGGGCAGACAAAGAATGTTTAACAGAAGAAGAAACAGAAGGGGGGGTGTGGGAGAAGGAAATGAATCCTTGGGATAGACAGTATTGAGGGCTGCCATAACGGCGCGCCAAGAAGACATAACAGCAAAGGGAGCACGGGGGGGGGAGAGTGAAAGTAAGAGCCGAGGCATTCCCATGTGGAACGTTTGAGAGTTCCAGTGTCGGGATAACCCGGGCAGTGTTGATAGACATAAAAAAGAAGGTGATCAATATCAGATTTAGAAAGAGGGTAGACAGTAGTGCCATTAATTTTTTGCAAATTATTAGCCTTCTTGATTAAAAGTGAAAGTTCATCTCTATGCCCAGAATGAGACTTTGAATGTGAGGAGCCCATAACTTACGATGCGCTTGCCCGTCAGGTGCGTAAGATGGGAATCAAGGCGCCGAACACGTAGATACGGGACTCGGCGTGGGATGTCCAAAAGGCAATTCGGCACGTGGGGGTCACCAGTTGTGAGTGAGTGTGTGGCTGGCTGCCACACGGCGACCTCGTCTGCTTTGAGTGTGGACCTTTGCAAAGGTGAGCCGGAGCTAGGCATCGAAACCCCTGCAGAGGTGAGCCTGACTGAGCTCGGCTATGAGACCCCAGCTGGGGTGCGCCTAGGTTAGGCGGGTCTGGAACTGCCAAGGAAGAACGGACTCCATGATGTGTTGCAACGCATCAACCAGCTCAGCGAGATCAAAAGACCCCGGCTGGCCGATTGAGACGGTATTTATTAAAATCATACAAAAGGTTTCTGTCTTACAGCGTGTTATTACATGATTGGCTAAAACACTTGTTACTGGGCAGGCTTTGTTCACTTGTCACGTATACTTGTTACCGGGCAAGCTTGTTCACATGTTACAAAAAGATGTTACAGAAGACTGTTGCATAGAAATGTTGCAAAGCGAAGAATGTTGCATAGAAATGTTGCAAAACAAAACCTTGAGCAAGCTTTGTGCCAGCTTAGCAGAAATGTGATGCAGCTAGCAACTTTTAAACATGACCGCTACAGTTGACGACATTGTATTGAACTCCTACAGGAAGACAGAGATGTAAATCTAGTAATTCATTCATTCAATCAGTTAGGGATGATAGACTTTGGGGGCCTAAGTTTTAAGACATTCTGGTTAGCTAATGTAAGAATTATAATCCAAGCCCATCTTGAATGAGGTGTAGGAAAGCTGGTATAGATTTTAAACATTAATTTCTTGGCTGAGTGAATAATTGTTTGATTACCAAGGAACATAATGCTACCCAGTAGGCCTGCCTCCACAGTGGATTTAAAATTGGTCTGTTAAGTAGCAAACACACACAATCCTGACAAATCAACTCGCTCCCTATGGATGTTATAAAGAGTTATTATCAGTCCCTGTAGGATCTTAAAATTAGCAACTTTTTGCCTATTTAAGGCAGAAAAAAATCATAAATGCTGTTGTGATGTCTAAAGCCCAAAGATTCTTATTTCTGTAGCTTAGCTACTAAGACAGAGAGGGGTTTCAAAAAGGCCATCATTTTATCCATCTCAAATTTAAATAAGCCAAGGCTGAGATCTGCGGTAAACAAAACAGTCGTTTTTAAGCGTTAAGTTTTATAATCATCCACGAGGAAAGAAAATGCTATTAATCTGGGTAAACCTCTAAAGGATTTTATGTGCAAGGATAGAGAAAGAATGTATTTAATTCATTCAACAGCAGAAGTAAATCGGCATTTATTGGAAGTAAATTTACTTTCTGTTGAGTTTAGAGCTTAGGCATGGCACTGGGACAGCATTGGTCACAGTTATATGCCGATCTCGGGGGGGATTGGGATGGAGATAATGCATCCGTCTTTGATCTCTCTTTGGGCTTCAGTACCATTGATTGCCGTGTACATCTGAACCAGCTCCAGAGATTAAGAATTGGGGGAATAGTAGTTCTCTTCCTTCCTCTGGATTCAGTTCCAGTTGTTGTTGGTGGATGACAAAGGTCTTCCCTGAACTTCTCCTATGTTGGATGTCTCATGAAGATGCTGGATGAGATCACCCAACATAGACGTCGGTGGTGCAGTGGTTAAAATAAAGGATTACAAGCTAACTCTGCAGCTCAAGGTTGACTCAACCTTCCATCCTTCCAAAGATGGTAAAATGAGGACCCAGATTTTTGGATGCAATATGCTAACTGTTGCTATATTTTCTCCCCCACCCTCTCTCTTACACTCACCGATGGACGCATGCGCGCGCGCACACACACACACGCACACACACCAAGTGATGCTGTTCTGTCTCCATGTCTGGAGGCTGTGGAGTCTGGTTGTTGGTAAAGAGGATTCAAGTTAGCCCTGGCAAGATGGAGTAGGCTTGAGTATCAAAACTTTGTGGATTTAGTAGTCTACCATCCTTAGTTCTAGGATGGGGCTGCACTACAGAATCAGTGCACAATTTGGATCCTCCTGGATTCACAGCTCCTGTATGAAGAGCAATTGGCAGCTGTGGCCAATAGCTTCTTATTGTGCACCAACTACACCTCTTCCTGATTTAGCAAGAATTGTACAGTTACTCATGCTTCAGTCATTACCTCCCTAGGGTATTACTGCAATGCACTTTATATGGGGATGTCTTTGAAGGAATACTTGTAAACTTGAGTGCTGCATTATATTCATGGTCTTTAGAGATTCTCAGTCATACAGGTCATGGTTGTCCCAAACGTGCTTTTTTCAGGAGGCAATTGGACTTTCTTGTTTTTTTTTCTTTTGAAAAGACATTTCACTTCTCATCCCAGAAGCTTCTTCAGCTCTGACAGGACAGTGGGGAATGGAAGGATTTATATTCCTTGTAGACAGCTGGTCCATCTGCATCTTTTTAGAGGGTGGTTGAAATCCATTCCTACTCCCACACCATTCCAAGGGTGCCCATCCCAAATTGTATAGCTAAAGGTCTGTAGAGATTCTCAGTCATCCAGGTCATGGTTGTCCCCAAGGTGCTTTTTTTTCAGGGGGCAACTGGACTTTGTTTTTTCTTTTGAAGACGTTTCACTTCTCATCCAAGAAGCTTCTTCAACTCTGACACGATGATGGATAGATAGTAATCCTTCCATCCCCCACTATCCTGTCAGAGCTGAAGAAGCTTCTTGGATGAGAAGTGAAATATCTTCAAAACAAAAAACAAGAAAGTTCAGTTGCCTCCTGAAAAAGCATGTTTGGGACATTATATTCATGTTAAATCTTTGCTCCATAAGTTCATTTACTTAGTTCTGGTTGCAATTTGAGGTGCTAGTTATAAGTAGTGCTTGCTTAACAAACTGAATTGAGGCAGGAAATTCCACAGCTAAATGAAGCAGTTGTTACATGAACCATAACTCTTAGCAAGGGAAGTTTCAATAGACCTGACTAGTGACCGTTAGGCTGTGTCTCCACTATTCATTCAGCAAGGACTTCATGCTTCTGCTTTAACTCTCCCTACCTACCAGTCTCCCTGCTATTGTAACTTTCAATGGTCACTGAACAAATGGTCATTAAGTAAGGACTGCCCTGTTTCAGGTTTCAAATTCTCATCCACAGAGTTGCAAGGGGAGAATGGCAATTTATTCAGGGGTGCTATAATAAAGCTGACATCAGAAATCATGCGTTTTCCAAACCAATGAGTAGAACAACCAGGCTACTTAGCAGAGAACTTCATGGTTGACCTCAAAAGGACCATTCCTTGAGTAAAATAATTGAAAAGACTGATTTCATTGTGCAATTGAACCTTGTGTTAATTGTGTAAAGGCTCTCAGGTTGTATTGATCAAACAGAAAAGATTGTTATCACATTTTGGCTGGTTCATTGAGCATGCTCAACTTGATCACCAAATAAATCTATTTTCTGGATTTACCCAATACCTTGAATCATAAAGCAAGCGATGAATCCATTTCATTGATTTTTTTTTCAACACTCTAGGCTGCAAAAAAACCTAGCCCCTATTCAAATTAACTTGATTGCAGAAAATATGACTTCAGCAACAGAGTGGTCAATGCCTGGAATGCTCTACCCGACTCTGTTGTTACATCCTCAAACCCCCAAAACTTTGACCTTAAACTTTCTACCATGTACCTCACTCCATTCATAAGAGGTCTGTAAGGGGGCATGCATAAGTGCACCAGTGTGCCTACTGTCCTTGTCCTACTGTACCCATCTATTTGTACTCATTCCTTATGTATATACCTTACAATAGCAGAGTTGGAAGGGACCTTGGAGGTATTCTAGTCTAACCCCCTACTTAGGCAGGAAACCCTACACCACCTCAGACAAATGGCTATCCAACATCTATCCAACAGTGTTGGAGCATTCATAACTTCTGGAGGCAACTTCTGTTCCACTGATTAATTGTTCTAACTATCAGGAAATTTCTCCTCAGTTCTAAGTTGCTTCTCTCCTTGATTAGTTTCTACCCATTGCTTCTTGTTCTGCCCTCAGGTGCCTTGGAGAATAGTTTGACTCCCTCTTCTTTGTGGCAACCCCTGATATATTGGAAGACTGCTATCATGTCTCCCCTAGTCCTTCTTTTCATTAAACTAGACATACCCAGTTCCTGCAACCGTTCCTCATATGTTTTAGCCTCCAGTCCCCTAATCATCTTTGTTGCTCTTCTGTGCACTCTTTCTAGAGTCTCCACATCTTCTCTACATCGTGGTGACCAAAACTGAATGCAGTATTCCAAGTGTGGCCTTACCAAGGCATTATAAAGTGGTATTAGCACTTCACGTGATCTTGATTCTATCCCTCTGTTTACGTAGCCTAGAACTGTGTTGGCTTTTTTGGCAGCTTCTGCACTTATATGTTTATAAGCAGCATACCTGCTTATACTTAGATGTTTATATGTTATATTCATACTTATACTTGTTTTCTCATACATGCTTGACAATCCAAAATAAATAAACCTAAAATAAAATAAGTTGTGAGATTGCAGCTTTTCAGTCTTCAACTGATAAGCATGTTGTGTGAACCTACATGTTAATAAATTCACGTAAGTGCCATGTATTTATGAAAACTGAACAGGATTTTGTGACATTACCAAATAATTATCATTGTTTACATCTTTGACATTTCACTTCCTTCCCACTTTACTATTTTTTTCCTCCATCCCAGACATGTGTAAAAATGTGTAAACACACACGTACCCACACACTTCGGGTTGTTATTTCAAAGGCATCATATTGGAGCCATTAGGAAAAAGCAGAGGGCACTAAGCTGCTAGAGTGCACCAACATTGTATTAGGAAGATGCTATCTATTTGGTGCCAGTGTTTCAATGTTATTACTTACTACCCAACTTGAAATTGTAAAAATAGAAAATATGAAAATATGCCAGTGAACAAAATTCATGATACTTAAATAAAATGAACTTGTTCTCTGACAAGTCACCATGACAAGCTGATAGAGGATATGAGAAGGAAATTCTGTAAAGCATAGCATCTAATAGCAAAGAAAGGTCACTTCAAATGTTACTTGTCAAACACTAAAAGGCAAGAAAGATTAATGTATGACAAAACTTTACATCTAGGATTGGGGGGAAAAGGTATTTGATAAGCAAATAATTTAAAGCAGCCGTTCCTTCATTATAGTCCTTTGAAAGTATTGGATTTAACTCCTAGAATTCTTTTATTCATTCATTTATATATATTTTACCCTGCCTTTATTAATTTTATAAATAAATCAAAGCAATGAACATATTTCTCCCTCCATCTATTTTTCCCACAACAACAACCCTGTGAGGTGGGTTGGGTTGATAGAGAGTGACTGGCCCAAAGTTATGTGGCTTACTCTCTGCTAGCCATGGGTGACCATAGGGGGCAGTGTTCATCTCAGTTTCAAGGCCATTGAGGTAGCGTTTCCGAAGGTATTTCTGTGGTCATGTGACCAGCATGATGTTAAGGAGTGCTGCTACTTTCCCACCAAAGTGGTACCTATTTATCTACTCACATTTGCATGCTTTTGAACTGCTAGGTTGACAGGAGCTGAGGCAAGGACAGAAGCTCACCCCATCATGTGGCACACAAGTCTTGAACCTGGGCTGCCAGCTTTCCAGCCCACAAACCCTGTGTCTTAACCACTGAGTCATGGTACCACCCCATCTTCTTGTTTCTACCCAGAGGCTTTAAACACTAGAATAACATAGTTGGAAGAGAGTCACCTAGTCCAACCACCACCACCCACGCAAACAGGAGACCCTACACCATTTCTGACAGATGGCAGTCCATTCTCTTTTTGAAAGCCTCCAGTGATGGAACTCCCACAACTTCTGAAGGCATCTTCTATTCCAGTGGTTGATTGTTCTCACTGTCAGAAACGTTATCCTTAATTCTAGGCTGAATCTCTCCCAGTTCAGTTTCCATCCATTATTCCTTGTCTGGCCTTCAGGTGCCTTGGAAAATAGCTTGAGCCCTTCCTCTCTGTGGCAACCCCTTAAATATTGGGAAACTGCTATCATGTGTCTCCTGGTCCTTCCATTCACTAGACTAGCTGTGCCCAGTTTCTGTAACCATTCTTCATATGTTTTAATCTCCAATCCCCTAATCATTTCTCTTCTCTGCACTTTTTCTAGAGTGTCAACATCTTTTTTTATAGTGTGGTGACCAAAACAGGATGCAGTATTCTAGGGGTGGTCTTACTAAGGTTTTATAGAGTGGTTTAGTATCTCACTTGACCTTGATCGTATCCCTCTGTTATTGCAATTTAAGATTGTATTGGATTTCTTGGCTGCTGCTGCACACTGTTGGCTCCCATTCAATTGGTTGTCCACTTATATTCCAAGATCCCTCTCACAGTTACTGGTTAATTGGCCTGGGCAATATGCTTCATACATCATATTAAGCCTTTTTAGTGTTGACTTGTTACATGAACCAATGCACTGGTAATTATAAAATGTATGTTACATTTTTGCCTTGATAAGATGTATTATCTTAAAATGTTCTACATATGTTACTCTATCCCCAGCCATACTCTCCATTCACATGTCCACCTGTTCAAGGAGGAAAATGGGAGGGGGTTAATTCTCAATGCCATGATATGTGCTGGGCACAGAGTTGCAGTTTATTAGACATAGCTGAGTCACAGATTTTTCCTGAATTGAGATCGCATTCTTTTTAATGACCTGCAGTCTTGGTTCAATTCAAAAATACAGGTAGTTTTCGACCTACAGCCATTCGTTTACCATTCAAAGTTGCAGTGTCACTGCAGAAATGAATAGACTTACATTGGATAGACTTACATTGAAAATTAAACAGAAAGAAGGCACAGAATATTATCAAACATGGAACTTATTTTACTAGTGGTTGGAAAAAAAGGAGATTAACAATATAATCTGTATTGCTAAACAAATTAAATTCCCAAACTACACAATGTTAAAGAAGTGATTTATGGCTAATTTTTCACACAGGACCGTCATAGCATCCCCATAGTCATGTGATCAAAATTCAGGCGCTTGGCAACTGTCATGTATTTATGACGGTTGTAGTTTCTCAGAGTCATGTTATTCCTTTCTGATAGGCAGTCAATGAGGAATCCTCTGTTCTGACCTAGGCTTCCTGATACAGAAAAAAGCAGACACTTAGTCCCCAAAATCCTCTTTTTATTTCAAAGGCTGTGAATTATGTTCATTCACAGCCCGTAATGAGTCCCAAATAGTTTGTAAGGAGTAGGCTCCGACAGCAGGCTGCCATAGTCTTTTGGGATAAGGCTGATAAGCACCCACCTTTATCTCCCTTGAAACGCTGCCAAAGACCTATCTGGCAATTAGCTTGCAAGGCCACAAGGAGCAAAGAGTCAAAAAGGAGCTTCGGAATTTAAACCGACCAGAACAAACAAAGTTGCTTCCTGCAAAGACTCACGTGCCTTTGCTCCTCTTTTGTGTCTTATGGGAGGAGCCAATCATCTCCAAGCCTTACTCCCAAGTCACCCTTTTTGTCTTAACCGTTCTTGCTTTCTGTCAGCTCTGCGCATACACACACTGGGAACAGGCTCCCTCTGTTCCTCTGCCTCGCTGATGTCCGATTCTGGAGGTTCTGGAGGCAGCACATAACTCCCAGATGGCTCTGGCCCATCTCTGCCTCCGATGCAGAGCCCTCATCCGAGCCTTCCCCAGACTCCAGGACTGGCCCATGCTCCTCCCCAACCTCCTCACTGTCTGACTCTGCTGCCACCTCCGCAGGCTGCCAGCGGACCACAACAGCCAGATTGACAAAACAACTGTTACCAATTTAACAACTGCAATGATTCACTTAAAAACTATGACAAGGAAGATCATAAAAAGAGGGGGGAAATCACTTAAGCAATTGTCTTGCTTATCAATGGAAATGTGGGGCTCAGTTGTGGTCGTAGGTTGAGGACTACCTCTACTTCAGCAATATCTCCCCAATGCCAACTTGTTTTTGTCCCCCAAACAGTTTAATTTAAAGATTAATAGGATTAGGATATTGTAATTCCATCTCCCTTTACACTGCTGTCAACTCCAGTGAATGTTTAATCATGCAGAGAAATGGGCTGCTCAACCAGTAGAACCAGCAGAATTTAATATTTTAATTCAAACAATGAAAGTCAGCTCTGTCCCATTTGACTGTGCACATCCTCCTCTTCTCGTTCCTTCTATCTTTCCCATCATCAGAGCCTTGTCCAGAGAGCAGGATCTTTGGTCTAAAGCAGGACAATTTGAGCCTGATCAATTTATCTCAAGAGAGGGGGAAGGATCCGATGTCATTTATCTCCAGTCTACAACACAATCCTTTCAGCAGTTCCAAGAAGGCTCCACACCCATTTGCACCACTCAGGTGACCCTGAGGACACAGATAGGCCTCCAGGTGACCTTAACAACTTGCTAGGTAAAGGTAAAGGTTCCCCTCGCATATGTGTGCTAGGCATTCCCAACTCTAGGGGGCGGTGCTCATCTCTGTGTCAAAGCTGAAGAGCCAGCACTGTCCGAAGACGTCTCCATGGTCATGTAGCCAGCATGATTCAATGCCGAAGGCGCACAGAACACTGTTACCTTCCCACGAAAGGGGTCCCTATTTTTCTACTTGCATTTTTACATGCTTTCGAACTGCTAGGTTGACAGAAGCTGGGACAAGTAACGGGAGCTTACTCTGTTATGCGGCACTAGGGATTCGAACCACCAAACAGCCAACCTTCTGACCTTCCAACATTTCTGATTCACAAGCTCAGTATCTTAGGGAGTTTTATTTCCATAAGCTACCCAGTCACCATGTGTTGAGTTGGGAAGCCATATACATTTTCTTAATAAATAAGTAAACATTTTGTGCTTCATTTTTTTCCCCTGCCCTGGCTTTGTAGCATTGTTGCTGTTGCTTCAAACACGCAATGAATTTTTTTTAAAAAAGGTTAACTATGCATAACACTATATTAAAACTTGTATGTTGGAAGTCTAGGCTATTTCTTTTTTCTAATATTAATTGGAATGAGATACAATCCGATCATCCCCCCCCCCTCCAGTGGTTGGATAAATCCCCCTGAATCTTTATAACATCTTAATGCAAATGAGTCTTTATTGATCTCTGGTGCCTGGGAAGAAATCAAGATTGGATTTTCTGTAAAGCAACCTGCTGTTTAGGGAGTCAATACATTAAAATCAAGCAACGTTACAGATCAGGATGTAGATGCTTTGCCTGACATTCAGGAGTATTTGTTCAAATGAGTTTCCTTCATTAAATAGAGAGCATTAAACAGACAAAAGTTTTCTTTTCTCCTCTTTGTAACAGAAACAGACATCTGCAATGTGCTGTTTGATTAATTCCACTGATAATACAATGCCACGGTATCATTTAACACACCGCCTGTCTCTCTTAGAATAGATTCCAGTTTTTGCTCTTCGCAAGTTAATACTGAATACCTTTATCAAGTGACTGTATGACCCTCCCATTGTCTGTAACAGGGGCAAAAAAAGAGAGAAAAGCTTTGATCATGAAGGATCAAGACAAAACATTTCTCCACACTGCGAGGTTCATGAAAAATGTTTATGGATTTAGTGAAAGATGGTGCCCTATTTGCTCCAAGCTACTGCACAATATAATAATAGATTTACATATTAAGGCTTCAAAATATCTCCAGCAATGATTTATCTATAGAGAAATAAAGGAAGGTATATAATACAGAACTAAAAAATGTAGCAAACTGAATGGAATCAGGGTTTGGTACAAAATGTAATAAAACCCAGAAAAATAGAAAATTCTGAATGGATCATCAGATCCAATTAAGGAACAAGGTTGGGGTGATTTAGAAATCTAAAAACTTAGGAAGGCACATGGACAGAAATAATTTTGGAGGAATCCCTACTAAATAAAAGGTTAGGCTTAGGATTGTTTTTCTATTTATTATTATTTTTTAAAGACAACTGCATTGATTTGTAGATTAAACAAAATCACACCAATGCCTCATCTGAATACAATTTTACTTACAATTTCTAATGTAATGTCAAAATCTTCTGAAATCTTTTAGAAAGACTCCATGGTGAAGCACATTTCTTGTACCTTTCTTTACCACAGAGAGAAAAAAGTCAATAGTTTCTCTTATGATAATTATAAAATAAATTATGTACAACCCGGTGCATTCTGTAACAGGCTCTAAAAAATAAAACACTTAAGATATGCACAAGCCAATATACCTCTCAGCAATTATTGCATGTTTATGTGGTAGCATTTAGGATATTATCACTGTTAGAAATTTTAGAGGCAAAACATCCTACCTATATTTTTTTTTAAAGGAGATTAATTATTATGCAACTGAGTTATACTGAAA
Organism: Natrix helvetica; assembly: GCF_964273705.1. Lineage (NCBI taxonomy): Eukaryota > Metazoa > Chordata > Lepidosauria > Squamata > Natricidae > Natrix > Natrix helvetica. The sequence goes on along the minus strand of NC_138554.1, from coordinate 132,693,224 downwards.
ATAGTACAGTGAAAGTTTTAAATTGCTTTCAAGGTACAGCTTTCACTTTTACTGGCAAAATGGATTTAAGATACAAGACTGCTTGCTGCAACAGCAAATTATAAAATATTCCACTACTACATAAAATATGCAGGCATTTTGATTAATGACTTGGATCAAGGGATTGATGGTGTGCTTATCAGATGTGTAGAGGATGCAACATTGGGAGGTGTAACCAACATTCAGGATGGCAGAGAACAAGATTACAATCTAATTTTGACTAGTTGGAAACTTGGACTGGAAACAAAGTAATATTCTTCCACGGGGACAAAAATATAAGAGGGTGAAAAGAATATAGTTCACACTTATAAGATAGATGGAGGTTTCAGAGCTACACTGCAGAAGGACATGGATGTGATTATTAATAACAAGAAGATCACAGGCAGCATTTTCATCTACCAGAAAGGTCAAATGCATTAGAGTCATGTTTTTCAACCATGGTGACCTGAAGATGTGTGGACTTCAACACTCAGAATTCTGGAAAATTAAAGTCCACATGTCTTCCTGTTGCCAAAGTTGAAAAACACTGAATTAGGAGAAGCACTGAAGCAAGAACATGCAAATTTCTTACTCCATTCCCATGAGCCCAGACTTGGAGTATATATTGTGTTTTTTTAATTGAAAAAGTTTTATACAAACAAATTTTCCCCTTTTTACCCCCCCTCCATATAATGTAAATCACATACAAATACTATGTCCCCTCCCCTCCCCCCAACTTAAAAAAATTTCTCATTCAAATATTGTACCAAATACTGTACCCCCTCCCCTCCCCCCATCTTAAGGTAAATTACTCATTCAGATATTGTACCCCTCACCACCCAATCATAATATAAGTTTCTCTTAGAGTAGCAATAGCCCATTAATCCCATCTTCTAAAGCAGTGATTCCCAAAGTGTGAGCCGCGGCTCCCGGGGGGGCCGCGCTATCGTATAAGGGCGCCGCGAAATATTCAATTAATACCTGCGCCCGCTGGGTCTAACGCTGATGCGCCATTTCTGAAACGTCTAGTGCGCATGCGCAGTTACAAGTCAGATTTCTATTCGTTTGTTATCACCTTCTCAGTGCTCGCATAAGTTTTTGTTTGTTGGGCTAACTTAATAGTGTGGTGGTTAAGTTACTTTTCAAAAGCTATTTTTCTGATCACCCTAAAATGGACAAATTCTTATTAAACTTGAATAATCAAGATAGTGCTAAATCTATAGACGAAGTTCCACAAACTAGTGGCAAGGGTTCCGAGAAGCGAAAACGTCGTAAATATGACGACAGTTACTTGGATTTTGGCTTTACATCAATAAACGAAAATGATAAAGAGAGACCACAGTGTGTATTGTGCATGAAAGTTTTGGCACCGGAATGTATGCTTCCAAGTAAGTTAAAACGACATTTAGAAACCAACCATTCTAACTTTGTTGGTAAACCTCGCAACTTTTTAAAAAGAAAGTTAATTGAATTAAAACAACAAAAAGGCAGCATTTATAAACATATGTCAATACCAAATAATGCTTTGCTAGCATCATACAAAGTTGCATATAGAGTTGCTAAGTGTAAAAAGGCCCATACTATTGCAGAGCAACTCATTCTACCGGCTGCTGTAGATTTAGTGAACATTATGATTGGTGAGTCGGCGGGGAAACTGCTTTCAAATGTCCCTTTGTCTAACAATACAATCAGTCGCAGAATTCAGCACATGGGGGAGGATCTCAATGCACAATTAATTGAAAAATTAAAAGGAAGTGAATATGGACTGCAACTCGATGAGGCCACAGACAATAATAAGGACGCACACTTGATTTGTTACGTACGGTTCTTAGATGGTAATTCAATCGTTGAGGACCTTCTCTTTTGTAAAAGTATTACTGGAAGTACAAAGGCTCAGGATTTGTTCAAGATCCTGAATATATTTATGGTTGAAAATAATTTAGACTGGACAAAGTGCGTTGGCGTCTGTACTGACGGTGGACGTTCGATGTCCGGCTCTTATGGAGGATTGCAGGCGCTTATTCGAAACAAAGCTCCAGATTCAGTTTGGACCCATTGCATCATTCACAAAGAAGCACTTGCATCAAAGTATATAAGTCCTCCACTAAATATAGTTTTAGAACGTGTGGTAAATATAGTAAACTATATAAAAACTCGGCCACTGAAAGCAAGATTTTTTAAAAGAATGTGTGAAGATATGGGAGGTGAATACACATCTTTGTTGTACTACTGCCACTCACGATGGCTCTCTCGCGGGGGTGTATTGTCTCGTATGTTCCAATTACAGCAAGAAATATACACTTTCCTTGAAGAAGAAAAACATGAGTATGCCAAACACTTTGTAGAAACAGACTTTTTGATTAAACTCGCATACCTATGTGATATCTTTGAAAAGTTGAATGCGTTGAATCTCTCTTTACAAGGACGCAATATGCACATTTTAAAGTTAACAGAAAAGATTTCAGCTTTCAGAAAAAAATTACAGCTATGGAAACTAAAAATTAATGAAGATGATCTTAATGATTGCTTTCCCTTGTTGCACCAGTTTTTAACCTCCAATGAAATCAGTTTGTCTTGCAATTTAAAATCTCTTTTTGAAGATCACCTATCTCAGCTTATCAAATGGTTCGAAAAATACTTTGAAGCAGATAACATTGAAAAATTTACTTGGATTCAAGACCCATTTAGAGCCAAGGCTCCATCAGGATTTACCTCTACAGAAGAAGAATCTCTTATTGAGTTGTCTTGCGACACAACATTGAAGTTAAAATTTGTTAGCATGGAACTTTCTGATTTTTGGATATCAGTAAAAGAGGAATACCCACTGCTTAGTTGCAAAGCCCTAAGAATATTAATTCCTTTTGCAACGTCCTATTTGTGCGAAGCTGGGTTTTCGGCAGTCGCGGTAATAAAAAGTAAATATCGCTCGAAAATTAACGTCGAGCAAGAAATGAGAGTCGCCATTTCCAATTTTATTCCAAGATTTGAGAAGTTGTGCAGCGAACAACAAGCCCATCCATCCCATTAATAATTTTAAATCATTAAACGATGTTCAATAAATTGTGAATTTAAAGCTCGTGTTTAATTTATTTTTCAATTAACCTAACCTTAACGAACTAAAAAGTAGATTTCCAAATCCTTAAAAAGTCAAAAATTAAAAAAAAATGGATGTACCTATTAAGGGAGCCGCGGAAAAAATCCGAAGTGTTATGGGAGCCGCAAACTGAAAAAGATTGGGAACCTCTGTTCTAAAGTATATATTGTTCATGATTCTGTCCACTAACTTGCATAATGCACATTGAAAGGTTTAAAAAGATGATACGGGGATTTGAAGACATGCCCTGGAGTCTACACTAACAGGCCACACTTGGAATAATGCATCCAGTTTTGGTTGCCATGATATAGAAAAGATGTGGAGACTCTAGAAAGAGTGCAGAGAAGAGCAACAAAGATGATTAGGGGAATGGAGACTAAAACATATGAGGAACGGTTGCAGGAACTGGGTATGTCTAGTTTAATGAAAAGAAGGACTAGGGCAGACATGATAGCAGTGTTCCAATATCTCAGGGGTTGCCACAAAGAAGAGGGAGTCAAGCTATTGTCCAAGCACCTGAAGGCAGGACAAGAAGCAATGGGTGGAAACTAATCAAGGAGAGAAGCAACTTAGAAGTAAGGAGGAATTTCCTGACACTTAGAACAATTAATCAGTGGAACAGTTTGCCTCCAGAAGTTGTGAATGCTCCAACACTGGAGGTTTTAAAGAAGATGTTGGATAACCATTTGTCTGAAATGGTTCAGGGTTTCCTGTCTAAGCAGGGGGTTGGACTAGAAGATCTCCAAGGTCCTTTCCAACTCTGCTTCTATTCTGTTCTGTTCTATTCAGTATGTTCTCCCTGGAGAAAAGAAGACTATGGGGAGATGATATCATTGTTTGGGTACTCAAAAGAGTCCATACAGTCAGGAAATACAGGTAGTCCTTGACTTACGACCACAATTGAGCCCAAAATTTATGTTGTTGAGACATTTGTTAAGTGAGTTTTGCCCCATTTTATGACCTTTCTTGCCACAGTGATTAAATGAATCACTGCTGTTGATAAGTTAGTAACTTGGTTAAGAATCTGGCTTCCTCACTGACTTGTTTGTGAGAAGGTCGCACATGACCCTGGGATATAACAATGGTCATAAATATGAGCCAGTTGCCAAGCTTCTGAATTTTCATCACATGATCATGAGAATGCTACTTTGTAACTCTGAAAAATGGTCATATTTTTCAGTCCCGTTGTAACTTTGAACGGTCATTAAATGAACTATTATAAATCGAGGACTACCTGTATTTCCATTGCCACTAAACTAGGAATAGAAATAATGGGCATTAATTGCAAGTACCTAGATTTCATGTGGGGATTTTGTAAGCTTTGATCCACACACTTCTTAAGGTCACTAAGGTTGAAAAACTCTGGTTCAATGCATTCTAGTTTTTATTTCCCTGTCCACAAATGACATAATTTAAAATATCAATATTGCCAGCAAAAGTAATAATGAGGTTTGTCTCCAGCAGATGGCAGGATTAGAACTCCTAAATATTATGGTGTTTTTTTTTTCCAGATCGTACACTTTCACATATTGAATTCCAATTACCTAATTGCATTAATTAGATAAGTAATTATGGTTTCTTGCTTTCTCTGTGGGATAATGATAATAATAAAAATGGGGTAAGGTTAATCTTGGAAAGTTTTAATCTCACTCAATAACTGCCCCAGTCCAACTAGAAATTCTATGATACTGCTTATTCATGGTTGATTTAACAATGGTTTGTTAAATAAACTGCATTTGGTCCTTTTTATTCCACATGGTAAACCAAACACCATGACGTACCAATGAGAGGGCTTCACACAATTTATTGTTGTTGTTCAGTCACTAAGTCACGTCTGACTCTTTAGCATGCCTGTCTCCTGGAGTTTTCTCAAATTCATGTCCATTGACTCAATGACACCATCTAACCATCTCATCCTCTTCTACCCTCTTCTTGTTGGTCTTCTGTCTTCCATCCCAACATCAAGGTCTTTTCCAATGAATCCTCTCTTCTCATTAGGTGACCAAAGTATTTGAGCTTCAGCTTCATTACCTGTCCTTCCAAACAAGAAGCAGGATTGATTTCCTTTAGGATGGACGGATACACATTTTTTTTAAGCAATTGGAAAATAATGAACACATGAGCATAAGTGACAGAAGAAAGGGTATCATTATATACCGCTTCACAGTGCTTTCCAGCTCTCTCTAAGCGGTTTACAGAGTCAGCCTCTTGCCCTCAACAATCTGGGTCCTCATTGTACTGATCTCAGAAGAATTGGAAGGCTGAGTCAATCTTGAGCCTGGTGAGATCTGATCTGCCTAACTGCTGGCAGCTGGCAAGCAGCAGAAGTAGCCTGCAGTACTGCACTCTCACCACTGAACCACCGCAGCTCAGTGGATATATATGTGAGTATATACATAATTTTGTATTTATTTATTTATTTTGTCATGTTCATGTAGGGTACCTTGGAGGTGGTGACCCTTTGAGAGCTGTATGCAACGAAATTTCATTTCAATGTATGCTGATTACTGTACATTGAAAGTGACAAAGTTATTATCCTAATTCTATTCTTGTGCTATGGTGTAATGTGTGATATCGTATGCATGCTATGACCTCCCTATGGACACACACACACACACACACACATACAGATACACTAATAAGGTGTGCTTTGTGATACTATCTGCTATGGCAGTGTAAGGCAAAATATGCTGCGAAGTTTGGGGAACAGAGCTGTGAGATCTAACCTGCTCCTTCGAGTATGGTGGAAGAGACTGAAAGTTTCCATTTCTAGTCTTTTGTATATCATGCTAAGAACGGTTTTGCTGGATCAAGTCAAAAACTTCCCTTAGTCCAATACTTCACTGCATAAAGCTCTCAGTTTAGATGAAGCATTGCATTTTCATGATTAATAATACTTGGTGTTGTTCTCACCAAATTACGAACCAGACTCCTTGTCCCCACCCCCCAAAAAAAACCTTTTTATTTGGCTATTGTGAATTCCTAGCATTCACATCCACCAAAGTCCCCGCAAACAGTCTTTCAAGGGTGAATTGCCACAACAGACTTTATCAATCCTTGGATAGTTGCCAGGTCGATCGCTTTCAGGCGCAAGGCTGCACAATGAAATACTTAGCAAGGAGTCTCTGTGAGGCATGGAGTCAGATAAGCAAATCATCAAACTAATAAATGAACTAATTGTCTCCTGCAAGCACCACTCCCCTTTTGCTCCTATTTATTCCCTATGGGAGGGGCCCATCAGCATCTACCTGCGCCTTTACTCCCGAATTGGCCCTCATTCCTTAGCTGTTCCCTTCTCCTGGCAGCCCTGCACACATCAGGAACAGGCTCCAGCTGTCTTCTGCCCCACTGATCTCCAACTCCGAAGGCAGCTGATAACTGTCAGATGGCCCCGGCCCCATCTCTGCCTCTGACACAGAGCCCACATCAGAGCCTTCCCCAGACTCCAGGACTGGCCTATGTTCCTCCCCAACCTCCTCACTGTCCGAGTCTGCTGCCAGCCCTGCTGGCGGGCCACAACAAGTGTCCAGTTCCAGTTACCATGTTATGAAAGAGGTATTGAGACTTTGGAATGGGTGTAGAGAAGAGCACTAAAGATGATACAGGGTCTGAAGGCTATATTGTATGATGGATGGTTGAGGGAGCTTATATATCTAGCTTATCAAAGAGAAGGATTAGGGGAGACAGGATAGCTTGAGGGGCTGTCACAAAGTAGAGGGAGGTGACCTATTATCCAAAACACCTCAGGGCTGGACAGTGGACACAAAGAGATGGACGGAATTTTATCAATAGAACTAAGGAGAAATGTTCTGACAGTGACAACAGTTAATCAATGGGATAGCTTTCTTCATGGATTGTAAGTACTCAATCACTGGAGATTTTCAAGAAAAGTTTAGACAACCATTTGATTGAAATGGTATACGTACTTCTGCCTTGAGCAGCAAGTTGGATTAATTCCTCTCCCACCCCCCAAACTAAAAAAATCTCCAACCTTTTAGTCACAACATGTTTCAGGCTGCCTTGAAACAAGTTGCATGCAAAGAAGTGTATCTCATATTTTATTCCAATAATATTTCTTCAGTCCATCAGTGACATGTTTAAAAACTATCCACCATGCTCTAGCAAACAAGCATCCTTCCTTACTCAGGCATTATATGGTGACAGATCTGTATTTCCCTTTGGTTGTTTCACAAAGGTCTTTCACTAAAAAAAAAAAAAAATGACTGAGCTCCTGGTTAAATAGATAGTCTAAAATCAATGTTATTTCAGGATGAATGTAAGCAGAATGGGAACTGTATGGGACTGCAGTATTTAAACCATTTTTAGTTCCAAATATTTGCAACAATTAGAAGTTGGGCCCAGTCTTAATGGGGCTGCAAGAGATTCTTGAGACAGAGCAAGAAATTTCAAATCTTCCTAAATTTCGTCTTGCAATGCGTTGTCACCATTGCTTCATCGTCTGCCCACTTAATCTCCTTCCTGCTCAGTCATAGCAACATTTCTACAAGAAACCACCTTGGGTGTCCATCTGTGTGAGATATAAATTCACCACCACCCAGCAGCAAATTAACCATATAATTACCATATTTTTCAGAGTATAAGACGCACCTTTTCCCCTCAGAAAAGAGGGTGAAAATCTGTGTGCATCTTATACACTGAATACAGCATTTTTGGCCTACCAAAACCCCAACCCCATTGCAAAAATGCACATGCAGGGGGTTTGTGAGGCTTGCAAAGTGCTCCTGAGGGATGGGGATGGCAAAAAAGAGCAAAAAAGGGCCGGTTCCCCACCCCCACCCCCAGGAGCTACAAGCCTCCCAAAGCCTCTGCATGCCCCCTTTTTTTCTTACAAAAAATGGCTCATTTCTTGCTCATTTTTTTTACCCTCCCCAGCCCCCAGGAGCACTCTAAGAGCCTCCCAAAGATCTGCATGGCCTTTTTTTGCGAAAAATGGCTCATTTCTTGCTCATTTTTTTTTACCCTCCCCAGCCCCCAGGAGCACTCTAAGAGCCTCCCAAAGATCTGCATGCCCTTTTTTTGCGAAAAATGGCCCCATTTTTGCAAAACAACAGTCCGTTTTTTCTTGTTTTTCCCCCTCCAGCCCCCAGGGGCACTCTACAAGCCTCCAAAAGCTCTGCACGCCCCCTTTTTTGTGTGTGCAAAAAATGAAGCATGCAGAGGGTTTGGGAAGCCTATAGAGTGCAAAACCTTTTTTAAAAATTTACCTCTTCAAAATCATGGTGCGTCTTATACTCTGGTGCATCTTATAGTCTGAAAAATATGGTAGGCCACACCACTATTTCATAATAGAAAACAATACATGATTGGGGGGGGGGGGGGAATCAAAGCAGATAAGTTGTTAAACCATTCTTAGTTGAATAAATGGTAATTGGCAAAATTCATTGTTGTTAGTTGCAAAGTCATGTCTGACCCATTGTGATCTTATGGACAACGTTCCTCCAGGCCTTTCTGTCCTCTATCATCCTCTGAGTCCATTTAAGCTCACATCTACTGCTTCGGTGACTCCATCCAGCCACTTCATTCTCTGTCGTCCCTTTCTTCTTTTACACTCAATCTTTCCCAGCATCAGGCTCTGCTCCAGGGAGTCCTTCCTTCTCATTAGGATCTTCAGGATCTGGCCTCCTAAGGAGCAGTCAGGGTTGATCTCCTCTAGGACTGACTTGCTAGATCGCCTTGCCGTCCAAGGGACTTGCAGGAGTCTTCTCCAGCACCAGAGTTCAAAGGCCTCCATTCTTTGGTGCTCAGCCTTTCTTATGATCCAACTTTCACAGTCATACATTGCTACTGGGAAAACCATAGTCTTGACTATACACACTTTTGTTGGCGGGGTGAACATAAGCCATAATTTACAAACCACAATGGCTGGATTCAGACAACATCCTAAATCCAAGTCAGGCAAGCCATTTAATGGCAAGCTATGTGTGAACAAGTCTAAAAGTCCAATGCAAATGCTGCACAATCATATTATGTGTTTAGCAAGCATTGAATATATTCAGAATAACATTGGATATTCTTTTCTCCCCCAGATCAATATTCCAAAGTTTGTGCCTATTCAGAAGGAAAGATATTCCGGCAAATATGATTATAAAAATGGCCCACCCAAAGGCATCTTGTGGATTATCCCTCCCCATGACTAAGTATCAAAACAGATTATATAAAAAATGCATTTGAATGCATCCATGCAGGAAAAAGAAGAAATACAATTTACCAGTTAACATGAGCTGGCTGGATAACAGCGTGCTTAAGAGAACAATATGAAGGCTCTTCAAAAGATTCTGTTTTGCAAATATCTTAAGCCATGATATTTGGTGAAATGGATTTTACATCAGCTTTACAATATTTGCGACAAGGAATATTTTACAAACTGATTCGAGGATCAGCTTAAGCTATTTGTACAGTAAAATTTTTCAGAAAACTCAAAAAGTGATTTGAGAGCAGATATGGTACTTAATTTTTTTTTCCTGCTGCGTTTTCTGAGGAGAAAAACAGCCTAGGTTGTCATGCTATAAAAATTATATATGGTCTATAAGACTGTACTTTTTAGTATTTAAATGATTCAGGCCTGACGTTGCTTGCTTTTATTTTGTAGCTGATAAGTAAAACTTAATTATTTCAGTGAAAATGAAATATTTTATGTTTATGAAACTATAAAATTTTAAATAGGAAAATTAAGTCAAAACGTCTTTCATTCACAGAACTTTCAACTTCAACAAAAGCAACACAATTGTCATAATATTTGTTTTCAAGGTCATGAAATCAGTTTTCAGGATACTTTATTAATTAATTAAATTTAGAAGTCAGTTGACTCCAAAATTTGTAAATCATACAATGAAGAAAAAGAACCACGAATGCCCAATAACAATTATTTAATGATAATAATTATTTCTGCTCCATACAGCCTATATAAATAGCCAGGATATTATAATACAGTTTGGACTGGATCCTCACCATGAATACAGGAAAAAGAATAGTCAAAACTGAAGGAATCAAGATGCCTATGGAAATAACATCAAGAGTTTGGATGAAGACAATCACAATAAATATCTGGGTATCCTTGCTAATATCACGCAGAGTGACATCAAGGTTAGAAGTGAGTATATCATGAGAATGAAGTAGACATTCAAGTTCAGACTCAGTGGAGGAAATACCTTTAAGGCAATTAATACCAGGGCAATTCTAGTCATTAGAAACACAGCTGGAATACTGAACAGGACTCAAACAGAACTAAAAAAAACCTGTAGAGGAAAACCAGAAACATAATGATGATGAATCACGCACTTCATCCATGCAGTAGTAGACAACTTAAGTGCAATCCCAAAACATCTGGAGCTCTGCTTGAACACCATTGACATTAATAAAAATATCACCAGTCAATTGCAAAGGGAAACTTTACTTGAAACAGCTTACATCCTGTGGCAGTTCCTGATTACACAACATCTGTCTGTCCTAGGTCCTTAGGAACTTTTTGATAGGTGGACAAAATAAAAGCCAAATGCAGAAAATTTTGGCAGCTCCCGTGCTAGTGGTAGCAGTCCCCCCAAATCTCACAATTTTTACAATGTTAAAAATAACGTATAAAAGATAAGCATAAACAGAATCTTGTTTTACATTATGTCAACCATATGTTCAATTATCTCTTTCTTTGTCACTTTCTAGTATATCAACAATTACCATAGTATTTCAAATACATTTATTTTTGTGACCTGAGCCTTTTCGATATTGCTCCCTCCTCCCTGTCCCCAGATGGAGCCACAGCCCCCCCTTCATATCTTGCACATTACTACCTTTTTCACCACCTCCCCTATTTTCGTCCTCTAGGAGGAAACTATGTTTTTTTAATGAAGGCTTCAGCCTCCTCCACTGTATTAATTCTAATTCTATTTCCCTCCCAAAAAATCAACATTCCCTCTGGCAATAACCATCCAAACCAAACTCCTGTATTGTATAATTTCGTTGATAAGGAGAAATACTTCTTCCTTTTTTCCCCTTATTTTTTTCGGAATTTGCTTAAGAATGGTAATTTCTTTATCTTTATATTTTAATGGTCCCTCCCTTTGGGCACCTAGCACCTCATCCCTCATGGTCCTCCTAAGAAACTTAACATGTACCTCCCTTGGAACATTGTGTGTTCTAGCATATGCTGAATTAATCCTGTAAACCAGATCCAGATCCCACCACAACTGTTCTTTATTTCTCTTAATATATTCTGCTAAAATTGTACTCATAATATCCTTAAGATCTTCATTTTCTGTCTCTGGTAGGTTCTGAAATCTGAGAAAAAAGGACATTCTTTCAAGTTCTATTTTTGCCATAAAATTTTCCAATTCTAAATTTCCCTTCCGGACTGCCTTAACCTCCTCCCCCAATCCAGCTGCCCTCTCCTCCAACACCCCAATTCTTTGTTTGTTTTCTGTTATATGATGTTGTACACCTCTGAGTTCATCTTTGAGATCTGTCACCTCTTTTTTCAACTCATTTTGACCCCTCATAATTTCCTGAAACATTTGGTTAACAGATAGTTCTTTTGAGCTCTCTCCAGTCCCTTCTTCTTGTAACAATGAAGTAATTTTCATCTGCTGCATGCTTGGACTGGAGGTGGCAGAAGCAGGAGCCGAGAATGACTTGCCCGTTGGTGGTTTTTTGGGCCCCATTTATCTGCGTTCAGGGATGATAAGTCTTTTACAAAGAAAAGGGCATCAGAGGAGCGCACAGCTGTGCTGGTCCAAGGAGGCAGGCAAATCCAAAAGTGAAAAGTTAGTTCTCCTTGACAGTTCCAAGGCACAGAGGTACACCAGAAAGAGGAAAAGTCAAATAGTCAAAATTAATCAGGAAGCCCACGTAACAGGAGAGGTCCAGAGCACCTTTAGAGGGGGTATTAAGACAATTACCAGATTTTTTTTTCAAAGGTAGTTTCAAAAAGCTTCATTTATAAGTACAAAGATGAAGACGGAGGGGCGCCATCTTGACTCCTCCTTTCGCAGGGAGAAGAACAAGGAGTTCTATAAAGTTTTTTCCTTTTAAGAAAACAGCTCAGCGATCACCTCTTGCAGCTGTGATATCAATCTTTCTCACATAGTTGGCACAAGTGGCAAATCAGCCTTTATTCTCTCTCCATTCCGATATAGAGAGAGATAGTTCAAATGCCGCTTTGTCTGAGGGGGGGGGGGGTAAAGAGAGAGAAACACCTCCCTCTAATCTTCCAGTTTCAAATGGATTGAACAAAAACTTACAATAGTCTGCTGCTTATCTGTTAATGATGATTAAGGAGATTAGGGCAGATCTCTCCCCACCGGCACTTCAGCTGCTCTTCTTTCGCTTAACTCTTTCCTCCCAGAACCCATTCGCCGAAAGGGCAGACAGCTAGCAGCTGTTTCATGCCTCCCCTCCACTCCTGGGCTCCTGAGACGAGGCTGGAAACACCCCCGCCAGCTGCCACCGAGTCTGGGGGATTCCAGCAAGCCGCCCTGTGGCAGAAGACCCCTCCAGGGCCCCCTGTACTCCTAAAAGGAGCCCACCGGGGATACGAGCAGCGGACAACATGTCCGTCACCTACAGGAACCAGAAGTGATCTGCTACCACTAGCACAGGAACTGCCAAAATTTTCTATGTACCTTTTTTACCTTTCCCTATAACTGTTTAAAAACCAATAAAATTCTTTTTTAAAAAATAAAATAAAAGCCAAATGCAGTCTAAATATCTATAACAATAATCTTATTGACTGGGATGTTATATGTGTTTACCAACTGTTCCTCAGGAAGATCTCATCTTAAAATAAAGGCCATTTTCTTTTGGAAAAGAAAATATCAACATTTCCCTCTGTTTCTATTACAGTATTATTAATAGAATTGCTATTTCCCTAGTGGAACTGTCCATGGTTCTGACCATGTCAATGAACCTAGATTTCTCTAAGTTTTCTCATCTACGGGCAATCATTGAGTTACAACCACGACTGGGGTAAGAATTTCCATTGGTAAACAAAGTAGCTATTTAACGGGTTATGCATGATTTTACATTCTCTTTGGTCATAGTTGTTACGTGAATCAAGACAGTTATATGAATTATGTGGTTGCTAAGTAAATCCAGCTTCCCCCATTGGCTTTGCTTGTGGGAAACTGGCTGGGAAAGTCACAAACAGCTTTCACATGGGATGCTCCAACTATTGTAAATACTGCCCATTACAAAGTGCTTGAATTTTGATTATGTGATCGTGGGGATATTATGGTGATCTTGTGAGGAATAATTGTAAGTCAATTTTTCAGTGCCATTGTAATTTTAGAAGATTGCTAGACAAATAATTGTAGGAGATAATAAGGCTGAGCCTTAAGCTCTCAACAAGAATCTGAACTATAAATAGCCAAGGGAAATTAGCGGGAGATAAGAGAAAAAGAAATTCAAAGTGGGTTGCACTTAGACCTCTTGTGGATGCAAAGAGACTCATGACTGGTGATCCGCAAGAGATCTAAGTCCAACCCCACTTTGAATTTCTTCTACTCTTATCTCCCACTAGTTTCCCCTAGCCATTAGTAGTTCCAATTCTTGAGACAGCTTAAGCTTGCAATAAATCTTTGTACCCATTTGAACTATTTGGATTTTCAGGTTTCCCTGTCACTTGACATGATTACAAATTGAGGACTACCTTTTTAAAAGTTTGATATATTTGCCATTGACATCACAGACCTCAAATATACACTAATTTAATTATAGGTTTTGATTATAGGTATGGATTATGCTTCTCTTGCTTAGTTTCAACATATATTGCTTGCTGATTGTACAAAGTAGCCTAAATGGGTTATTTCCTAAAATTATTCTCCTTCAGGTTTCTGAAGACAAACAATGAGGTAAAATAATTGATACTTGAGACGACTAACTTATCAGGCCATTAAATGTACAGCTTCCAAATATAGTCCTTAAAAGATGATGATGAATTACTCAGTGATCATCTGAATTTCAACCTCAAACTGCAGATTTATGTCTCCTTGGACATACTGAATATCTGCATCACTGCCAATCTAATTTTGTGTTATTTTTGTTTAATCACTGCTTGGGTAACAAAAAAGAGCCCTGAAAATGAAATATAAATAAGGTACAAATATGGTGTATGGACAGCAGAAGAGCCAATAATTGTTTTTGGGAGTTGATGGTAACATTTAATAATACAATATGATGTTGGCTATGTAATAGTATACATGTGATTATATGTTATGAAAATGGAAAAATAAAAAAACCTTAAGATGCAAAAAGAATGGAATAAAAAAGGATGAAAAGTTCTGAGCAACTTGTTACCCTGCAAACATTTTTGGTGATGGCCTTGATTTTTATATAGAATATCATATATTCCTTTCTGACCAAAAACAGAATTCTGCAACCTGCCTAGTTGGCTGGGGAAATCTGGGAATTGAAGTCCACACATCTTCAGTGGCCAAGGTTGGGAAATACTGTTCTAAATTAAGAAGGGTCTTTGCCAACTTGCTACAGCTAACATGCCACATCCAAGGGACAGAGCATACTTAAAAGATTGGTACATTACCAAGAGTTAAAGAATAGTTCATTAGATGGGTAATATTGAAAAAGGGAAAGGAGTAGAATAAGATAAAGAAAGAAGGGGAAAATAATTGTCAGAGGAGCTAGTAGAAGCAAAGACCTTCATTATGTGTTGAATGTAAAATACAGATAAATGTCAAAGCAAAAGTGGTAAAAGAAGACTGAGGAGAAGGACAACTAGTAAGAGGAAAACAATACTCATCTCTTTTTTTAGATAAAAATTACCCAACATTTTTAGCCTTCAGCAGAAAAGGAAATTCTTACTTGCTTTTCTTGCTACAGTGTTGACATTGTAGTGAAAAAAATTCACTGACTTGTTTAGATAAGGAAAGGTACCCTTGCTGCCTCTAATCACTGGTGTTTGTGAAGTAGCAGGAAAATTGGAATAATTGGTGGGTAAATTTATCAAAAATTCTATTATTCTGCTTAAGTTAATAACAATAATCATAGCGAAAGAAAATGGAAGACTTTGATTTTTTCCATGGAAACATAATAATTAACTACCAATTTGCTTGAAATCATCAGTTTCTCTTCAAGTAGGTTTTTCCGACTGGCCACTTCCAGTATAGTACCAAAGACTGAATAGATTCTCCGTACCACAGTTAATTTATAAAAGTTCCTACCACATTTTGTCAAGATGCTTAGCCTAATGGAGAGAAGACTTAAGGGAAATATGGTAGCCATCTTCCAATACTTGAAGGACTGTCACAGGGAGGAAGGGATTGGTTTACTCTCCATAGCAGCTGGGGGCATGACAAGAAGCAATGGGTGGAAGCTCATAAGAGGAGATGCAACCTGGAAAAAAAGGAGGAATTTCCTGAAAGTGAGAACAATTATCAATGGAAATCTTTGCTGCCTGCAGTTGTGTATTGTCCGTTGTTGGACAATTTCAACAAAATATTGGACAACCATTTGTGCGGGATGGTATAAAGAATAGGATGGGATGGGATGGGATAGAATAGAATAGAAACAGAGTTGGAAGGGACTTTGAAGGTCTTCTAGTCCAACCCCGTTTAGGCAGTAAACCCTATACCATTTCAGACAAATGGTTATTAAATCTCTTATTTAAAACTTCCAGTGTCAGAGCTTTTACAACTTCTGGAGGTACGTTGTTCCACTGATTAATTATTCTAACTGTCAGGAAATTTCTCCTTAGTTCTAAGTTGTTTCTCTCCTTGATTAGCTACCACCCATTGCTTCTTGTCCTGTCTTCGGGTGCCTTGGAGAATAGCTTGTAGCAGCCTCCAGTCCCCTAATCATCTTTGTTGCTCTTCTCTGCACTCTTTCTAGAATTTCCACATCTTATTTACATCATGGTGACCAAAACTGGATGCAGTATTCCAAGTGTGGCCTTACCAAGGCATTATAAAGTGGTATTAACACTTCATGTGATCTTGATTCTATCCCTCTGTTTATTCCACCTAGAACTGTGTTGGCTTTTTTGGCAGGTGCTGGCTCATATGGTATTTAAATAATTGTCCAGTAGGACTCCTGCTTTGACTCCTGCCTTGGGCAGGAGGATGGACTAGAAGACCTCCAAGGTCTCTTCTAACCCTCTGATTTTAAGGTTCCAAATACTCCCACTGATACAAAGAGGCTGGGAACTGAAGTCAACCTTAACTGTATTTTTCCTCATATAAGGTTACTGTACTGTTTCATATCCAAGAAACTCAACTTAACTAATATATATTTTTAAAGGATGCAATGCAAAATCTGTGGCTTGATTTATTAGAGAGAAAGTACTTTGGTCAGCAAATAGTGGGCACCACCCTACTAAACTGTGAACTTGGAGCAGCACATTTTAAATCTTATTTGGTGTCAAATGACTGGCAATTCAACATCACTGTACGGGGAAGGGAGGAACTGTCGAATTTATAGCACGGCTTGTCAGGAAGCACATCCCACCAACAGATTTATTTACCAAATATATAGATGAATTATTACAAATTCTGATATTACTTCTGCTTAAGAACTCCTGGAAGGAAGTCTTCCACATCTTCATGGCTTGGGTGATCTGAGGGACCATCACTTGCCGGTCACATCTACTCAACACATCAGGGAGGGGAGGCAGGGAATGTTGCATCTCCCATCTCCGACACCTGGTGGGATCCAGAAGAAGGGCCTTCTCCATGGTGGCTCCCTCTCTCTGAAACATCATTCCCCCAGAGATTACAATGCCCCCCCACTCTAATACTCTTCTGGAAGGCATTGAAGACCTAGTTCTGCCAGTGGGCTTGGGGAACCCAGAGCAGGATGGAGCCCATCAAATGGCTTGTGTGATCTGCTGTCGCTGGGGTGAGGTAGGTGGGAGGGAGGTAATTTTGTTATATTGTACTATATTAATTTATTTGATTCTGAATTGCCTTGGGTAAATAGGTCATAATTCAATAAATAAATAAATCTGTAGCTGAATTAGTCACAATTATCTCATGCAGGGGTGAAATCCACTTACCTTTGCTACTGGTTCCATAGCAGTGTGAGCGTGCAGAGCATCAAAAATGGACATGATGACATCCGGGCGGGTGGGCAGAGCCTGCTACCAAGCACCTGCAAAGGTAAGCAGGAAATCCTGCTTTCTAGCTAATATAAATCATGTGTCACAGCTGATGGTCGGAAAAACCGGTTTGCCTGAACCGGTTTCTATTTTTTTGCTACCGGTTCAGGCAAATTAGTCTGAACTGGTAGCATTCCACCCCTGATCTCAAGGATTAAGATGTGGATATGTCATTTTGGTCCAACGCAGACCTAATAATAAACAACAATTCTTTACAACTCTGTAAGCATTCTCTCGTGTTTACTTAGCACTGATGTACACTGTACACTTGTTCTTATTTGGCCAGAATACCTAAATGAAAAAAAGGGGGAAATAATAACTTATTTAAACATTACACGTTCTGCGAAGTTCTTGTTTTTCTACTAACAAATTGGCATTGAAAACCAATTTGTGTCTTGTAAATCAGAATATAAAGGACCTGTTGTGCAAAGCAGTCCATAATAATCTAGAAATTTTAGTCAGCAGGGATAACCACAAAAACATAGCTTTGGTCACTGGAATACAACCAAAAATTTAAGTGGGATAATTTTCTACTTGGATGCAAATGCAGCTTTTATTAGACCATAATCCCACATAAAACCTGTCCAACAATATTTCTGATAGTTATATATAGTATGAAAATATCGTTGTCACATGGCGATTTAGAAAACCTGGTGCATTTAGGATAACCAGGGACAAAGAAATGGAGTATTTCTTTTAACAGAGGCATAGAAACTCTTTTTAGGATTCATAAAGAATACAAAAAATAGCACCAGATATAGATGTATTGATCTATGGGGAAGCTTCAAACTCTACAGCTACCTAAAACATTTATTACTAGGCAAAATGTCATAAAACAAGCAAGGATATCTGAAAATTGGTGTAGCTATTTCAAGGCCAAGTGCACACTTTGAAGTCTGTATAGAGATTTATTTTGGTGCCTACAAATACTTGGCTCTGTGTTTTCTCAACTTGGCAACTTCTGAAATATCTAGACTAACTCTAAAGTCCAGACATCTTAAAAGATGCCAGAGTTGGAAAAAAGAATACTGTGCTTTCTCTACAGGTGTTTAAGGTTCAACGTAGTTTTATTGAGGCAAGGAAGCTACACATTGCTTTCCCCAACTCTCTGCTCTCAAGAGAGGACTCATTTCAGGCTCCCCTGCTCTCTCCCACGGGGAACACGAGTGGTCACCCAACTGTTTTCAGGGCAACAGATTTGGGCAACAGAGCGCCCTTCTCAGGGTTGCAAGGATGACCCGGCTCCTTTAAAAATTTGCAGTGTTCATCGAGAAGTTGAAACCAGCATCTCTGAGGCTCTCGGGAAAGGAGAGGCGGTATTAGGGCTGAAGTGAAAAGTGCACTCCAGCTCTTAAAAGTCAAGGAATTATAGGACCACGGGAAAAAAAGGAACTTTCAGAAACGCGCCTTGTAGGAAACCAGCTGTAGACAGGCTGGCGTTTTGCCCAGGAAAACCCTGACTGGCTCCTGTATTACGGGAAGCAGGGTTTGTGGAATCCAACAGGATCCATAGCTGGCTAAGCCCTATAGAAAATGCGGGCTATAGGGTGCAATTCACGAAGAAGCTCTGCTCAGCCAGCGGGGGAGCCTGTGTGGTGGGCGAGGGATCTCGCCTGGAGGACAGGAGTCCCCACTACGCCGCAGACACCGGCCCGCCTCTCCCCTTCGGCTTAGCCACCTGGTCATTAACAGGCGCTTCAGCTCATCTGGCTGGGTCACGCACCGCTCGTTGGAAAGCGCCTTCTGCGGCAGGGCAGGAAGCCGGCGGGGGAGGGGGCGGCGGCGGCTCAGCTTCGTGTCTTTGTCGGCCGGTTAAGAAAAAAAACCCTCCCCCTACTCGCAGGCGCTGACCAGCAGCTCGCCTCAGAGTGGCCGGGCGTGAAGAAAGAAGGGGGGGAGGAAAAGCTCTGGCTGGAAGGAAGGCAGTCTCTCCCCCCCCCCCCCGCGCGCGCAACCAAGGGCTGAGGGAAGGGTGATGCCTGGTATCCCAAGCATGGGCCACAAACCCATTTTCTTGAAGAGCGGCTTTCTGAGGCAGCGGCATCTTTGGCGCCGCGCCTAGCAGCGCGCCCTCTCCTGCCTCTCCCTCTCCTCCCGCAGAAACTTCGGGTTCTCGCCCGCGTGGAGGTGGAGCGCCTTTACTGCGGAAAGTCCAGCCGCTCTCCGAGCAAAACCGTGGCCGAAGAGGCTGCGGCGCCTCCGGCTTCTACACCAGAAAGAGGAAGCTTTTCCACGCGCTTTTTTTTCCCGGGCAACCCCCCGCGCCTGGGAAGCGCAGCGCCACCACAGCCACCCTCTCCCGGGTCCCCACGAGAGGCAAAGCAGCCCGCTGGGCTTCTCAGTCCGCCTTCCGACGCTGCCCACCCGCCGGGGAAGAAAGCGCCTCGGTAGAAACTTCAGAGGACCCTCCTCTCCCCCTCCCTCTCCCGCAAAACTTCTCGAGATGAACCAGACGGCCGGCGTTTCCAATACCGTCCGGTGCCCCAGCGGCAAAGGAGGAGTAAAGGTATGTGCGAAGTTGGTGGCTTCTGTAGTTTTTAAAAAAAAGAAAACAAAAAGCCCCGAATATGCCTTGGGAAAGTTGGGGTCACGCCTGGGGAAAGAGTGGGGTGTACAGCCGGCACATTGTTCCGGAGCCCATGGAGTTCAAAGGGGCCCCATAAAAGGGGATTTTTTTAAAAAAAAAATTACAAAACCAAATTTTAATTTGTACTATTGTTTTTATTACCTTTTGCAAAAGTACCTATCCTCTTTTTAATATATTTGCAAGTATGTTTGAATGTAATTAAATAAATGTACAATTCTGGCATTACTGATTTGTGTGTCCGTGTCTAGGTGAGTGAGCCCATATTAGTCTTTTTCCAGCACTTAATAGTCCTCTCGGCGGCCCTGCTTGGGGTGCACAAAGTGGGAGGGGGGACGGAGACAGCTCCTGTTGGCGTCCTGCACACCTAAGTCATTTGTAGGTTGAGGGCGCGCGTACACCCAATTACGCTTTAAAAAAAAAAACCAGTTATGCTTTAAAAAAAAAAAAGCATATACACTTACACGCTGTTTTCTAGGAAAGGTTTTGGGAATGGCGCGCTTTACCTGAAATATTGGGCTTTTGCCACCTGTACTACGCCGCGTTAGAGCAGGTCTAAAAATGCAGCGCTGTATTCCTCCCCCCCCCCGCCCCAGCTTTTCATGCACGGGGGGGGGGTTCTTGGAAGAGGTTTGTAAGAGCAACGCGGAGGGTGCATCGCAGCGACGTGTCTTGCTTTCCAAGTTATCTCCCCCCCCTCGCCCAAAGCTTGAGTTGGGGGGGGGGAAACTAAGCTATTCATTTTATCCCGTTTCCCCTTCTTCCTCTTCCTGCATCGCGTTTCCAGAGTGTCTTATTGGAGGAATTGGCGTGAACTGTGCGAGGTCAGGCTGGATCTTTGCTGGTGGAATGGGAAAGAGTGAAATAAACGATGTGAAATGTGCAAATATGTTACTGAAAAATGTGCTTGGGTGTGGGATCTCTGATACATGGCAAGGCAGCAGCCAGCTTCCCACTATCTCCTAGCAGACCTGGTTGCACACTCTCTATTTACTAACACAAAGATGTTTTGGGAAAAGTCATTTAAAAGCAGGAAGGATGGTCAGTATTGATATTATAGCTGTATAACAAATGATAAAAATCTCAAAATCGGCGTGAGAAAGAGGTAAAAAGCGCAGTAAAATAAACATCCTATAATACTCAATAATACCAATGGAAATTTTATAGCATGCTTGGTTGGATACCATGATATCTTGGTGGGCTATCTAAGTGAGGTGCCTTAAGAGAGGAGAATCTTACTCTAATTATCCCCCAGTCCTACCTGCAGATCTTAAGATGGGACAGGCAGTTACAGGGAAGTTCCTTAAGTGCTCAGAAACCAAATATTTTACAGCTTTAAAAATATCAAAATTTTGAACTGGATCCCAGAGCAAATAGGTTATCTGTGCAGCTTCATTAGAATCATTGTAATATGGCTGGATCTCTTAACATTCCAGCAGTTGCAAATGTCCACATTAATAGATCTCAACCTCACTGAGTAGAGCAGAGAGGAAATCAACTTCACAGGTAAGCTAAGTTACTTTGAATTGAGATGTCCTATAATAACAGCACTTGAAAATCTGGCTCTGTGGTGAATCCTTCTCCTTACAGTTTAGTGAATTAGGAAGGTGTTTACCTGAATCACTTCTACACATGTATTTGTATCAATAGAAGAGTATATATCAGTGGTGGGTTCCTACCGGTTCGCACCGGATCGCGCGAACCGGTTGAAGATAGAACCCGGAAGTAACCGGACCCGGAAGTAACCGGGAACCGGCACCGGTCCTGTCACTTTATCCCCCTTGCCATCCCAACGGAGCTCGCTCGCTCCCCCGCCCGTCCGCACTAAGCTAGCTAGCCCAGCTAGCCGCTCATTGATTGGCTGGAGTTCAGCCAATCAGTGAGCGGGCTGGAGGCGACCCATTTAAAAGCGGGTTGTCCTCCATTTCAAAACTCCCTTCTCTTCGCTGGGAGCTTGCTGCTTCCTTCAGGTAAGCAACTAAGCGTGAGGGGGGGCGGGAGGCTAGCTTCGGCGAGGAAAGGCCTCTAGGCCTTCCCTCGCTGAAGCGGCGGGCTGGCGTGGGCCGTGCGGGCGGTGGGCAGCTAGCTTCACCCAGGAAAGGCCTCTGGGCCTTTCCGGGACGAAGCGCCGGGGTCGCGTGGAACGCGCGGCCGCCGGGAAGCTAGCTTCGCCCGGGAAAGGCCTCTGGTCCTTTCCGGGACGAAGCGCCGGCGTCGCGTGGAACGCGCGGCCGCCGGGAAGCTAGCTTCGCCCGGGAAAGGCCTCTGGTCCTTTCCGGGACGAAGCGCCGGCGTCGCGTGGAACGCGCGGCCGCCGGGAAGCTAGCTTCGCCCGGGAAAGGCCTCTGGGCCTTTCCGGGACGAAGCGCCGGCGTCGCGTGGAACGCGCGGCCGCCGGGAAGCTAGCTTCGCCCGGGAAAGGCCTCTGGGCCTTTCCGGGACGAAGCGCCGGCGTCGCGTGGAACGCGCGGCCGCCGGGAAGCTAGCTTCGCCCGGGAAAGGCCGCTGGGCCTTTCCGGGACGAAGCGCCGGCGTCGCGTGGAACGCGCGCCCGCCGGGAAGCTAGCTTCGCCCGGGAAAGGCCGCTGGGCCTTTCCGGGACGAAGCGCCGGCGTCGCGTGGAACGCGCGCCCGCCGGGAAGCTAGCTTCGCCCGGGAAAGGCCGCTGGGCCTTTCCGGGACGAAGCGCCGGCGTCGCGTGGAACGCGCGCCCGCCGGGAAGCTAGCTTCGCCCGGGAAAGGCCGCTGGGCCTTTCCGGGACGAAGCGCCGGCGTCGCGTGGAACGCGCGCCCGCCGGGAAGCTAGCTTCGCCCGGGAAAGGCCGCTGGGCCTTTCCGGGACGAAGCGCCGGCGTCGCGTGGAACGCGCGCCCGCCGGGAAGCTAGCTTCGCCCGGGAAAGGCCGCTGGGCCTTTCCTCGATGAAGCACTGGGCTGGCGTGGGCGGCAAGCCTCTGCGAGGCTAGGCCAAAAGCCCCCCACCCTCCCCTCTCCAGCCTCGCCTGGCTGGCTAAGCCCTAAGCAGTCTTAAACAGTCTTACCTGTCCTCCTGCCTCTCTGCCTGTCTGCTGCCTGTTGCAGCATCGGAGAGCTGCTGATTCTGCCTGCTGGTAAGTAACCTGGTTTTTTTTCTTTTATTTTTTTAATGTATTTTAAAATAATATTTTATTTATTGTGCATAGAATTTTTTAAAATAATTTTACTTAAAAGTATTGAGTATAGAATATTTTAAAATGGTTTACTTCAATTTATTGTGTATGGATTCTTTTTTTAAATTGTCTCAGACTATTTTAAAAAAGATTCTATCCAAAATAAATTAAAATAAAGCATTTTAAAATATTCTATACTCAATACTTTAAAATGTATTGTGTATAGAATTGTTTTAAATTGTTTTATTGTAATTTATTGTGTTTAGATTTTTTTAAATGCTTTCATTTTAAATTATTGTGTGTGGAATAGTTTGAAATGGTTACAGTATAAATTATTGCTGGTGGAATAATGGTTACAGTTGGTACAATATCTTAAAATAGTTATAGTATAAATTATTGCTGGTGGAATACTTAACAATGGTTTTTAAGGATTTTTTTTATTTATAGAATATCTTTTTTAAATTATTGTTTGGGAATTTTTATGTTTTAATTGTTTATAAAATATATTTACTACAAGAAATGTTATTCCTTTTTGCAAATGTTTTCTTTGTGGTGCAATATGTTGCTTAAAAGTGTTCAGACCAGGTTTATATATCTCAAAGTGGGTGCTTTTCTATGGGCAGGCCAGGTTTGCCACATTTAATGTGTTTCACCCTGGTTGTTTAGGTAATTCTGAGGTGGTTGCTGGTTCTGTGAGCTTCCTGGCACTGTCCTTTATAATTTCCCACAATGCATTGATGGTTTTTATTCCAGTGGCTTTGTCTTTCCTGTCCTTAGGGTTAGGGGGGGAAAAACACTGGTTTCATTTGCAGTCTTTGGGGGGGGGGGACAAAAAGGAGAAAGAGGGAGGAGGTGGGGGAAAGTGGGATCCTTGCTGCTTTCTGAGCTTGGTGGTTTTTTTTACAGACATTTCACTACCAAACTAGGTAACATCATCAGTGCTAGATGGGGTTGTGGGGAAAGGAGGAGGAGGAGAAGTCGAAGGACAAAAAGGAAAAAGATAAGGAGGGAGAGGACTGTGGGGTCCTTTGGTGTTCTCTGAACCTGGTGGTTTTTAATTATTTTTAGGGAATTTTTATTTATTTATTGTTTATAGAATGTTTATTACAAGAAATGTTATTCCTTTTTGCAAATGTTTTATTTGTGATGCAATATGTTGCTTTTAAGTGTACAGGTTGGTATATGGTATGTGTCTCAAGGTGGCTTCTTTTCTATGGGCAGGCCAGGTTGGTGCAAGGCAGCTTTGCCAGATTTTGTGTGTTTCTGTGTGATACCTGGTTGTTTAGGTAATTGTGAGGTGGTTACTGGTTCTGTGAGCTTCCTGGCACTGTCCTTTAT
Source organism: Natrix helvetica (assembly GCF_964273705.1). Classification (NCBI taxonomy): domain Eukaryota; kingdom Metazoa; phylum Chordata; class Lepidosauria; order Squamata; family Natricidae; genus Natrix; species Natrix helvetica. Next base: position 132,668,926 of record NC_138554.1, on the reverse strand, counting down.
AATTTCCCACAATGCCTTGATGGTTTTTATTCCTGTGGCTTTGTCTTTCCTGTTCTTAGGGTTAGGGAAAAAAACTGGTTTCATCTGCAGTCTTTTGGGGGGGAATTGTTTTTGTGTGTGTGTGTGTGTGTTTTCCTGGCACTGTCATAGTTTGTGTTTGTGGGTATGTAATGTCCTGCAGTTATCTACACATTAATAATGATCAAGTTCTAATAATATTTCCTTATACATTTTAATGACCTTTCCTTTCATAATTGGTGTTTTCTTTCATACTTTTAGATTTCTAATTGCTATTTCTGTTAGTTAGCAATTGATAAAACAAATTCCACGTGAAAAAGTATTCAAAGCCTTCTTGGTTTTAATTGTCAATTTATTCATTCTTGCACATTCTAATATTTATTCATTTTCATATCTTTGTTTTTTCCACTGTTGTGCAAACACAATTCCAACAGCTGTTAACATGTGTAAAATTAAATATGTATTTATTCCCTTTGAAATACAAGTAGTAAGTAGTAAGCTACTTACCTTCTGTAAGTAGCTCTTTTATTGTTTTGTGTACTTATTTTAATCTTATTTAAGTAGTAAGTGCACAAAATAATAAATTTCCTTTTTTATATTTTCTTTTTGTAGATCATTCATTGGGGCAAAAAATTCAGTGACATTGTCTTGGCCACTCCCATCCGGTCACATGACTGCCAAGCCACTCCCACCCGGTCACATGGCCGGCAAGCCACTCCCACCCGGTCACATGGCCGGCAAGCCACTCCCACCAGGTCACATGGCTGGCAAGCCACTCCCACAAAGGAGGCCACACCCACAGAGTAGGTTCCAAAAATTTTTGAAACCCACCACTGGTATATATGTTGAACTCTGCAGTCTTGGGTGGCCTTTGAGCTTGGTTATTTGTCGTTTCATTACCCAATTAAGTAACATCAGTGTTAGCAGGAAACATCTTCAAGCAAACAACCAAGCTCAGAGAGTATCAAAAGCTCCACAATATCTGTAGTAGGGACACGGTGGCTCAGTGGCTAAGACGCTGAGCTTATCACTCACATTACTTGTTCCAGCTTCTGCTAACCTAGCAGTTCGAAAGCATGTAACTTTAACTTTAACTTTTATTTGATTTCTAAACCGCACCCTCTCCCAGAAGGGACTCGGGGCGGTGTACAGTCATATTTAAAAAACAGTAATATACATAGATATAAATATAAAATAGGTGTAGGTGTGGCTGGAGGAGGTAACATATAATTTACAATTTAATTTGCATGTAGAAATGCAAGTAGAAAAATAGGAACCACCTTTGGTGGGAAGGTAACAGCGTTCTGTGTGCCTTCAGCATTTAGTCATGCCGGCCACATGACCACAGAGACATCTTCGGATAGTGCTGGCTCTTCGGCTTAGAAACAGAGATGAGCACCGCCGCCTAGAGTCAGGAACGACTAGCACATATGTGTGAGGGGAACCTCTACCTTTACAATATCTACATCCTTGTGGACTAAATAAAATGCTTTGAGTATGCTTGGCATATCAAGGCCATCTTCCTTACTCCTTACCTGAAGCATCATATTAATCTTCAAGGGCAGTCCCATGTACAACATGTTGTAGTAGTCTAGCTGTGAGACAACTAAAACATGGGATAGGAATTATAGCTGACAAGGAAGAGAAAAATGATAAAATGCACCAAGTGGTCCTTACACCATTTTGAATATCTAATATTGAGGTAGAATTCAGATATTAATTTGATTGAGAGCTGCTCAATCAAATATATAAATGTTTTAAATTAATAAATAAAAATAAGTACTGAGCTGTAAATCTGCTCTTCTAAGGGGAATGCAGTTCTGTTTTGAACAAACTCTTAATTCCCACAAGTGTTAACTGCTATGAAGTTTGGACAATACCTAAACCTGAAGAGTCCATAAGAATGAAACCAGTCATATACAGGTAGTCCTCGACTTATGGCCACAATTGAGCCCAAAAGTTCTGCTGCTTGGCAGGGCAGTTGTTAAGTTAGTCACACCTCATTTTATAACCTTTATTGCCATGGTTGTTAAGTGAACCTGGTTTCCCCATTGACTTTGTTTGTCAGAGGTTGCAAAAGGGGATCACGTGGTCGTGGGACACTGCAAATGTCGTAAATAAGAACCAGTTGCCGACCAGCTAATTTTTTTTTAATTTTTTTAATTTTATTTTTTCTTTGAAAAAGACAAAACAACACATACAGAACAAGAGCAAGGAGTGGAAAAAAGAAAAAAAAAACAATTTCATCAAGCATGTCGTTTCGTTACAAGTTTTTGTGCAACGGTTTTTACAATTAGGAATAAAGTCACTGATTATCCATTAAACATAGTTAAATATTTCATTGAGCATTGTGTGTTCAAGTTACCATTAGCCGACCAGCTAAATTTTGATCATGTGACCATGGGGATGCTGCAACGGTTGTAAGTGTGAAAAAGAACCATAAGTCACTTTTTCAGGGCCATCGTAACTTTGAATGGCCACTAAATGAATGTCTGTAAGGCAATGTCTATTTGTAGTGCCTTCTACTAGTCAGTAGCTAATACAGGCTCTAAAACAGGGGTGTCCAAACTTGGGAACTTTTAGACTTGTGGACTTCAACTCCCAAAATTCCCCAACCAGCCATTCAGTTGAAGTTCACAAATCTTAAAGTTCCCACGTTTGAAGACACCCATGCTCTAAAGCTATATAGGTTTCCTCTCCTTAAGAGGAGGTGATTCTGATGCATGTAGCATGTGGCCCACTCCAATAGCAATCCCCAAAACTATCTAGTTTGAGACAATATTAGAAAAAAGACGGCATGCCTGCATATCTTTTATAAACTTTAGTCCATGTATATTTCTCTAGACCAGATCAGCAACTTTAAAATGTGTGAACTTTAGGCCCAGTTTGCTCTAATGCAGAGGTGGTATTCAGCAGGTTCTGACTAGTTCTGGAGAATCAGTAGCGGAAATGTTGAGTAGTTCAGAGAACAGGTAAATATCACCTCTGACTGGCCCCGCCCCCATCTATTCTCTGCCTCCCAAGTCCCAGCTGATCAGGAGGGAATGGGGATTTTGCAGTAACCTTCCCCTGGAGTGGGGCGGGGATGGAGGTTTTACAGTATCCTTCCCCTGTCACGCCCACCAAGCCATGCCTACAGAACCAGTAGTAAAAAATTTTGAATCCCACCATTGGTCTAATAGTTAAGGCATCAAGCTTGAAACCAGGAGACTGTGAGTTCTAGTCCCTCCTTGAGCATGAAAGCAAACTGGGTGACTTTGGGCCAATCACCATTAGGCAATGAGTTCTAATCCCACTTTAGGCATGAAAGCCAACTGGGTGACTTTGGGCCAATCACCATTAGGCAATGAGTTCTAATCCCACCTTAGCCATGAAAGCCAACTGGATGACTTTGGACCAATCATCATTAGGCAATGAGTTCTAATCCCACCTTAGCCATGAAAGCCAACTGGATGACTTTGGACCAATCACCATTAGGCAATGAGTTCTAATCCCACCTTAGCCATGAAAGCCAACTGGATGACTTTGGACCAATCATCATTAGGCAATGAGTTCTAATCCCACCTTAGCCATGAAAGCCAACTGGATGACTTTGGACCAATCATCATTAGGCAATGAGTTCTAATCCCACCTTAGCCATGAAAGCCAACTGGATGACTTTGGGCCAGTCACTCTCTCATCTCATCTCATCTCATCGAATTGTGGTTGTGGGGAAAATAGAAGGAGGAAATAAATATAGATATGATCACTGTGTTATTTGTAAATAGTAGATTCACATTATGGGACAGAGGAGCAGCATAAAAATGTAATAAATAAAAATAAGAAAGGTAGGATTTTTTTTTTTACAAAAATCTAAGTTCCCAGTATTTCTCCACGTATCTTAGAGCGATTCAGGTTGTTCTGGATATTGGGTTAAATGTGGAAACAAAAGCCTTTGTTGTGTGCAACGAAGATGGAGGATTAGACTCAGAGCTGCCTAGTGTCTGCAAATCCGGCCTTCATTTGTGAGGTCAGTCAACTGCAGAAGAACGGGGTTAAAATAGTTTGACTCCCTCTTCTTTGTGGCAACCCCTGAGATATTGGAACACTGCTATCAAGGACTAGGGGAGACACGATAGCAGTGTTCCAATGTCTCAGGGGTTGCCACAAAGAAGAGGGAGTCAAACTATTCTCCAAGGCACCTGAGGGTAGAACAAGAAGCAATGGGTGGAAACTAATCAAGGAGAGAAACAACTTAGAACTGAGGAGAAACTTCCTGACAGTTAGAACAATTAATCAGTGGAACAGCTTGCCTCCAGAAGTTGTGAATGCCCCAACACTGGAAGTCTTTAAGAAGATGTTGGATAGCCATTTGTCTGAAACGCTATAGGGTTTCCTGCCTAGGCAGGGGGTTGGACTAGAAGGCCTCCAAGGTCCCTTCCAACTCTACTATTGTATTGCATTGTATTGTATTGTAAAAAAAAAAAACATTAATTTTACTATTCCACATGCTGTGTTTCATAATGTTATCCTGAGGACATATATCTTTTTTTCAGTTGGGTTAATTAGATGCAGTGGGTAACCAGTTCTCTGCCCTAATGACCAGCTGGGTAGGCGGGGCTCGGTGGTCATGTGACTGGTTGGGCGTGGCCCACTCAACGTCACTCACATCGATGGGTGCTTCGTCTTAGCTGTTACAATGTCATAAGTACTCCCAACACCAAGAGTAGTTGCATTGTTTCCTCTTATACTGCAATAACATTTCACCTGCACAGACATCAGAGGTGGGATTCAAATAATTTAACAACCGATTCTTTACCCTAATGACCAGCTGGGTAGGTGTGGCTCGGTGATCATGTGACCCTGTGGGCATGGTCAACTCAATGTCACTCACGCCGATGGGTGCTTCGTCTTAGCTGTTACAATGTAATAAGGGTTAACCGGAGAGGCAGTTTCTGTAAGCAGGGCAATAAAGATGAGGCTAGAAACAACACCAGAATGTTTCCTTCCTGACTTCCTTACAGGATTAGCCCTGTAAAGTGAAAAAAAAAAGGAGATTTCTTCCAACAACCCCTTCCTCCAAACTGTTTAGAAGGTTAACAACCGGTTCTCCTGAATAGGTGCAAACTGGCTGGATCCCACCACTGGTTAGATGGTGTAACAATGGAAATTCTATTGATGAAAAAGAATTATCCTTTCATTTCATCCTCAATACTCTCCTTCGCTATATGTTTTGTACCTTTGAATATTGTTGGTTCTTGATGATGATCTGAATTAATCCCTGCAGTTTTCTTGGCAAGGTTTGGAAAGGTTTTGCCATTGCCACCTTCCTAGGACTGAGAGAGAATGACTGGCCCTAGGTCCCGTTGCTGGCTTCATGTCTAGGGTGGGACTAGAACTCATGATCTCCCAGTTTCTAGACTGGCTTTCAATCATCTTCATATAATTCAGCAAAACTGAATTATTTCTTATAGATATTTTCTTCCTTTCCGCAATAAATCCTCAAGAGATCAGGCATAACAACAGAATTATTAGAAAATTTATTTGTTATGCTCAATTTGAATTTTTCCTTTTTATATTTATTATGTCCATTTATATTTTAAAAGATCCCACACACACAATTATCTCCTCTCTTCAAATAGTTAAAGACCAATCCCAGTCAAAAAGTAGTTAAACATTAACAAAAGGTAACGTTTGCTTCAAGGAATCATTTAAGCAAGATGGATGTTATAGAAATGTGATGAATGAATGAATGAATGAATGAATGAATGAATGAATGAGTGAGTGAGTGAGTGAGTGAGTGAGTGAGTAAATGAGCAAGTGAATGAATGATGGCTGCTGCAGGATTTTGCAGGAGGCTGTCCAGGCCAAAAATGGGTTGTACGGAAGGGCCAGCCTCCCAGCTGATTGACGTGGCCAGTCCATTCACTGCCTCCTAGATGGTTAGTGAGGCTCCCAGTCACACCCCTGCAGCCTCTTCACCCTGAACGACAACCTCAGTGGGTGGGGCGGGGCCAGCATCAACCGGTTCACCAAACTATGCAAAAAATTAACAAGTGGTTTGGTTGAACCGGTGAAAAATGGCTGAATCCCACCATTGTTCATGAGTCATTGTTCAATCAGTAATCAATACAGTTGCCCCATCTCCTTTTCTATGCTGTTTGCCATCGGCCTGAACTCTTAGCCAAATTCATTGAAAAGAAAACAATTTGTGGGTTGCAAGAATTCCAGCCACTGAATCATTGCCTGTCTTGGACTAATGTATCCCAATATATCCCAATATATACTAAACTGCATTTTCATTTTCTTTCTAATTTCTCTCTTCTCTCTGAGTTAATAGCTATTTTACAAAGAAACATTAATTGTATATATAGCGATGGGGAAAGGCAAGAAAAAAGGATGAATAGCAACAAGATGGATAGCAATAGCAATAGCACTTAGACTTATATACCTCTTCACAATGATTTACAGTCCTCTCTAAGCGGTTTATAGAGTCAGCCTATTGCCCCCAATGATTTGGGTCCTCATTTTATCCACCTTGGAAGGATGGAAGGCTGAGTCAACCTTGAGCTTGGTGAGATTTGAACTGCCAAATTGCAGGCAGCCGGCAGTCAGCAGAAGTAATTGCAGTACTGCACTCTAACCACTGTGCCACTGTGGCTCATGTATCCAGTTATAATGGGGATTGGTGCAAAGAGGTGAAAGGCCAGTGAGGAACAGATTGTCCTGGAGAAAATCTATGTGGTCACTAACAATTGACATCAACTTGGTAATTGATAATCATTCAACATGAAAACCTAAATCTCTAAAAAATGTTTAAATGTTGGGAAGGATGGAAAGGAAGAGAAGAAGATGACGAGTGGCAGGGAGGGATGTACTCACTTATAGTGGTGATTTGGTCTTGGAAGACCAGGTTAAGGATAGATATTTTGGAGAAAATCTGCTTAAAGGTAGTCCTTGATTTACAATCATTTATTTAGTAGACTGTTTGAAGTCACAGCAATATTGAAAAAGTGACCTGACTATTTTTCGTGTAACCATTGCAGTATTTCCATAGTCACGTAACCAAATCTCGGACACTTGGCAACTGGCATGTATTTATGACAGTTGCACTGTCACAAGGTCATGTGATCACCATGTGATCATCATGAGCCACGGTGGCGCAGTGATTAGAGTGCAGTACTGCAGGCTATGTCTGCTGACTGCCGGCTGACTGCAATTTGGCAGTTCATATCTCACCGGCTCAAGGTTGACTCAACCTCCCATCCTTCCAAGTTTGGTAAAATGAGGACTCAGATTGTTGGGGGCAATAGGCTGGCTCTGTAAACCGCTTAGAAAGGGCTGTACAGCACTGTGAAGTGGTATATAAGACTAAGTGCTATTGCTATTTGTGATCTTTCTAATGGGCTTTCAACAAGCAATGTCAACATGGGAAGCTGGCTTCACGTAACAAATACGTAACAGCTGCAGTCATTTTCTTAACAACTGTTAACAAAAAAAGGTGGTAAAATGGGGCAAAACGCATTTAACAACAGCCTTGCTTAGCAATGGAAATTTTGGGCTCAGTTGTGGTCATAAGATGAGGACTATCTGTATGTGACCACTAAGAGGCAACAATGACTTCATGGCACATAATAAAAATAATCACTGGTTAATAGAATATGAATATATTTTAAACACATTACGGCAGTATTTATTTGAAAGCTTGTTTTACTGCCATAATCTAAAACGATTAAATACAGCTATCTCTCTGCATGACTGACTTCATTGCAAAGAAGCTTTTCAGAGTCCAGAAATAATACAATACAACAAAAGAAAAAAGAAAAAGGAAAATAATTGAGAATAAGCAGTGAAAAGAATAGTTACCATCAGGAGTGTCTCTTCGGTGAAGAACATTTTTAAAATAGTGGGCTTTTCATAGTACAGTTATCACTTTTATTCAGCATTGACATGAGAGCCCTGATTCATTTTTAAAAAAATATTTCACAGGTTAAATAAATTTGTATTCTTAATTATTTTAGTATAAAAAACAGTAATAGGAGCCCGTAACAAGTAAACATGCTATGCTGCCCAGAACCTTTCATTGTGAAACGGATAGCTATATAAATTTGATTAATTAATTAAAAAATAAAATAAAAGCAATAACATAGGCCCTGAAATATAGGTGGAAAAATGCTTCTGCCATGCAACTAACCAATACTAAGAAAAAATGTGCTGAGATACATGAGCCTAATAAAACAATGATCATTTATTCGCAAAGCTGCTTTTTTGTTTTAAAAAAAGAAGCCCTGTTTAGCATTCTTATAACCACTTATAAGAATTAGCCATTTGCTTTATTTACTAAATTTATAGTCTCTCTTTCCACTGAAAGCTATTGAAAGTTGCTGAAGTTTTCTTTTAAAGACAAGTATGAAAAAAATTAACTAAATCTGGGAAATGAAGAATTCATCCAGCACAGAAGACTTCTTCCCAAAGCTGTAGATCTGAGATGAGTTTCCCCAATCAATTCACAGTGAGGAATGAGATAAGTTAAAGGCAAACCATAAATCAGACAACTCTCTAAAGCAGCGATGGCGAACCTTTTTTGGCTCGCGTGCCACAATTGGGGGGAGCGCAGGGGGGTCGTGTGTGGGCATGCCACACCCATAATGCAATGTGTGACCCCCCCAGTGCGCATGCGCGCACTACAGCCACACACCCCTTTTTACATGCTTTTTTCACCCTCCCCAGGCTCCAGAGGCTTTATAGGAGCCTGGGGAGGGCGAAAAGAGCCTCCCCCGCCCCCCCGGAGGCCCTCCGGAGTCTTCAGGGATCGTCCGGAGGCTTCTCTGAAGCCTTCGGAACGCTTAAAATGGGGCGCTTAAAAAGACCCTCCGAGCAAACCAGAAGTGACTTCCGGTTTGCTCGGAGGGTCATTTTAAGCGTTCCGAAGGCTTCAGGGAAGCCTCCAAACAGTCCCTGAAGCCTCCGAAGGGCCTCTGGGGGGGCGGGGGAGGCTCTTTTCGCCCTCCCCAGGCTCATATAAAGCCTCTGGAGCCTCGAGAGGACGAAAAAATGGCTTTTAAAAACTGTGAACTCAGCTGGCCAGCACGCGCATGCGTGCTGCCCAGCTGACAGGGCAGCACCTCGCGTGCCCTGACAAATGGCTCCGCGTGCCACCTGTGGCACGCATGCCATAGGTTCGCCATCACTCACCTGTTTCAATCAGCTGGCCTGGCACTCTCTTAGTTTTGTCTCCCGGGGATATTTCAATTGGGTTTGGGTATTTTAATTGGGGATGTTTTTTAGGGTTTCTATAGTATATTTATTTCTTGTACAGCCCTATCTCCTCCATCCAAATGTTTAGTATTTAATTGTTTTATATTATTGTATTTTATCTGCATTTTATTTGACTGTACACCGCCCCGAGTCCCTTTTTGGGAGAGGGGGCGGTTTAGAAATCCAAGAAATAAATAAATAAATAAACTGCTCTAAAGCAATACAATAGAAATTGATACCACCAGCTACTATAGCTGAGATAGTTAAAAAGAGAATTGCTGTTGACTAGGGCTGGATTAGAAAAGCACAATGTGATTTCCGGCATTTAGGTGGCACCCCATCAGAAATACCTTAAGAGAGACGTTTCTCTGTGTCCCAACGTCACTAAACACCACTCTCCTCAGCTGTGGTATGATTTATTTGAAGAACCATCTTTTCCCAGTTATATTTCTCTAACCCACCAGATAAGGATGCTAGGGATGTTATGGGTCCCCTCTTTTAGGGAGGTCTGTCTGCTAGGATGCAGTGGCTCCGTGGCTAAAACACTGAGTTTGTCAATCAGAAAGGTCGGCAGTTTGGCGGTTCGAATCCCTAGCGCCGCATAATGGAGTGAGCTCCCATTACTTGTCCCAGCTTCTGCCAATTTAGCAGTTTGAAAGCATGTAAAAATGCAAGTAGAAAATTAGGAACTACCTTTGGTGGGAAGGTAACAGTATTCCATGCGCCTTTGGCATTTAGTCATGCCAGCTACATGACCATGGAGACATCTTCGGGCAGCGCTGGCTCTTCGGCTTTGAAATGGAGATGAGCACTGCCCCCTAGAGTCGGGAATGACTAGCACATATGTGCAAGGGGACTTTTTACCTTATCTGCTAGGATCAAAAAAAAGGACCTTCTCTGTAGTGACTCTCTCCCTGTGGGACATCATCCCTGTTGAAATAAGATTAGCTTCCAGTTTGACATGCTTATCAAAGGTCTTGAAGACATGGTTTTGCCAACAGACCTGGGACATCCTTCGGATGATAGGGAGCCGATCAAGTGATTTGATTGTTGTCACTGGGGGGGGGGGGTGGAGTAAGGATTTATTGGGTGTTGTGTTGGAGCTTTATTTCTGTGAGCTGCCCAGAGTCACTATGAGTTGGGTGACCATATAAATCTTCTAAATAAATAAACATTACAAGGAAAGATCAGTTTGGTTTAAGTGCTTGACCATATTTGCTCCATGTCACATTTTGCCACTTACATATCAACCAATGTGGAATTAATTCTTTTATTTCTGTGCAACCTACAGACAGAATCTTGCCAGACTGAAGCAATTATCTGCAATATCTATAGATGATATTCTGTGACCTGTGAGAGAGGGTCTGATTTGCTCTTTTCTTGCCCACAAGACACTCCAAGCTCCACTGTCTCTTTGCCCTCTGGGAAAGACCCACTTCCTCCTGTAACCCTGGACTAAAATTCACCACGTTAAATCTGGATCTGCACCTATTCCTCCTCCTTCTCTTTTGTTTCTGCTCTTCCTCTTGCTTTTCAAGTTTGTTTTCTTTACTGTAGAAGATGAATTCCACTTCTGAGTCCAAGAGAAAGTCATCCAGTCATGTTTTGATTTTACAGAAATGTTTGTCTGCAGACAAAAACTGCAGAAAGAACAGGAAAATTCCGTATAGTGGTCATAGGCAAGTAAATGTTGCTGGTTTGCCATCCTAAAAAACAGGCACCCAATGAATCTACCAGTGGCTGAGCAAGATTTTGTATGTCCGTGTGTGCGTGTGTGTTTGTACATTAGGAAGTACAATAGACTTTACTCTATTACAAAGTTACATAGTGGATTAAGTAGGTCAAAGTCATTATTTTTCAGAATGTAAAGCATAGACTTAATACTATTTCAGTCTTGCATTCACTGTAGCGCTGTCATCCTTTTCTGGATAAATGAGACAGGAAACACGATTAGATAATAACATTCTTCTTACAAACTCAAGGTCATCTTCGTCTCTGCACCTGCCGGAACTGGATGGGAGGAATCTGTCTTCAAGGCAGTGGGAGATTGGACCATGTGATGGACTTGTGGGTGTGGGGGCAGGATCTTGAACTTTCAACTGAGTGGGGAAAACCTGGAAGCTTTCAGATTCGGGTTTTCCCAGATGTGCCAATAATTTTAATAAATTGGAACTTTGAGGAATCTTTTGCCTTCGACTCTGATTTAATTTTGGGTGCTATTTGGAACACTGACATTAAGTATGTTGTATTTTCTGTTCATAAATATTTCCATTTATGGAAATACAAATCTTAGCTGGTGTCAGGCCTGCAGAGGTTCTTTTTAGGATCTTTGGCCTGCCACACTTTCTTATAATCTCCTATGTGTTTCATTAGTGTAGTAGTTAGGAGGGGGGAATAGAAAGGAGTAGGATTGTGGAATGTATTGTTTTGATTCTTCCTAGAAGCTCAAGGTCATCTTTTGTCTCTGCACCTCGACACCTGACCAGAAGCAGAGGGGTGTAGATGCCAGCGTGGAAGGTGATGATTGGAACATGTGATGAATTATGGGGTGTGGGGATAGATCATGAACTTTCAACTGGGTGAACTCTGAGGATGTAAATCAGAGTTGAAATTTTATAGCACAATGCCAACATGCCTGTATTATTAAATTGGAACTTTAAGGATGATTCTGTTCTGGACTCTGATTTACTTTTGCATGGTATTTGGAATGCTGACAGCTGGTTAATTGGTACCAGTAATCCGTAGCTAACTTGTTATGAGTCTCGTTACCTTGCCATATAAGGGTGCGATTTTGTTGGTTTGTCCATTGCAGACACGTGGATGAAAAGTTTCCATTCTGTACCAGAGCCAATTCAAGGTGTGTGTGTTTTCCCCACTTCTGCAGTTATTATTTTCCTGGCAAAATGAAGGGATGTTTTTTTTGTAAAATATAGATGACAGGTCAGGTATGATGAACAAGAAAGTTAAGTGTTTAAGCAGTTTGATGGGGACACTAGAAAGATTAATGGGTTTTACACAACCATTATAGAGAAATGGATTAGATATGTAAGTGAAGAGAACCTGCCCCACATCATGGAGATTGGTGATGAAGGAGACTTTAGAAGGAGGAGAATGTGATGGATGGGAATGGCATTTAATAGTCTTTAGGGAACTTGGCCCCGAATGGTATTAGCAATCCAAAAAGCATGAGGCTGAATCTTCATAAGTATCTTCTTCATGGAATGTTGTTCTCTCCATTTTAAAGGGAGCCTGCAGAGGAAGTTCCAACAGACAATAATAGAAGCGGCAATTCCATAAACCTGTTTGCATTTAAATCATAGAGTAGATAGGAAAGATGACGCTTTTGCTTTCGTTACCTTACAAAGGACAGGAATTAAACTACAGCCAGCTTTTAAAGATTCCAATTTAAACTGTGCTTTTAAAGATAGCAATTTAAATTGTGCTTTTTAAAGATAACGGTTTAACATACTCTTAAAAGCTTATGCAGGTATAAATAGCATGTTTTGATTATTTGCCTATAGGGTTAAAAACAGTTGTCAGTCACGACAGTGAGAAATGCTGTGTGGTGCTTCAGATTCCAGGAAAAAGTGTTTCAGAGCAAATGGAGGTACTCATATAGTCCCTGTTAGGTCTTTTGGTGCCTTTTCCTGAGATCATAATTGCAGCTATTGCTGTAAAAGATCTTTAAAAAGTTTCTGATCCTGGCATCCCAAAACTGAACAGCCTTTGCAACAAATTTGGTAAGGATGTTCAAAATCGGAAACAATAGCATTAAGTGTCATTTAATCAGCTGATTGGAACTATATTTACAGCAGACAAAAGGAAGTATGTATATCTTCCCAAGGGTGGTGTTTTTTTTTCAAAAGGCAATTGAACTTTTGTTGTTGTTGTTTGGCTTCAAGTTGTTTTACTTCTCATTTAAGAAGCTTCTTCAGTTCTGAATGATGGTGAAAAATGGAAGGATTCATATTCCTTGCAGTCATCTGATCGTTAGCACTCTTTCTGAGAGTCGTTGAGGCCACTTGGAGCCTTTATCTGTACCCTCAGGGTCACATGAATAGTGCAAATGGGTGTGGAAACTTCTTGGAATGGCTGAAAGGACTGTGTTGTAAACAGGAGATGGGTGATCTCATTTCACATAGAACATATTTAACCTCTGGAACTCTTCAGCCAAAGAAGAATTGGATAGATTCATGGAAGACAAGTCTTTCAAAAACTGATGAGTCTGGAAGATTCATTGTTGTCCCTTATTGGGGTCCCATGGCCCCAGTTGACCATGAGCTGCAGCAGGAAAGGGTTATGTCTTCCTGTCATTTCTCAGTGTTGAGAAATAGAATGGATGTCAAGCTGGATCTTGACCAGTGGTGAAATTCATTTTTTTTAATACCAGTTATGTGGGCGTGGCTTGGTGGGTGTGGTTTGGTTTGGTGGGTGTGGCTTGGGAGCATGGCAGGGGAAAGATACTGCAAAATCTCCATTTCCACCCCAGTCTGGGGCGAGCCAGAGTTAGCATTTGCCGATTCTCTGAACTACTCAAATTTTCTGCTACCGATTATCCAAACTACTCAAAATTTCCACTTAGTTCTCCAGAATCTGTCAGAACCTGCTGGATTTCACCTCTGATCTTGACCCAATCCAGCAGTATTTCATATTCTTATGAAGGCATCAATGATTTCAATGGATGGGATTTTAAAAAAAAACCATTCAATATGCTGTCTGTGATTGCATGGTTCTCCCTTCAGTGAATTCATGATTGAAACCTTGCTCTATTTTTACATGCACGTTTACCTTTTTCTCCCTATGTTGAAAGTGTGAATGAATGTTGAGGAGTTGTAAGGTGCCAAAGATGAAGTTTGGGGTGTAGATTTCCAACTGATTAATTGGGATTTTCTTCCCACTTTTCTATATTCGCTTTTATTGGCTTGGTAGAAAAGAGGGAATTCCCAGCTTGAGTCAGAGAGTTATCAAAGAAAAAAATAACAAAAGTGTTACTCAGGGCCATATTAAAGAGCTCGCTTTGATGTTCCTGACAGCTGTGACTAACACTAATGATTTTTGTGAGAAGTTCTTTCACACTTATAAATATGTTCCAGCACTTCTCTCTCTGTGTCACAACTTCTATTACCATGTAGAGGAGCAATGTATGATGATTGCTTTTAATACTCAATCTGTCATGTGCTAAAAGCTTAAGCCACCAAGTAGGCTTATGTCTCACATGTGTGGGTGTCTGGCTAAAGGAAACGTATTTTGCAAATTAAAATTTTTCACTATCTAAAAAGATCAGCAACTTGTTACAAATGTATACTGGTTCCCCCCTGGGCTCAGTCTTGTTAATCACCTCCTATGCAAATGTCTTGTACAGAAAACCTCTTGAAGCCACCCAAAATTTGATATTAACCTCTGTCCAGTGGTGGGATTCAGCCAATTCGTACCTATTTGGAAGAACCGGTTGTTCAGAGAACCAGTTGTTGGAAGAAATCTCCTTTTGTTTTTTCCCACTTTGCAGGGCTAATCCTGTAAGGGAGGCAGGAAGGAAACATTCTGGTGTTGTTTCTAGCCTCATCTTTATTGCCCTGCTTACAGAAACTGCCTCTCCGGTTAACCCTTATTACATTGTAACAGCTAAGACGAAGCACCCATTGGCTTGAGTGACATTGAATTGGCCTTGCCCACAGGGTCACATGATCACCAAGCCACACCCACCCAGCTGGTCATTAGGGCAAAGAACCTGTTGTTAAATTATTTGAATCCTACCTCTGATGTCTGTGCAGGTGAAAATGTTATTGCAGTATAAGAGGAAACAATGCAACTACTCTTGGTGTTGGGAGTACTTGACAGTAAATTACAGATCTCCTAATTCTTAGTGACTTAGCTTGATTCCTTGGCTAGGCTTAGACTCACACACAGGTTATTGTTGGTTAACTGAGAATCTTGAATTGACATTGGCATTGACATTTCAGGGCAACATATGGTGAACTGAAGGCAGCTTTGTGAAAGCAGTGCCAACAACTGTAGCAAAGGAAAAGCAAAACCCATCTATCCAGATAAAGAGGGGACACAGTAGCTCAATAGCTAAGATGTTGAGGTTGGCAGTTCAGTGGTTCGAATCCCTAGCGCGGCGTAACGGAGTGAGCTCCCATTACTTGTCCCAGCTTCTGCCAACCTAGCAGTTCCAAAGCATGTAAAAGCTCTTTGGTTTTGAAACGGAGATGACCGCCGCCCCCTAGAGTCAGGAATGACTAGCACACCTGTGTGGGGGAACCTTTACCTTTATCCAGATAAAGAGGACAGGAAATTGCCCATATGTGTTGCAGACATCTGTTTGTCATAAGGAAATTCCAGGACAGTAACTTTCCATGGGGTTCACTTCAATGGTGAGAAAAGTAAATGCACAGGGATAGCATAGTAAACCTGACTCAATAGTAGTAACTGTGAGAGGGATCTTGGAGTCCTACTGAACAATGACTTAAATATGAGCCAACACTGTGCAGCAGCTGCCAAAAATGCCAACACAGTCCTAGACTGCATTAACAGAGGAATAGAATCGAGATCATGTGGAATGTTAGTACAAGTTAATATAATTTTGGCTCACATAATACAAAAAAAGATGTGTAGACTCTAGAAAGAGTACAGAGCAGAGCAACAAAGATTATTTGGGGACTAGAGGCCAAAACATATCAAGAACGGTTGCAGGAACTGGGTATGTCTAGTTTAATGAAAAGGAGGACTAGGGGAGACATGGCAGCAGTGTTGCAATACCTCAGGGGCTGCCACCCTCCAAAGCACCTGAGGGCAGGCCAAGAAGCAATGGGTGGAAACTAATCAAGGAGGGAAGCAACCTAGAACTAAGGAGAAATTTCCTGACTGTGAGAACAATTAATCAGTGGAATCATTTGCCTCCAGAAGTTGTGGGTGCTCCAACGCTGGAAGTTTTTAAGAAGAGATTGAGCAAGCATTTGTTTGAAATGGTATAGGGTCTCCTGGGTGAGCCGGGGGGTGAGGGTGTTAACCTAGAATACCTGTAATGTCCATTCCAACTTTGTTATTGTTTTATTCAGTTCACTATTGGGAGTCAATGGGATTAGCCACCTTGCTCCTAATCATAGTGGAGACTTTTAAAGGAGTTCGCAAACTGCACTTTCTACTCACTTTTTGAAATTGCTCAATAACTACTTCTAAGCTATTAGTGACCTTTAGAGACATAAATTTGAAAACATTAGGTAAGTCTCTCTTCAATCCTGAAAGGGGAAAAAGCATGTTAATAATAATAATTTAAAGAATGTGAAATAAACAGCAGAAAGCTAAATAGGATTTTGTTCTTAAAGGTAAAAAGTAAATGTTCCCCTCGCACATATGGTATGTGCTAGTCGTTCCTGATTCTAGGGGGCAGTACTCATCTCTGCTTCAAAGCCGAAGAGACAACGCTGTCCGAAGACGTCTCCGTGGTCATGTGGCCAACATGACTAAATGCCGAAGGCACATGGAATGCTGTTAACTACCCACCAAAGGTGGTCCCTATTTTTTCTACGTGCATTTTTACATGCTTTTAAACTGCTAGGTTGGCAGAAGCTGGGAGAAGTAACGGGAGCTCACTCTATTATGCGACGTTAGGGATTTGAATCGCCGAACTGCCGACTTTTATGATCAACAAGCTCCGCATCTTAGCCACTGAGCCACCCCATTCCTTTGTAAGATTTTGATATTGCAAACTGACTAAGAGTCCAGATAAAATTTGAATATTTAAACTTTTACAATAAGATTTTGGAATTAATCATAAATAACAAACAACTTAATCTTCATTTGGTTTTTAAAAGACATAGCAAATGTAAGCAGTGTCATGATTTCAAAAACTGGACACTAGAGAGGACTAACAATTTAAAGTAAGAGAAAGACATACACACTTCTAAAATGATGCAAAATGTTATAACAATAAAAAAATATTGAAGGAGAGTTTACACTTGAGACTTCCCTCCCACTCATGAATTAATAGTTAGTGAATGTGATATTTGGTGGCTATGAATCTGAGTAACCATTGTATAGTTATAGGTAGTTCTAGGCTTATGACCATAATTGAGTCCAAAAAGTTATGTTGCTAAGTGATAAATTTGTTTAGTGAGTTTAGCTCCCTTTTATTTCACACACACACACAATATATATGTATGTATGTATGAAGTTTACAACCCCTGGTATGCCCAAATATGGGAGGAAGCATACTGCTTCCTTTCTCTGTCTATCGGCTCATCCCAAGAAACTATCCAGACAGAAAGCCATTATTTTTAATGTTGCCTTTGTTATTTGTGTTGCGTTTGTGCTAGTCTCCCTTTATTTCTTTATCAGCACAAACACAACACACACACACACACGTGTGTGTGTGTGTGTGTATGTTGTATTTGTGCTGATAAATAAATAAAGGGAGACTAGTATAGATCTATTTCAAGCTATTTAGCTCTCATCAGCTAGCCATACCCTTACTGGGAATTGAACCAGGGCTGTATTGCATATTAGGCTGATGTAATTGCCACTAAGCCACAGGCTCTCTTCCTTATCAGCTAGGCCAGGGAAATTCCTTATCAGCTAGGCCAGGGTATTTGTGTTACAACCCCTGGTACGCCCAAATATGGGAGGGAGCTCACTACTCCCTCTTTCTGTCATTCGGCTCATCACAGAGGACCATCCAGGCAGAAAACCATATTTTTATTTTTAATGTTGCCTTTTTATATTTGTGTTGTATTTGTGCTGATAAATAAATAAAGGGAGACTAGTATAGATCTATTTCAAGCTATTTAGCTATCATCAGCTAGCCATACCCTTACTGGGAATCAAACCAGGGCTGTATTGCATATTAGGCCGATGTAATTGCCACTAAGCCATATTTGGGCATACCAGGGGTTGTAACACAAATACATACCTATTTTCCTGGCCTAGCTGATAAGGAAGAGAGCCTGTGGCTTAGTGGCAATTACATCGGCCTAATATGCAATACAAGTCCCAGTGCTCAGAGAGTCGGTGGGGCGTGCATGGCCATTTTGTGTTCAGAGTGCGTTTCGAGTTTTCCATTCAAAAATGGCTGCTGGAATGCCGCCCTGAGCTCTGGGCTGGATGTACTTGCTGGATTGCTACGCTCTTTTGGTTGCCTAGTTGCCTTCCAATCCCACCCTTGTCACCAGTGTTAGATTGGGTAATAGATAGGCACACACAGGCTTAATGGTAACAACAGCTCTTATTTAAGTACAACAAGTGAGGACAATCCAGCGAAGGTTGTGTCTGACAGCAGCCCTTTTATGGGGAGTTGTCAGACCCTTTGATCAATAGGATTAAACCTCTGTTCCTGCCGGAACAGAGGACCTTGGTGGAAACCACTGTAGTTAGAACAAATATCTAACAAAATTGGAATCTTTTAGGTGAAAAAATAAACAATAAAAACATACAATAAAGATTGCATAAAGATATGCAACCTGGTGGTGGGATTCCAATTTTTTTTCTACCGGTTCTATGAGAGAGCCCCACTCGAAAGATGGTGTCAGCGCTGGGCTGAGCTGCTTTTTAGCTTAGCTGAGGCATGACAATCCCCTCTGCTGCATGAATTAGCTGAGCTAAAAAACAAGGGAATCTAGGACAGGAAATGACAGGGGCGGGAGGGCAGGGCCAACCAGAGGTGGTATTTGCTAGTTCTCCGAACTACTCAAAATTTCTGCTACTGGTTCGCTGGAATCAGTCTGAACCGGCTGAATACCATCTCTGCTGCAACCTTAAACTAATATTTTGTTGAAGCACCTTCTGATTTGATGACAGCATTCAGTCCTTTGCGGTAGGAGCCTATAAGCCTGGCACCTCTTGCCTTAGGAATCTTTGCCCGTTCTTTCTTCCAAAAATGCTCCAAATCTGTCAGATTGAGAGGACATTTTTTTTATGCCTCTTCAAGTCACCCGCATATTTTCAATTGCTATTTTTTTTCCTCCTAAAAGATTTCAATTTGCTTTTCACTTGAACTGTACAGCTTTAATGTTATATTAAAGTGGGAGAAAATAAATATGAAATCTTGGAAGTCTGATTTGTTTTACACCTCAAAAACCTGAGGTTTTAATAGGGGTGTGTAGAGATTTCTATATCCACTATGTGTGAGATTTTAGAGATCAAATGTTTTATTTTTAATTGAGTAGTTTAATTTTGGGGAATTATGAGCAACCTCTATGCCATTGTAGATATTACAAAAAGCAATACAGATTAATAGATTTGGAAGGTAACTTGCAGGTATTCTGGTCCAACCCCTGCTCAAGCAAAAGACCATATACCATTTCAGACAAGTGGCTATCCAGTCTTTTCTTAAAAATCACCACTGATGAAGCACCCACAGTTTCTGAAGACAAGCCCTTCCACTGATTAATTGTTGTCAGTGAGAAGAAATTTATCTTTAATTCTAGGTTGGATCTTTCTTGATTAGTTTCCATCTGTTGGCAGCCCCTCAAATATTGGAACACTGCTATCACATGACCCTTGCTCATTTGTTTTCTCTAGATTAGCCACACCCAATTCCTCCAATTGTTCTTCATATATTTTAACCTCTAGCCCCCTAGTTATCTTTGTTGTTCTTCTTCGCACTCTTTCCAGAGTCTCAACATCTCTTTTATAATGTGACCACAACTGGATTCCAAATGCGATCTTACTAAGGCCTTATAAGGAGGCACTAATATTTCATATGAACTTGACGCTACCCCTCTGTTAATACAACCAAGGATTACATTAGCTTTATTGGTTGCTGCAGCACATTGCTGACTCATATTTAAGTAATTGTCCAGTAGGACTCCAAGATCCCTCTCACAGTTACTACTATTGAGCCAGGTTTCATCTCAACTGAGTGTCTCGCGGTCAGTTTGTACTGTAGTAATATTTGTTTTAATTTTTAAGCCTACTACGTATATCGGATGCAGCATTGCCAGGTTTTTTTAAAATTAATGCTTAGAGATATGCTTGTTTTTTCTCAAGTAACAAATAAGAGGAAATTTCTGATCTACCTGCATTGTGTAGTACATCACAACACACGGAAAACCGGAAACACTGAGCACAATATTTATTGTAGTTTTTGTGTGTTGCTGCACTATACTTTTTGGTTATAATTTTTTCAGTGATGTCTCCTGACCCATAATACTGCAGCTCTCTTATCATTTTGAGGAGAGTAGAAAATATTCCTAGTTCTAAACACCAGACTTCTCATGTTTTGCAGGAGAATATTTGGAGGAAACTGGGATGATTTTGTTTTTCTTCTATTCAGTCATGTCTTATTGTCAGAGACTTCCTTGACAAGTTCCTGAAATTTACTTTGCAAAGTGTTTTTAGAAGCAGCTTGCCATTGCCTCCTTCCTAGGGCAGAGAGAGGGGGGGCTGGCTAGTCATCCAGCTAGTTTTGTGCCCAAAGCCGGACTAGAACTCACTATTCCCCTATTTGTAATCTGATACCTTAACTACGACACAAAACTGGCTCCTTTATTTTGTATGTATTAATCTATTTATATAAAAGCCAAATACCATTTACTCATCATGAAATCTCCAGAACCCTAAAGTCTACAAACTTGAAATTGGGCGTGTATGTTCTTCTTGGCTTCTAGGTGCTTGCTAGGAAATGATTTTTCAAAATGACCATCAGATCATTAGTGTTTCTTATACAGTATTTAACACACTGATGCTAAGGAGTTCTACTCCCCCTCCCCACCTGAAAAGAACTCTGTTCCAACTTCCAGTTTCCTCATATTCCATTACCTGTTCAAACTGGCAGACATTCCAGTCCTTCATTCAGCAGCGGTCTGGGGCTCTTTATAGTACTAAACATCGGCACCTCACCAAAATGTCTACACCTTCCACCAATGGAACTGCTTCCAGACTCAAGGCGGCAGGAGCGATATTCCCTTATGTATTTCAATCACTGCCCCCCACTGAGCAAACGGATTGAACCCAAGTGAAACAGATTTCTCCTGCATTGCCTGATCACATAGTTTCATCACGAAGCACAGGAATCCAGCTAGTAATATAATAAAATTATCTCTTAAAAATAAGCATACCGGTTTATTGTATAAACTTGTTAATGTCCGGTTGAACTTTCTTCCAGATTCAAAGCATTGGAAAGTCAGTGATTTATTGCAATATGATTCAAGCCAGAGTGTGTAATTTCACAATTCTCCATACAAATATATGTCATGACCAATCAGTTTTTGCACTGTCTTGCAAGTCTTTGATGTTGCAGTAGAAAAGGACATTTTGTTTTGTTTTGTTTTTAATGTATTTCGTTCTGTCTGGTGGATTGGAAATTCTGGAAGAGCTGTCTGATGTCTGAATAATGCTGAACTTCAGTCATTTAGATCGCGGTTTAAAATATCTCATTTTTCAAAATATTCTGATTCTCTTGCATTCTGCTTGCCATTCAGCAAAATCAGATTATTTCAGATTCTATTTGACTTTCCATTTCAATATAGTAAATTAGATTCAGTGATTTGGATTAAATCTCCAAATCAAAACTTCACACAGCCCCAGTCTCTTTATTGTGTATACAAGTCATGCATATTTAATTGCCTTAAATGGTTGATGTCCACATAAAAAGAAGATCAAAATAGGTGTGATTAAACCACATCAAATAGCACAGGTTGTTGTTGAGTGGGTTGCTTTTTTTGTTTTTTGTTTTGCTAAAGCTCTCTTTTTTATTTGGGTACCAAGTTGGGCTGTTTTTCATTTTTAATAAGTGCTAAACAAACAGTAAAATTTTACTTTGTTTTCACTTGCCATATTAACTAACAGTTGCTGTTCTAAATGTTCAGGAAAAGCACTAACTATAAATTTCTTTCATACATAAACATTTCTTTAAAACCTTGCTGTATGTCAGTAAGGTAAAAGAAAACGTTCCCCTCGCACATATGTGCTAGTTGTTCCCGACTCTAGGGGGCGGTGCTCATCTCCATTTCAAAGCCGAAGAGCCAGCACTGTCCAAAGACGTCTCCATGGTGATGTGGCCGGCATAACTGAAGGACGAAGGCACACAGAAGTCTGTTACCTTCCCACCAAAGTGGTTCCTATTTTTCTATTTGCATTTTTACGTGCTTTTGAACTGCTAGATTGGCAGAAGCTGGAACAAAAAACGGGAACTCACTCCATTATGCGGCTCTAGGCATTTGAACTGCCCAAACTGCAGAACTTTCTGATCGACAAGCTCAGAATCTTAGCCACCACATCCCTTATGTCTGTCAATACATAACCCCAAAGACCCTTTTAATTCTGAATTGCTCTACAGATAGTCCCTGACTTACAATACAGTTGAGCTCAAAATTTCAGTTGTTAAGTGAGTCATGAGCTATTTTAAGATCTTTTTGCAATAGTTACTAGGGGAGTCACTAAAGATGTTAAGTGAATTATGTGGTTGTTATGGAAATCTGGCTTTCCCCATTGTCTTTGCTTGTCAGAAGATGAGTAAAAATGCTGCAAATGACAATCCCACAACCCAGGGATGTTGCAACCATCGTAAATAGATGCCAGTTGCCAGACACCCAAAGTTTGATCATATGACTTCAGGGGTGGTGCAACAATCAAATGTGTGAAAAGTGATTGTAAGCCACTTTTTTTTCACTGCTGTTGAAACTTTGAACGTTCTTTAAATGAGGACTACCTCTGTTTTAATATTAACATAGTTACCTCTGGACAGCGGGATTGCAAAAGTTAGGAATAAGTCTAAACATTTCTCATTATAAAAGCATAGTGTTA
Source organism: Natrix helvetica (assembly GCF_964273705.1). Lineage (NCBI taxonomy): Eukaryota > Metazoa > Chordata > Lepidosauria > Squamata > Natricidae > Natrix > Natrix helvetica. The sequence continues at coordinate 132,645,931 of NC_138554.1, read as the reverse complement.
AGTCCCATCCCCCCATTGTAATTTGTTACTATGTAGTTGCTTTAGGAAGAACTGCATTTTTAAAGATGAAATATTTATAAATATAATAAATTAGCTTAACCTTGTTGCATATTTGAACTAGTTTGGATAACACAGTCACACATTTAAAATACAATACTATATCATACAATAGGAGAGTTGGAAGGGACCTTGGAGGTCTTCTAGTCCAACCCCTTGCCTAGGCAGGAAACCCTATACCATTTCAGACAAATGGCTAGCCAACATCTTCTTAAAGACTTCCAGTGTTGGGGCATTCACAACTTCTGGAGGCAACTTCTGTTCCACTGATTAATTGTTCTAACTGTCAGGAAATTTCTCCTCAGTTCTAAGTTGCTTCTCTCCTTGATTAGTTTCTACCCATTGCTTCTTGTTCTGCCCTTAGGTGCTTTGGAGAATAGTTTGATTCTCTTCTTTGTGGCAACTCCTGAGATATTGGAAGACCGCTAACATGTCTCCCCTAGTCCTTCTTTTCATGCATTTAATGCATAATGTTATTTTATTTTAAGTTTATTTTTGTAATCTGCAGTTAGTCTTTCAGATTTTGTCTGTTCACTAGATTTTTTTCATCCAAGAAATGAACATAACACGTAATTCGTTTCTGAGTTTGCTTGCTTTTAGGGGAGACATGTTAGCAGTGTTCCAGTATTTGAGGGGCTGCCACAAAGAAGAGGGAGTCAAAATATTCTCCAAGGCACCAGAGGGCATGAAACAAGAAACAAAGATTGGAAAGTAATGAAAGAGAGAAGCAACCTTCCTAACAGTGAGGACAATTAATCAATGGAATAGTTTGCCTTCAGAAATCATGGGCGCTCCTACGCCTGATGTTTTTAAGAAGAGTCTGGACAGTCACTTATCTAATATAGGTTCTCCTGCTTGGGCTGGACTAGAAGACCTCCAAAGTCCCTTCCAGCTCATTCTATTCTATTTTATGCTTGTCGGAAGCCAGCTGAGAAGCTGGGAATGGTGATCTCACAATGTCAGGATTCTGCAACTGTCATAAATATTTGCTGGATGCTCATTGCCCATATTCTGACTACATGATCGTGGTGATGCTATGGCAATTAATAAGGGTGAAGTATCATTTTAAGTCACTTTTTTGAGTACTGTTGTAATTTTGAACAGTCACGTAACAAAATGGTTGTAAATTGAGGATTACTGCACATGTGAATCCTTCAGTTTTAGTCCAACGCTTTGGGTCAATTCCTTTTTAGCCTAAAGGTTATGAAGAAAGGAAAGAGAGAGATAATTATAAAATAAATTTCATGTACCTCTTTGCTCAATTTTTCCACAGAGCAAGGATTTTATAATCCCTTTTAAAGACTTTTTGAGTAAGTTACTTAAGTATAGTATGAAATCATATGCAATATATGTTTTTGAGAAAAGTCTCAGCCTTCCAGCTTGGTCTTCCTATTTGCAAAAGATGTACCGTATTTGGGAAGAAAAAAACAGTGAGCTATCTAGTTTAGTCTTCCAGTTTGGGGGAAGGGGCAAGTTCTGAGCTTCCTGGAAAAAAATATTGTTGTGAGAAAAACAGGAGGAAGAAGGTGTGTTGCATGTCTTCATAGCCTTGTTTTATTTGTGAAAATAATGAAGGCAGGAAATAAACTGATAAATACATAAAGGTGTACATCTGCCATAAATCAAAATTATGTGCTTGGAGTACATCGTTTTCAGTAAGCACAAAATCAAATTATTCCAAAGTAACAGCAATGGAATTATTTCAGTTTGGTCAATTGTTGAAGTGATATAAATAGCCACTGTCAAAAATATGGTCATTTATTTAGACTCTACTGCATCATAATTTGAAAGAGGAAACAAGACGTACACCAGGCCAGTTTAGTTACAACCATTAATTTAAGCAAGCATTTGAAATTACAATCGGATTGAAAAAAGTAACTTGCAACCAGTCCTCACACTTATGACCATTGCGGCATTCCCATGGTCGCATGAGCAAAATCCAGGTGCCTGGCAGCTGACATGTATGGTCTATAATGTTGCAGGCCCTGTGATGCCATCTGTAATTTTCCCTGCCGGACTCCAACAAGCAAAGACAACGGGGATATTGTCTTTGCTTAATGACTGCACGATTCACTTACACAGTTGCAGAGATTTATTTAACAACTCTGGGGGGAAAATGATTGTAAAATAGTGAGTGATTCATTTAATTATCTTGCTTAATAACCGAAATTCTGGTCCCAATTATGCTATAAGTTGAGGACTACCTGTAATCTGGGTGTAATTTATATGGGATTCCAAAATTCTATAAAACAGCCTATGTGCCTCTGTGTGTGTGTGTGTGTGTGTGTGTGTGTGTGTGTATCAGAGATGGGTGGGTTGCTGCTGGTTTGGCCCGGTTTGGCCGAACCGGTAGTGGAATTCAGGGGCCTGGCTCTCAGAACTGGCAGCGACCCAGGCCTGCCACACCCCCAAACGGGTTCCCTCGCTGCCGCCTGGCAACCGCCATTTTGGATTTTAGTGACTGTAAAACATGTCCTAGAGCAAAAACCCTTCTGCTCATCGCTGGTTGCTCTCAAACACATTGCGCAAGATCAGAATTTGTTCTGAAGGAAGCCATCCTCAAGGGGAACGAAAACTATTACACTTAAATCTTCCCGAGGTTCAGTGCGTTCCTTGTTCGAGGGACAATTTGGAGCTATCTGAGCATACAAAAACTTTCTTTTATTTAAAAAAATTCATAAGTAAATCCATAAAACTATAGCTTTCCTCCTGGTGAATTCCTCTGAGCAGAATGAAAATTATCTAATAAAATTAGAGGCATTGAACCATCCAGGAAAAGAATTAGTTTAAGCAGTTAAATCAATGGGATGCTCCTCTTTCCTTGATGGTGACCATGTCAGTCTATAAGCAACTTAATTCTGTATACATTTGGCAACGAAGAAAATTGTGTGTGTCAGTAGTGGATTCAAATTTTTGTTACTACCAGTTCTGGGAGCGTGGCTTGGTGGGCATGGCAGGGGAAGGATCCTGCAAAATCCCCATTCCCTCCCCACCCCACCAACCTGCTTTCCAGCTCCATTCTCCTGTGCAGGGCAACAAAAGAAGACCCAGCTGTGACTCAGGAGGCAGAGAATGGATGGGAGTGGGGCCTGTCAGAGGTGACATTTGCCAGTTCTCCGAACTACTCAAAATTTCCACTAGTGGTTCGCCAGAACTGGTCAGAACTGGCTGAATACCACCTTTGGTGCAGTGGTGGGTTTCAACCAGTACACCCTAGTACAGGCGTACTGGTGCCTGCCGGGAGCACCAGGTACGATTCTGGTACGGTGCTCCCGAGGCCCACCTGCCCGTGTTCATTACCGGTATTTGAGTTGTTCAGTGCTTCCGCACATGGAGCGTATGACACCTGCGCGATGCTCCGCCGATCAGCTGGAGCATCACGGAGGCATCATGGAGCATGCGGTCGGTAAGTATGCATACCTGCGCTGCACACGTGTGCGTACACTCATGTGGTGGATTCCCGGCCCCATTGCACCATTTCAGTTGCAGCAGGATCTGGAACCCAGCACTGCTCTGGAGTGTTTGCATGTGTGCAACATGCGCACACGTACATGCACACATACTTTTGAGGCTTTCTTGACACCTAGCAACTGCCTTAACTACTCCTTGACAACATCTTTGGAAGTGGTTTTCCATTGTGTTCTTCCCGTGGTTGACAATAATTGACAGGCAGGTCTAGAACATATACTCTTGCAGTTTCTAGCCTGGTACCATAACCACTGGCTCTGTTCTGACTAGGCTTCCCAAGAGCATGAAGCTGACTCCTCATCCTGATAAAACCTCTTTTATTTAGGTTAAAGGGAATTCCTCTCCTGCAAAGTCCCGGAAAGCAATCTTTCATGAGATTCCACAACTACAGACCTTTATCAGGCTTGGAGAGTTGCAAGGCCGATATCTTCCAAACTCCATGCTGTAGCAGCAATTACTTGGCAAGAGATCAGGAACAGATCTTCACCCTAATAAATTGAACTAATTGTCTCCTGCAAACTCCCCTCCCCTTTCGCTCCTCTTTATTCCCTATGGGAGGGGCCATTCATCGTCCACCTGTGCCTTTACTCCCGAGTCAGCCCTTGTTCCTTAGCTGTTTCCTTCTTCTGGCAGCTCTGCACATGCGCACATCAGGAACAGGCTCCAGCTGTTCTTCTGCCCCACTCATCTCCAACTCTCTCCAATAGAGAGCCACAACTGGCTCTCTATCAACATCATTAAGCTGAAATGTTTAGGAATTCGGATCATATCACATAATCTTAGTCCTACATAATGGAGTAAAAAGCTTGGTAAAATGGAAGAAAGGAACTGCATGGAATAACATTTTCTCTATCATACGATTCTTAGATACCATTGGTACCAAAAGTTAGTCTGATTGGTTTACCTGTCTGATATTTAGTAAAAATGAAAAAGAAAGCCATCCTCTGTAACCAAGGAAATAAGACTCATATACTGTTTCATTATCGCATTTATTTATTTTTTGCTGACTATAGTTTGTATTTATGAATTCAGGAATTGTATTTTGAGAAACAGTAAAAAGGTGGCTTGAAATCTGAGGGTTTGTGCTGTGTTGGATCAGCTCTAGCACACCAGAGAACAAATGTTTCAATCAAGGTGGTAAAACCCCTGATTGGGTGTATTTGAAACTTGGCTTAAAAGAGAACTTGGCTGGGCAAAACCACATATAAATAGGGTGGTTTAGTGGTTAATTCTAGCATCTTGATGCATTCACTTCAGTGGGCAAAATGGGACCTTCAGGCTCCTACCCTTGGCTGTGCTTCCTTCTCCCGCCTCTAGCCAGCTAGCTTTCCTCCTCCACTGGCCCATCCTCGGCCATTCTTCCTGGCCAATGGTGGTACTGCTTGAGCTGTCATATTTTGGGTTTCGGTGAGGATTCTTAAAAGCATGTTATGGTTTCCAGTTGGCCTCTCCTGTTTGTTTGTTTATTTGTTTTTGTTGTTGTTAGTTGCAAAGTTGCAAAGTCCGACCTATCATGACCCCATGGACAACATTCCTCCAGGCCTTCCTGTCCTCTACCATCCCCTGGAGTCCCTTTAAGCTCAGACCTACTGCTTCATTGACTCCATCCAGCAACCACCTTCTCTGTCATCCCCTTCTTCTTTTACCCTCATCTTTCCCAGTATGAGGCTCTTCTCCAGGGAGTCCTTCCTTCTCATTAGGTGGCCAAAGTACTTGAGTTTCCTCTTCAGGATCTGGCCTTCGAAAGAGCAGTGAGGGTTGATCTCCTCTAGGACTGACCGGTTTGATCACCTTGCAGTCCAAGGGACTCAACGGAGTCTTCTCCAGCACCAGAATTCAAAGGCTTCCATTCTTTGGCACTCAGCCTTCCTTATGGCCCAACTTTCACAGCCATACATTTCAACTGGAAAAACCACAGAAAACCATCTCCTGTTTTACTGTGATGCAAATTGTGGAGAGAAGAATTGGGGGTGGGGGACCCAGTAACTGAAATTGTTTCTACAAAGACAATCATCCAGAATGACCCAACAATAGTGTATCTGAAACTAAAACCCATTATATAGTGATTTTCCTATTGATCAAGAGATATGGTGAACATATAGAAAGGTATTTTTTATGCTACACTGATGGCCAAGTGTCAAAAGTCAAAGAGTTTTGCAATATGTTTACTGGGAACGTCCATGGACAGGTTGGCTCAAGTTAATCACATGTTTCTATAGAATCTATCCAGTCCTTTTTTTTCCTTTGAAATTCATCCCGTAAGCATCCCTATGATTTGCATGGCTTACTTTTAAATTTTGAAATTTAATTTGCAAACATTAACATTTAGTTTTCTAGATCAAGAATATTATTTTTACCTACCCCACCTTTTAATGTTTTTATTTGACTTTATCTTTTCACATAGTTTCCTGTATTTTTAATATTTTTGGGGGGAACTTTGATACTATTTTGATCCAAAGATGACCTACCTACCTTCCTTCCTTTCTTCCTTCCTTCCTTCCCTCTCCCTTCCTTCCCTTCTTTAGTTTTCATATTTGACTTTAAGAGTACACTTTTAATCTCTTACAGATTTTTTGCTCAGGGAAAATAATACAATACAGATTGATTTAGGTTTGCAGCTGTTGAACTTTTTTTTTAAGTCCTAAAAATTGAAACTCTAAATCTAATAATCACTGCTATTTAAAATAAAAGTTTATTAAGCAAAGTTAGTTCTGGTTCTTAAAACAAGTTGAAAAATTGAAGATTATGTTAGTGATAGAGTATGTTTTGCATGATAAAATCCCTGAAGATGTTCCCTGAAAAAAATGCCTCAAGGAAATTTTCTCTGCTTCAGTAGCTAACTTAATTAAATTTATGATTTGATTAAATATACCTTTTATCTGTCAACATCACTAGACAGGTCCAATCAAGAAACAAGCTCCACAAGAAGACTAAAACTATATGTTATTGAATATAGATTATAATAACAGAATCCTGATTGTCCTTCCCTTCCTTCATATACTCCAATGAATCAGATAGGAATTTACAGTGACTTCTGATTATTATCTTGCTTGTAGACAGGTGTCTCTGAACTTGCTTCCAGATGTTTTATTACCCAGCGGTATAAGTATAGACAGGCAATCCCAGTTATACTAGCACTGATGATGTTGCATGGTTGGGTCATGAAACGTCTACAAGCAAGCAAGCAAGCAAGCTCAGAGAGCATCAAGGACTCTACAGTTTAACTAAAAGCTTGCAGATATTCTCTTCTATTGGAATGATTTTGCTTCTTAGAATTTAAACTTTTAACCATCTTTCCTTATGAAACAGTTCTTCTATATTTTTGTCAAGGTCCTCTGCCTTACATTCTACAGTAGATGAACTGACACTATGTATGTATGTATGTGTATGAATGTATATATGTATGTATATATATGTATGTATGCGTATGCATGTTTACACACACACACATACACACACACACATATGTATGTATGTGTGTGTGTGTATGTATGTATGTGTATGTATTGAGTTCCTACTGGCATTAGTACCTGTTTGTTTCCTGCGCAAGCCAGACGCATGCTGTGCATGGGTGCACAGTTCACTGTAAGTTGTTTTGCGCATGTGCAAAGACCATTAAAAACTAAAAAAATCCATGCCGGCAATGGCAGCGGAGACTGGGGAACCTTTTCAGGGGCGTGGCCAGCCTGGGTTGCTGCCGGTTTCTGCAATCCAGGCCAAATTACCACTAGTGGTTCGCCTGAACCGATGCGAACAGGTATAAACCCACCTCTGGTATGTATGTATGAATTTGTACCCCATCTTTTTATTTTACAAATAACTCAAGACAGTGAACATATCCAAACACACCTTCCTCCTCCTATTTCCCCCACAACACTAAACCTGTGAGGTGGGTTAGACAGAGAAAATAACTGTCCAAAGTCACCGAGCTGGATATGACAAAACTGGACTTGAACTCACAGCCTCCCACTTTCTAGTCTGATGCCTTAACCATTAGACCAAATTCGCTCTGGTTCATATGCACCCAAAACCTATACCACCTCTTTCCTTAACTTGTTTTCCAAACACACACACACACACACACACACACACACACACACACACTAGCCACAACGATTTAGATTTGTTTGAATGGTACACCGGTTTTTTAAAAAGATATTGTCTGATACAAAAACATCAACTTTGGTAAAACATTCATTTTTACCACAGAGTTTCTTCCCAACACTGACAATTTTAATTTCTCCCATCTTAATATCTCTTCTTAATTCCATCCCATCCCCGACATAATAAGTTCAAACTTATCAAAGTAATACTCACGTATTTTACTTCTTTCTCAATCTTAAAATTAGTTTTCTCCATCAGTTCTATTTGATTTTCTAATTCCTAATTTTTGTTAACATCTTTGTCTTCTGATTATTAATCTTAAAACCTTCATTGTCTCATTAATGTTTCTACCTCTTCTAGTGGACCTTTCAAATCCAAATCATCCACAAATGCCCTTAATTTATAAGTTTCTTTCCCATATTGCAAAATGTCAGGGCAAATGAATTTTAACTTTGTACTGGGGGGATATACTGGAGATAAATACCCCTCACTCCTGCAAAGAGTTTCCACCAACAATATTGAAGATAAGAGTAGTTTATAAGAGAACATGTCCTCTTCCAGTCATCCACAGATTTTTCTATTTAATAAAGAAAAATACTACTTTACACAGGGCAGTGATTTTCCTGTGTCTAAACTACAAATAATGATAGGCATCATAGGATACTTGTAAGAAGAAGAAATACAGATAATTTAGAAAGAAAAAACTGTGCACCAATATAATCTTGGGATTCAAATACTTGTTAAGGTATTGCTTATATGTATTTGTATTCCAATTTTGGATTTATGTATTTGTGCTGATAAATAAATAAAGGGAGACTAGTATGGATCCATTTCAAGCTATTTAGCTCTCATCAGCTAGCCATACCCTTACTGGGATTCGAACCTGGGCTGTATTACATATTAGGCAGGAGTCTTAGCCACTAAGCCACAGGCTCTCCTCCTTTTATCAGCTGAGCCAGGGAAATAGGTATGTATTTGTGTTACAACCCCTGGTATGCCCAAATATGGGAGGGAGAAAGGGGAAGTAGTGAGCTCCCTCCCATATTTGGGCATACCAGGGGTTGTAACACAAATACATACCTATTTCCCTAGTCTCCCTTTAATTATTTATCAGCACAAATACAACACAAATATAAAAAGGCAACATTAAAAATAAAAATATGGTTTTCTGCCTGCATGGTCTTCTGTAATGAGCCGAAGGACAGAAAGGGGGAGTAGTGAGCTCCCTCCCATATTTGGGCATACCAGGGGTTGTAACACAAATGCATATATATATTCTTTATATATATACAAATACATATATATATTCTTAAATAAATTTGTGCATTTATTATTAAACCAAGGAGTCTACGAAATACCATGCAAAACCTGCCCGGCAATATATATAGGACAGACAAACAGGAGAATAAATGCACGCATCACAGAACACAAGAATGCAGTAAGAAAAAAAGAAAAAACTTCCTCCCTTTTCCAGCACCTTAAAGCTACAGGACATGAAATCAATTTTGAAGGAGCCAGGTTAATCTCCAAAACAGAACACCTCAACAAGAGAATAATTATGGAAGCCATCGAAATAGAGAAACACTCCCACAACATGAATAAACGTGATGATACCTCCCGTCTACCAAACATCTGGAAACCAGCCCTAGCCAATAAATGAACACCACCCACCACCCAAGCTGTTACAATACAAAACAACAATGCACACACAGCCAGCACCAATCAGCACCAATCTACCAATCATGATACAACCACACAACCAATCATTCCACTTACTGAAACAAAGCCAGCACACCATCCCCTCCCACCAAGATTTACAGAAAGACGGCAGCTCCGTTCCCATTTTAAACCCAAGCCCGAAGATGGCAGATGAGATCTTGCCGAAACGTTGCAAAGACAATCTCAATCCTACACGGGAAAAGACCCGAATACAACAAAACCAGCATATATATATATAAACTGTAGAGAACTTTCCATTTAGGTCATGATGAGAGAAAAATTATTATTCAAAAATTGTACTAGGGTATTGCAGACTCTATGTCTAAAGTAGCTTTTAGATTCTGGCCACACAGCCTGTAAGTATGTGAATTTAAATCTTATCTTTTGTTAAATATGCAAGAAAGCTACTGGCATACCATATTTTTATATCTATATTGCTTTAGAGAAGAACTGTGTGATACTCATAAAAAAGATTTATTGCAATACATGTTTTAAAACAATGCATGTTTATCTCATGGTCAAATATATGCATTTTTGTTTAAGTTATTTCATTTGTTCACTAGTTGATAACCCACTCAGGTATGTATTTATCCCAATCTTGTAGTAGAGGGAGATCCCTTGTGGAGTATTGTGAAGCCATTACCATGGCAACTCCACTGTGCTGTATAGTAGAATCCATTTTAAGGCATAACAGGCTGTATCTTAACAGAACTTGAATCCAAAATGCATACTATCACTGTCAAAAGTACTGTGACTTGACACTATAGATATAATTCAATCCTTTTCATTTCAGTGGCCTAGGCGTTGCGGAGTTATGCTGGAACACACACACACAGAGACACAGATACACACACACGGACACATGCACACACCAAGGGGTGTTAGGGGTGTCTTACCCCTGCAGTATTTGTTTCCAGGGATTCTGACTATTTTTGCATAAATCCCATGTCACAGTAGGAGTAAAGCTGACATTATGTCTATTCTTCTATGATGAGATTGAACTGTATGGAGACAACTGCACGAGTGAGAATTTTATTTACTTCTTGCTCCCCTGAAAAAAAATAGAGTCATGTAACAATTATTTCAACGAGAAGAAAATGAATATCTGACATTGACTCCAGGAAATACACAGTTAATTTTGCAGTAGACTACTGTAAAGAAGATAGCAGACCTCCCTTGGAATAGGATGAAAGATTCTTGAACAGTAGATATAATTAGGTAGAACCTGCAAACATAGATGATGAATTGAGTTCCTAACAACATCTTTAGTTAAGTAGCCAGAAAGCAGATGATAAGAAATGTCTCTGGTGCAGCCTCTCATGTCAGGCAAAGAAAACAGTACTGGGTTATTTAATGGACTAGTGATCTGAATTGGTGTAATATTATTTCATGGCTCCTTATCTTGTGCCTTATAATTAAAGTTGAGATAAGTCAACTCAAATGTTAAAAGCTATAAATCATGAAATTGTATGTAGGGCTAACGCTTTCACCCATCATGCCGATCTTTGCAAATAAGCCATTTGTCACTTTGGTGCATAGCAGCAATTTTGAAATAGATCCTGCAAAAATAGCTTCAATGGCTAAATATGGTGATATAGCTTGTTTCTCTGGCTTTTTCATCCTGGAAAAGAGCACCAGGTAAACAAAAGCCATAATTCTGAGTTCATCTAATGTTGGAGCAGAGGTAGTACTGAGCCAGTTCTGACTGGTTCTGGAGAACCGGTAGCGGAAATTCTGAGTAGTTCGGAGAACCGGCAAATAGGCTGGCCCCGCCCCTGCTGCCTCCCAGCTGATCTTCTTTTGTTGCCCTGAACAGGAGAATGGAGCTGGAAAGCAGAGTTAGTGGGGTGGGGAGGAAATGGGGATTTTGCAGTAAACTTCCCCTGCCACGCCTACAAAGCCACACCCACAGAACCAGTAGTAAAAAAAATTGAATCCCACAGGGGTTCCTGATTGCTTATTGTACCCTATGACTATCGCTAAGAGTTGTACCTTATGATTCTTGATGAATGTATCTCTTCATGTCTTTTTATGTACACTGAGAGCATATGCACCAAAGACAAATTCCTTCTGTGTCCAATCATACTTAGGTTATCCAGTTTTATAACCTTTTTTGGCCATGGTTGTTAAGCAGATCACTTGCAGTTGTTAATCAAAGAGAGAAGCAACCTAGACCTAAGAAGAAATTTCCTGACAGTGAGAACAATTAACCAGTGGAACGACTTGACTCCAGAACCTGTGGGTACTCCACCACTGTGTTGGAGGAGGCCCTACTGTGAATCTGCATGGTTTTATTAGCCCTGAATCAGAGAAGATGATGGAAACTAATCAAGGACAGAACCAACCTAGAACTAAGGAGAAATTTCCTAACAGTTAGACAAATTAACCAATGGAATGACTTACCTTGAGAGGTTGTGGTTGTCCCAACACTGGGGATTTTTAAGAAGGGATTGGACAGACATTTGTCTGAGATGGTGCTTCCTGTTTGAGCAGGGGACTGGACTACAAGGCTACTTCCACCCATTGTTATTATGAGATTAGAGAAATGGCTGATCAGCCAAATGCTGGGCAAAATCTTCTAGTTCTGCAGTTCCAAATGCGCAAAGAACATTGAACGGAGGGTTTAAGTCTGCTTTGTATCAACTATTACTTCAAAAGTATATATTACAAATGATAACCTCCTTAAAATGGCAGCTGAACTTTGGATGCTGATGTCCATGTTGCTAAAACAGTAGGCAGAGTGCTGTTAATGGTTGTTAGGAACATTGTTGATTTATTAAATTTATATGTTGCCTATCTCAGGAGTGGTGCGGTGGCTTAGAGGTGGAGCTTTTGCATCAGGAGACTGTGAGTTCGATCCTAGATAGAGGATCTCTCTCTGGGCACAATGAGAATATATCTGCTGAACAAAACTCCGCATTGGCAACAGGAAGGGCATCCGGCCATTAAAGCACCTTGCTAGCTCCATTCAGTTGCCCAGACTCCACTCCACAATGGATTATGGGGTCGTTAAATGAAGATGATATGATGCCTATCTCACCGTCAGTAAAACACAGGGCAGTAAAAACAATATAAAACTAAAATTAAATATTAAATTAAAATATTAAAACAATAAACATTAGCATTACAATTAATAAAGATGGCTAAAATGTACCCGAATACATCACTGGACTGTTGGAAATGTAAACAAAATCAGGGAACATACTACCACATGTGGTGGTTGTGCCCCAAGCCTAAACAATATTGGAATAGAATAAGATAATGGCTCGAAGAAATAACTAAACAAGAAAGAGACATGAAATCAGAACTATTTTTATTGGGAATATCTACAAGGAAATATGATTTTAAAAATACAATATTTAATTTTACACATCATAATGGCAGCAAGAATAATATATGCATACAACTGGAAGAACAATAATATACCAACAGAGGAAAATGTGACAAGGAAAGTTTTAGAGTATGCAGAGGATGGGCAGACTCACAAAAGAATTAAAGATAAGGAGGAAACAGAATATTATATGGTATGGAACGAGTGGTACAAATGGTTAGAGGACAGATGTAAAGCTTAAGGAAAGACTAAATGAAGAAGATACAGGAGTTAGAAATTAGCAATGTATATGTAGAGATGAATAAACATGTATAAATGGAAACGATACACAATGAAGGATTGTAATTTAAGGAATGTATATATTAGTATCATATGTACAGACAAAGAGAAATTGAAATAAGGGGGAGGGGGAGGAAATGCATATACAATGGATGTATACCGATGTGGAAATGTTGTACAGAAGGAAATTGTAACAATTTTTTTCTTTTTAAAAAACTGTTTAATAAATTTTTTTTTAAAAAAATTAATAAAAATGGCGAAGGAAGGAAGCAGGATACAAACTAGGTGGAGGTACGATCTTCTCTCAGTCCAATAGCCGCCTTCGTTGGGACTCTTGGCCACTCAACAGAGCCAGATTCGCGATCTTCCCTCAAGGGGCCGAATGTTCCAGAGAGCGGGCGCCATGACAGAAAAGGCTCACCTCCTTGAACCCGCCATATGGAATTCCTTGACTGACAGAGTCCAAGCCAGGGGTAAAATCCTCCCGGTTCGGCCAAACTGGTATTAAAAAAAAAAATCTTACGAGGAACCTGCAGGAAAAAAATGCTTTAAAAGCCAGGGGGAAAAATTTCCGACGATTGTGCTGCTCACAGCTGATCCACACAATTGTTGGAAGCTCCCCCCCCCCCAACTTTTTAAAGCATTTTTCCCCTGCCTATTCGCCCAAACTGGCAGGAAAAAAAATGCTTTAAAAAGTGGGGGGTTGGTTGGCCACGCCCACCCAATCACATGCCCCACCCACCAAGCCACACCCACAGAACTGGTGGGGGAAAAAATTAGATTTCACCACTGGTTTAAGCATGTTCCTTCTGCTGGCATGAGTGGGGAAGGTTGATCCCATTGGGGTGAGCATAGTTCCTCACCTATCCTAGAGCCCATGCCACGAAGGGTTTTAAAGGTGATAACCAACACTCTGAAGCAACAGCAACCAGTACAGCCCACGCAACAGTGGTGTTACATGCACCACTTTGTAGGGGGGGGGCTCCAAGAACGGTCTGCGCAACTGCATTGCATGCCAACTGCAGCTCCTGAATACTCTTCAAGGGGAGCCCCACCTAGAGCATGTTGCAGTAGTCCAGATGTGAGACTTGATCATGAGAGTAGACTTAACAATCTTAAAAAGTGCTTCTTCACACAGGGCATCTCTTCAGCGGCAAAGTGGAAAGAGTCTGACTCCCAAGCATTGGTACTTGAGCCGAGTTGGCGAAAGTGGTTAGAGTGCAGCACTGCAGGCTACTTCAGCTGACTGCTAGCTGCAGTTCGGCAGTTCGATTCCCACTGGCTCAAAGTTGACTCAGCCTTCTGTCCTTCCGAGGTGGGTAAAATGAGGACCCAGATTGTTGTGGGTGATAGGCTGACTCTGTAAACTGCTCAGAGAGGGCTGTAAAAGCACTATGAAGTGGTATATCAGTCTAAGTGTTATTGCTATTGCTACTGCCTTTGTTCCACCCACTTATTCTTTTCTTGACTCACCCAAAGACAATATCCGACTGTGAGAAATGGTGCCGGCAGAGTTAATATGCAGCCTTTCCCATCAGAAATTGTAAATCCTCTTGAGTTTTGACCCAGACTTGGAGATGCTTGAAAACTTTGACAGGTTTACAGGTCCTTTGTTAATGAAGGCATATAGTATGCTGCATACCAATCTTGGTTTTGAGTGACTTGGGTAAATATTCCTGTTGATTTATACTTTACAAGGACAGAATGGACCCAGTGGAGTAGAATGTTCACACTAAACATGAATGGTAAAACATCTGTTCATGTATACTCTCTGCAGCCCATGGCTCCAGGATCTATGTTTATTTCAGACTCCTGCTTCTTCAGACCAAGGTCAATCGGGATTATGTATACCAATTTAGGAAAGATAGACTAATTACTAAAACAGGAAAGCTGGGATATGCTAAAAATGCATTTGAATGTGTTCTGGCCGAGGCTTTCCAAGAGCCTTAAGCAAATTCCTTGTCCCAACAAAAAACCCTTTTATTAATTTACGGTGAATTCTGCTCATTCACATCCAGCAAAGTCTTTCAAGGGTGGATTTCCAGTCACAGACCTTATCTGGCTTGGAGAGCTGACAGGCCGATCTCTGCAAAACTTGGCAAGGAGTCTCGGAGAGTCGCAAACCAATGAAGCGAACTAATTGTCTCCTGCAAACTCCACTCTCCTTTCGCTCCTCTTTTATTTCCTCTGGGAGGCCCCCTCCCAGTGGCCTTACTCCCACGTCGACCCCTGTTCTTCAGCTGTTCCCTTCATCTGGCAACTCTGCGTATGCACACACTGGGAACAGGCTATTACATATAGCATTTCAGATGACACTGCAATGCATCATAAGAACATCTAATTCTATATGGGTGTCTTTTTATGTTTTACCTCTTCTGTGTACATCCTGCCTGTGGTTGAGTCAGCCTTCCGAGGTGGGTAAAATGAGGACCCAGATTATTGGGGGCAATAGGTTGATTATGTAAACCACTTAGAGAGGGCTGTAAAGCATTGTGAAGTGGTATATAAATCTAAGTGCTATTGCTATGGACACAGAATAGGTGTTTAAGGACCAGACTTTCCCATAGCTGGACATGATGTATCTTAAAATGGCACTTAGATTCTCTGGATCAAATCTATCCGGGCCTTCAAGTCGCAGCTTAAATTGATTATGAATGATGCTCTCTGACTTTTAACAATATGACTTGGCTACTTGGCTGTTTATGACAGCACTTTACTTTTTTTTTACTTTTTTTTTCTTACAGCTCCCTTTAGATTCCCACTTTCCTGGCATGCCTATTGCAATTAAATATGTAATATCTTCCAGGTTTGGCATAAGAAAAAGGAGTTAATCAGATCTGGATGTCAGCAAGGCTGATGAACTGTGGAAGACATCAGAAATGAGGGTTTTTTGGACACAAAACAAATAGAAGACCATGTTCTTGGACTATTTTCTTCTTCTTTTTCAGTATTGAATGCCCAGGATATCTATTGCATTAATTACTTGACACCACAATGGGTGATTGTCATGCATGCGGCTTCAAATGTTTGGAGATATTTTTAAAAGTGGAAACTCCAGAAATGATATTTGTGAAATTCGATAGCAAACTGTTGAACAGAGGTGTACTTTCTCACTCATTTTAGCAGGAATGAAAGCAAAAAAGGTGAATTAGTTAATGGATAATCTTAGCACAACTGAAATAGAAGTAACCACGCCAGAGTTGGTATTCAGCAGGTTCTGACCAGTTCTGGAGAACCGGTAGTAGAAATTTTGAGTAGTTTGGAGAATCGGTAAATACCGCCTCTGAATGGCCCATCTATTCTCTGCCTCCCGAGTCCCATCTGGAGGAAATTGGGATTTTGCAGTAACCTTCCCCTGGAATGGGTTGAGAATGGGGATTTTACCATATCCTTCCTCTGCCACTCCCACCATGCCATTCCCACCAAGCCATGCCACAGCCACCAAGCCATGCCATGCCCACAGAACCGGTAGTAAAAAAAATTGAATCTCACCACTGTACCACATGTACAACCCAAAAATTGTAGCTTTGCCCACTTACAAACTATTCTATTGACATTGCATTTTATCAGCCACAGTCATTGGGATCTGGGTGGCATACAAGTTCGATATTATTGTTTTGGTTGCTGTCACACCTATCATATTAATCCTGTTTTATGTCAATAAGCTTCCTCCGTAGGGAGGAATGGAGATGAGATTGACAATTTACCAGTGTCATCAATGAGAATCTGATCCAGTACATCATGCGGTTGATGTAAAATTAAACTGACAAAATATTTCATTCACCAGAATTTGACTAAGAGGCA
The DNA here is from genome assembly GCF_964273705.1 of Natrix helvetica. Taxonomy (NCBI): domain Eukaryota; kingdom Metazoa; phylum Chordata; class Lepidosauria; order Squamata; family Natricidae; genus Natrix; species Natrix helvetica. Next base: position 132,629,169 of record NC_138554.1, on the reverse strand, counting down.
TAGTCTCTCAATAAAAGCTTTTACTTTGAATATAAGATTATGCTTCCATTTAAAAAAAAAAAGAATATTTCCAAATATCGTGTTTCCCTGAAAATAAGACAGGGTCTTATTTTCTTTTGACCCCCTAAAATAAGAACTTGGCCTTAATTTTCAGGGAGGTCTTATTGTTTTTGAGGTGTACTGTCAGCCTCTGCTTTGCTGCTTGCTTTCGGCTGCCATTGAAACAGGGAGGGGGGGAGTTAATATGGTATTTGGGAGGGGAAGCTTAAGCACAGGAGTGAATAAAGAAGGGAGTGATTTTCTCACCATCTACTGCGCATGCTGCAGATAGTGGAATTGTCGCCAAGGCCAACCGTCCAGCATACCAACTTGATGATGGGTTTTGAAGCTGCAGCCCACATGACACTTGTGGGGTGTGCGGATTGGACTGGGGGTTGGGGTTACTAGGGGGAGGGAGTTGGGTCACATATTGATATCTATGATTACGCGCGCTTTTGGCTCAGATCTTTGCTAGCTGCTTTCTACTCATAACCAGTAAAAGTACTCTTAATTCTGAAAAATGGAGTTGAGTGGTTTCTTTCTGGGTTACTGATGGAGGCTGCCCTGACATGTAGAAGGCGCCAAGCGTAGTCACCTCGTGGCGGCTGCTGTGTTGCAATATTTTTGGGGAGGGCTTATTTTAGCACATGCGCTCAAAAGCCTGATTGGGTTTACTATCTAGGGAGGACTTATTTTCGGGGAAACAGGGTAGTCATTGCAGCATGATTAATAAAGGATATTGTACACCAAGACCAAAACCACTTCAAAGAGTGGAATGCCTTCTGATACAGGTAATCTCATTTAGTGACCATTTGAACTTACAACGGCACTGAAAAGAGTGACATGACTTGTTTACACTTAACAATTGCTGCAGCATCTCCAATGATCATGTGATCAAAATTCAGATGATTGGAACCTGATTCGTATTTAGGACAGATGTCATGGGATCACATTTTCTGACCAGCAAAGTCAATGGGAAAGCTATTCATTTAACAACCATGTTGATAACTTAACAATGGCAGTGATTCATTTAACAACTGTGGCAAGAAAGATCGTAAAATGGGACAAAATTCACTTAACAAATGTCTCATTTAGCAACAGAAATTTTGGGCTCCATTGTGATCATAAGCCGAGGACTACCTGGAGTTAAAAGCTGGTATTGTTTCCTCCTACACTTTGGCCTTTCTTACTCTCTATGCTAGACGGCCATTCGTAATTTATGTTTTCAGACTTCCTATCATAGGAAATTTAGTTCTTAATGTGTCTTTCACAAATATGGATTCTTTAAATAATTCCTTAGTTTGAAACATGTTTTCCCGTGCAAGACTTTCAGGTTTATTTTAAAGCACAGGTGTCAAACTCGATTGCATCGCATGACGTCACATGACTTTTTTGCCTTTGCAGAGCTGGGGTGGGTGTGCCCTGCATGTGATCCATATGGCCCAAGGGCTGCCAGTTTGACACCCTTGATTTAAAGCAATCTTTAGTACAAACACTGGCTTGCAGCAGCCATTTGTCTCTTAAGCGTAGTTTCACAATCTGATTTAGCTTAATCACAGTGCAGTTAGTCTTGTCCACTCAATCTGTTGCAATAGCACTGAAGGAGGAGTACCTCTGATGAGTTCTTATAGTTCCAGCTGTTGTAATGTCCCTGATCACAGGGTACTTTGTGACCATCCCACAGCAGCATCTTACGGTCATGTGATTACCATTTGCAACCTTCATTGCCAGCACCTGGCAAGCAAAGACATTGGGGAAGCCAGCAGGAAGTTGCAGGTGAGAACTGTGTGACTGTAAGATGCCGCAACCATTGTTAGGCATTCATCTAATGATGGCAACTGGGATTGCTGGAATTGCCATCGTAAGTCAGCATGGTTATGTGACATCACAATTTATGATCACAATGCTTGGCAAAGGAGGTTCCCATCTGAATTATTGTTGGTAGTGGGTACTCCCTGTATCCTTACAGCCTAAGAATGGTTTTGACTTCACCCAGTCCAGGTCTCAATGTTCTTGTTTTGTTCTTGTTCACACCATTATAAAAGTACCCCATGCGATAATTACAGGCATTCCTCAACTTACAACCATTCATTTAGCAACCATTGAAAGTTACACGGCACTGGAAAAGGTGACTTACAACCTGTACTCAGACTTAGAAGTTACAACCATTACAGCATCCTCATAGTCACCTGATCAAAATTGGGTGCTTAGCAACTGGCATGTACTTATTAAGGTTGCAATGTCCTGCATTGTCCTGGGATCATGTGACTCCCTTTTGTGACCTTCTGACCAGCAAAATCAACGAAGCCACATTCGCCAAACAACTGAGTTATTAAGAATAGAGTAGAGTAGAGTAGAGTAGAGTAGAAAATATGGAATAGAACACAACACAACACAACACAACAACAGAGTTGGAAGGGACCTTGGCGGTCTTGTAATCCAACCCACTGCTCAGGCAGGAAACCCTATACCATTTCAGAGAAATGGTTGTCCAATCTCTTCTTGAAAACTTCCAGTGTTGGAACACCCAAACTTCTGGAGTCAAGTCGTTCCACTGGTTAATTGTTCTCACCGTCAGGAAATTTCTTCTTAGCTCTAGGTTGCTTCTTTCCTTGATTAACAACTGCAAGTGATCTGCTTAACAACCATGGCCAAAAAAGGTTATAAAATTGGATAACAAGTGTGATTGGACACACGAGGAATTTGTCTTTGGTGCATAGGCTCTAAATGCACATTAAAAAAAGATACATTTGTCATAAATCATAAGGTGCAACACTTAATGATAATCATAGGGTACAAATAAGCAATCGGGAAATAACCCATATCAATATAAATCGTAAGGAGGCAAGCAACAAAGTCACAGTCCTGCAGTCATAAGTGGGAGGAGATGGGTGATAGGAATGATGAGAAGACTAATAGTAATAGTAACGCAGCCTTAGAGAATTCCCTTAGTGGTGAGGGAATTATTTGTTTAGCAGAGTGATGGCGTTCGGAGAAAAACTCTTCTTGTGTCGAGTTGCCTTGGTATGCAGTGCTCTATAGCGTTGTTTTGAGGGTAGGAGTTGAAACAATTTATGTCCAGGATGCGAGGAAGGAGAAATTTCCTGACAGTTAGAACAATTAATCAGTGGAACAGAAATTGCCTCCAGAAGTTGTGAATGCCCCAACACTGGAAGTCTTTAAGAAGATGTTGGATAGCCATTTGTCTGAAACGGTATAGGGTTTCCTGCCTAGGCAGAGGGTTGGACTAGAAGACCTCCGAGGTCCCTTCCAACTCTACTATTGTATTGTATTGTATTGTGTTGTGTTGTATTATTGTAATCAAGGAAGGAAGCAACTTAGAAGTAAGGAGAAATTTCCTGACAGTTAGAACAATCAATCAGTGGAACAGAAGTTGCCTCCAGAAGTTGTGAATGCCCCAACACTGGAAGTCTTTAAGAAAATGTTGGATAGCCATTTGTCTGAAACGGTATAGGGTTTCCTGCCTAGGCAGGGGGTTGGACTAGAAGACCTCCAAGGTCCCTTCCAACTCTACTATTGTATTGTATTGTATTGTGTTGTGTTGTATTATTGTAATCAAGGAAGGAAGCAACTTAGAAGTAAGGAGAAATGTCCTGGCAGTGAGAACAATTAATCAGTGGAACAGAAGTTGCCTCCAGAAGTTGTGAATGCCCCAACACTGGAAGTCTTTAAGAAAATGTTGGATAGCCATTTGTCTGAAGTGGTGTAGGGTTTCCTGCCTAGGCAGGGGGTTGGACTAGAAGACCTCCAAGGTCCCTTCCAACTCTACTATTGTATTGTATTGTATTGTGTTGTGTTGTATTATTGTAATCAAGGAAGGAAGCAACTTAGAAGTAAGGAGAAATGTCCTGACAGTTAGAACAATCAATCAGTGGAACAGAAGTTGCCTCCAGAAGTTGTGAATGCCCCAACACTGGAAGTCTTTAAGAAGATGTTGGATAGCCATTTGTCTGGAACGGTATAGGGTTTCCTGCCTAGGCAGGGGGTTGGACTAGAAGACCTCCAAGGTCCCTTCCAACTCTACTATTGTATTGTATTGTATTGTGTTGTGTTGTATTATTGTAATCAAGGAAGGAAGCAACTTAGAAATGGAGAAATTTCCTGACAGTGAGAACAATCAATCAGTGGAACAGAAGTTGCCTCCAGAAGTTGTGAATGCCCCAACACTGGAAGTCTTTAAGAAAATGTTGGATAGCCATTTGTCTGAAGTGGTGTAGGGTTTCCTGCCTAGGCAGGGGGTTGGACTAGAAGACCTCCAAGGTCCCTTCCAACTCTACTATTGTATTGTATTGTATTGTGTTGTGTTGTATTATTGTAATCAAGGAAGGAAGCAACTTAGAAGTAAGGAGAAATGTCCTGACAGTTAGAACAATCAATCAGTGGAACAGAAGTTGCCTCCAGAAGTTGTGAATGCCCCAACACTGGAAGTCTTTAAGAAGATGTTGGATAGCCATTTGTCTGGAACGGTATAGGGTTTCCTGCCTAGGCAGGGGGTTGGACTAGAAGACCTCCAAGGTCCCTTCCAACTCTACTATTGTATTGTATTGTATTGTGTTGTGTTGTATTATTGTAATCAAGGAAGGAAGCAACTTAGAAATGGAGAAATTTCCTGACAGTGAGAACAATCAATCAGTGGAACAGAAGTTGCCTCCAGAAGTTGTGAATGCCCCAACACTGGAAGTCTTTAAGAAAATGTTGGATAGCCATTTGTCTGAAGTGGTGTAGGGTTTCCTGCCTAGGCAGGGGGTTGGACTAGAAGACCTCCAAGGTCCCTTCCAACTCTACTATTGTATTGTATTGTATTGTGTTGTGTTGTATTATTGTAATCAAGGAAGGAAGCAACTTAGAAGTAAGGAGAAATGTCCTGACAGTTAGAACAATCAATCAGTGGAACAGAAGTTGCCTCCAGAAGTTGTGAATGCCCCAACACTGGAAGTCTTTAAGAAGATGTTGGATAGCCATTTGTCTGGAACGGTATAGGGTTTCCTGCCTAGGCAGGGGGTTGGACTAGAAGACCTCCAAGGTCCCTTCCAACTCTACTATTGTATTGTATTGTATTGTGTTGTGTTGTATTATTGTAATCAAGGAAGGAAGCAACTTAGAAATGGAGAAATTTCCTGACAGTGAGAACAATCAATCAGTGGAACAGAAGTTGCCTCCAGAAGTTGTGAATGCCCCAACACTGGAAGTCTTTAAGAAAATGTTGGATAGCCATTTGTCTGAAGTGGTGTAGGGTTTCCTGCCTAGGCAGGGGGTTGGACTAGAAGACCTCCGAGGTCCCTTCCAACTCTGCTATTGTATTGTATTGTAAGGAAATGGTGTCAAAAGTAGGGGCCAGCACCTCTGATAGTTTCAAAATCTACTAAATAGCTTAAAATGGATAGTTTAACGGAAACTAGCAAGCCATTCCTCTTACCATGAACTTGGGAATATGGACTTGGAGGAATCTCAAAAGAAACGTTCTCCACTGCTCTTCAGAATGTGGCAACAGAAATGATATTTCTTCCTCCCCTAACAACAAACTTTGTCTGGAAAGTATCCCTTCCCTAAAGAGGGTGAGCAATAGTCGTCATTACTATCCTTGAGAAGTACTTCACAGCAGCTCTTCTGATCTTTTTGCTCAAAGAGATCTTGACATTTTATCTCAAAGACAATATAAGAAGAGGGCCTGGGGACAAATGCTAGCACAAGAGCATTTGTAAGAGATACAAACAGTTCTCCCCTCATTCTTAGCTAATTAATTGTCACCCCAAAGAAAGGGGGGAAATGATAAATTATCTAAACATTTGTAAACAAGTCAGATTAAAATCCATTTAACTCCAGATTGGGTTAACAGGGCCAGATAGCCTGCTATAGATTTACACAAATATTATCAGTATCAATGTATTGGTTTGCCAAGCACCAAACAGCTTTCCAAATGGATCTCTTGAATGGGATTTTGTATTCCTTTTCAGAGTCCCATCCTTCTCATCCTCCTCTGAGGAATAAAACATTTGTCCCCGTTTAAATTATACCAAACTTGAGCTTTCCGTGACATTAAAAATCAACCTTGATCATAGTTCTATCACAGACAATCTAATTTCTGCTGAAATTGTTAACACAACCAGAATCCAGAGAACTTATGACCATAATTGTGATCAAAATTTCCATTGCTAAGCAAGGCGGTTGTTGAGTGACTCATGGCTGATTTTACAACCCTTTCCCCCATGGTTGTTAAGTGAATCACTGCAGCTGTTAAGTAAATCACCCAGTTATTAAGGGAACCTGGCTTCCCCATTGATTTTGCTTGTCAGAAGATGGCTGGGAAGGACGCAAATGCATTATAGATCACATAACTATTGGATGCTGCAACAGTTGTAAATACATATCAGTTGCCAGGCACCCAAATTTGGTGACCACAGGGCAGTGACGTGCGGTGAGGTTTATGGCTGGTGAGGCTGGTGACGTCATTAGGAAGGCGGGGAATGGGACCACGTGTGCTGGAGGCGGAGGCTGCCTCAGCCTCCAGCACACGTGATCCCATTCCCCGCCTTTCTGAGCGTGCTCCGCCGGCTCGCGCTCCGCAGTCCTCGAAAGCAACTGGGGAACGACGAGAACCTTCCTGCCTCTGCTGGACTTTGCGCAAGTCCAGCAGAGGCAGGAAGGTTCTTGTTCCCCAGTCGCTTTCGTGGCTTCGTCATCCGGGAGCGCCGACAACATTTCTGCCTCCGCAGCTCCTGGGCGCGGCCAGATGGATGTATATAATATTATAATATTAAATATATATAGTATATAATATTATATACTATTATTTCATGAAGAGAGGTGAGGCTCTACCTCCCTTGCCTCCCCTGAGCGCACGTCCCTGCCACAGGGATACTGCATTGGTTATAAATTTGAGGAATTATAAATCACTTTTTTTCAGTGTAACCTCAAACAGTTGCTAAACCTATGGTTCTAAGTCAAGAACTATCTATACTCAATTTTTATCAGGTTCACATTTAGTTAAGCAAAATGCCCTCAAAGATAAGAGGAAAAAAACCTCTGGAAGTATGTCATATCTGGAGAGGGATTATTAACTTTTTTTGCCACATTCCCAAGAAAGGAGATTAGAAGAAGCAGAGATTATTTCAAGCTTGGAAGGCATTATTTTAACTCTCTTATCCTCTGTCTCTGTAATCAATTCAATAAGTGACTCAAAGATACCCACAGAAAGCAGGTATAAATTAACAAAGCCATATAGCTGTTTCCAACATTCCAGGTGAGGAGAAAATGAATGGCCCCAGATAAAATTTTGATTTTGTGGTTAAATATTTTAGTCCTCCAGCGTGTTAGGTGGATCTTCTTGTTACTGCTGTATTCTGGACCAGATGCAATTTATAAGTGGTTTTCAAGGGCAGACCTACGCAGAATGCATTGCAGTAGCCCATATGTGAGATATCCAAACCATCCAAAGGCCTCCTAGGTGAGACAAATTTGTATGCAGTTCTCTGGAGGCCAGAAAAAAGCCTCCACGCAGGCCCTGCACTTACCTGGCCTCCAAAACAGACCGAGTGGAGACTCCTGGGAGGAGAGGAGTGGGCAGGGCGGGGCCAGCCAGTCCTTGGAACTACTGGTTCAGCAAACCAGATATAAAATTAACACATGGTTTGCCCGAACCAGTCCAAACCAGCTGAATCCCACACCTGGTGTCTAGCCCTGAACTAGTGGGTGACCCTATCCAGCAGCCTCATTTAGATATTAAACAAGAGGATTAGAAATATTGTTGAGTCCTGAGTCATTCCATAGGGCCCTTTGTGGGTTCAGGCTTGAGCTGTATCCCACCTTAGAGAAAGTAGAAGCTTTGCAATGCTGTGGCCCCATTCCTACATTTGCTAATCCACCATTTCTGATAAACTATTCTACATGTAAAGTTACTATAGACCAGTGATGGAGAACCTTTTTTGGCTCGCGTGCCATAAGTGGGGGGAGCACAGGGGGTTTGTGTGCAGGCGTGCCGCACCCATAATGCAATGTGCGACCCCTCCAGTGCACATGCGTGCACTACAGGTGCTCCCCCCCATTTTTACATGCTTTTTTTGCCCTCCCCAGGCTCCAGAGTATTTATAGGAGCCTGGGGAGGGCGAAAACAGCCTCCCCCACCCCCCCGACGGCCCCCGGAGGCTTCCCTGAAGCCTCCGGAGCAGTCAAAACGACCCTCTGAGCAAACCGGAAGTCCGTTCCCGAACTTCCAGTTTGCCCATAGGGCCGGTTTTTTGCGCTCCGGAGGCTTCAGGGAAGCTCATGAAGCCTCCGGAGGGCCTCCAGGGGGGGCGGGGAGGCTTTTTTAGCCCTCCCCAGCCTCCTATAAAGCCTCTGGAGCCTGGGGAGGGAGAAAAATGGCTTTCAAAAAGGGTGAACTCAGCTGGCCAGCACAGGCATGCGCGCTGGTCAGCTGACAGGACAGCGCCTCGCATGCCCTGACAAATGGCTCCACGTGCCACCTATGGCACCCGTGCCATAGGTTCGCCATCACTGCTATAGACAATTTTGTTGCACACTTATTTTGAACATTTGGCTGCTGCATATTCCATTTCTGGTTAAATTCTTCAATACAGATAGTCCTTGACTTATAACAGTTTGTTTAGTGACTGTTCAAAATTGCAACAGCACTGAAGAAAGTGACTTATGACCATTTTTCACACTTATGACCATTGCAGCACCTCCAAGATCACATGATCAAAATTCAGACACTTGACAACTGGCTCATATTTATGACGTTTGCAATGTCCCAGGGTCATGTGATAGCAAAGTCAATGGGGAATCCAGGTTCACTTAACAACTACAGTGATTAACAACTGCAGTGATTTACTTAACAACTGTGGCAAAAAAGGTCATAAAATGGGCCAGAACTCATTTAATAAATGTTTCACTTAGCAACACAAATTTTGGGCTCAATTGTGATGCAAATCAAGGACTACCTGTAGGAAGATGAAGTACTTTGGTAGCAACCTTATTTACCCGTATTGTAAATTACCCACAGCGTAGTATGGCCTGCAGAGTGGAAAGCCTAGCATAATTAATAAAGCGAAATAGATGTCTTTTTTGGAACTTCCTTGCCTTTTCAATTATTCATAAGATGTTATGAACGTGTTCTAGGATCACCTTTAAGTCTTGGGGCAACTACCAAAGTATCAATTTCTTTTTCGGGAAGAAACGGCTGCAATGCTGGTAAATGGAGGATTAGATTCATTGCTACTTCCCTTTTATGAAGGTGTCACCACATCACATTTTACAGATGTTCTAGATCCGAGTTGGGTTGCTACCAGTTCGCACCGGTTCGGAGGAACCGGTAGTGGAAATTGTGGCTGGGTGGCCGAACCAGTAGGGACAGCAGGCTCACCACGCCCCAAACTGTTTTCCTGGTTGCCGCGGCATGTGTTTTTTTGACATTTTTAATGTTCTACGCATGTGCAGACCTATTTACAGCAACTGCGCATGCGCACCGAACCAGCAGTAATGCCGGCAAAAACCCACCCATTCTAGATGTATTTCCAGCCCAGGAATTTAGGAGAGATCTTTGCCTTGAAGTCATGATGGTGATGGCAGCGAAGAAACAGTGACCTGCATTAAATAAGAATTATATAGCATTAAGCCCTTTAAGACAGATCAGTGTAGCACAGATTAAAGCAGCAGGGTTTATACATAGAGGATGTAAAAACAGGATTTTCCCACCCACCTATCCACCCTTCGGTCAGCTAGCAAATATTATAACCCAAAGCCTCAATGCAATACCATAAGAGCAAATCTCTCCGAATTAAATTGTGTGTGTGTTTTGTCGGATCATAAATTCTTACGTTAGATTCTTTGCAGCGAGAGTGGTAACAGAAGAAAAGCTTTTTGTATTGCTAATAAATTTTAAAAATTGCACCGCCAGTTGGGAGACATACACAGCAAAGAACAACAATAACAAGTAGAAAACTTTCTTATCTCCCTGATTTGTCTTCACCGCCTAAACCCAAAAATTAAATTAAAGTCCCTCCTTTTTGCCACACAGATTTACAATGCCTCTTGGATATTTTTTTTCCTTCTTCACCTAAAAAACAAAACAAAACAAACCCCATTCTTCTTCCAAAAATATTCCACAATTGATTTATTAACAGTTTAAAAAAAAACATTTCTCTCTTGCCTTAACTCTTGAAAAACAAAATAAAACCAAGAACTCCATTCCTCCTTTACAAAAAATAGCAGTGAAACCACTACTGGTTTAGTGGTTAAAGAAAATTGAGGGAGTGTCTGGTCTTACTACCTGGCCAACTATTAGGATTTTCTCCAATCACTCATTCTCATTTGTTATGGGTTTAAGATTGTTAAAAAGATATTCAACCTAGAGCTAAGGAGAAATTTCCTGACAGTGATAATAATTAATCAGTGGAGCAGTTTAGTTCCTGTAGTTTTGGGTTCACTGGAAGTTTTCAAGAATACATTGGATCAGTGGTGGGTTCTGAATCCCGTTCCAACTGGTACGCAACATGTGCATGCATCTTAGTGCCTCCCCAACACTCCAGCTGCTCCGTGGAGTGTCACGCAGACGCTATCCGCGCTATGAGCGTGCGTGGAAGCGCGGAAGCGTTAAAAGACAGGTAAGGAGGGTGAGGGGGCAGGCGGGCCCTCCGGAGCACCGTACCGGAACTGTATCTGTTGCTCCAGGCAGGCTCCGGTACGCCCGTACCAGGGCGCACCGCCTGCAACCCCCCACTGCATTGGATAACCATTTGACCAGGATGGAATAAGGAACTGAGAGAAGGTAATATTTGTAGCTCAAGGTTGAACTTCAGGGTCCTTGGTGGTTTGAGCTTGGTGGTTTTCTTGCAGATGTTTCACTACCAACCTAGGTAATATCATCATGATGTTGATGCTACCTAGTTTGGTAATGAAGTGTCAGCAAGAAACCATCAAGGACAGAATTTCCTGCCTTGGACAAGGGGGTTGACTAGAAGACGTTCAGAGTTCCTTCCAGTCCTATTCTATACTCTATATTCCAGTGACGGCAAACCTTTTTCTTATGGAGTGGCAAAATTGTGTGCATGCACACTATCGCACCCGCACGCATGCCCACTCAATCTCCATGCCCACCTGCGCATGTGTGTGCAACCCATCCCCAGGCTCCAGAGGTTTTCCTGAACCTGGGGAGGGTGAAAACGGCACCCCCTGGCCCCCACGGAGGCCCTCCGGAAGCCAGAAATGGATCGTTTCCAAACTTTCAGTTGGGCCATTGGAGCTGCTATTTCCCACCTAGCCTCTGGAGGCTTTCCTGAAGCCTGGGGAGAGTGAAAAATCAACTGGACGGTGTGTGCATGCGCGCCGGAGCTGACTGCTGACGTGCCACCTGTGGCATACGTGCTATAGGTTTGCCATCACGGCTAGATTTTATATTCTACTCTACGCTACACTACTCTATTCTAGTCTAGAGGGGAAACACTTCACATGGTAGATTGTGCAAATCTGTTGCCGAATTGTTAGAATTATTGTTCTGCTGCCGATGGGGGAAGAAAAAAGCCTGACAATTATTAGATGTTCATCATACATTTCTCAGAAATCAATATTTATATTTGGCATTCAGCAAATGCAAGAAAGGCTTAAATTGCTGACTAAATAAAGCATAGAAGATACCTAAGCATGTTTTTTTTTAAAGAAGAAGAAACAATCAGCACACAGCTCAAAGGGGATTCTATAGCAATTATTTCTGGCACTGAGCTTTCTGTAAGCATTATTTTCAATATACTTTGAGATCAGAGCCTCAGCTCTCAAAACGTCTGAATTACTTAAGATTCCATAAATAGCCTTTGCAGTGAACTCCAAATTTTGCAAGTCCACTTTACAGTGGAATAAGCATCTGGTGACTCACAGACTGCATGAAACCTGGACGCTACCAGCTTTGTATATTGTATTTTAGCTGTAGCTCCTGTAGATACTTAATTTTAGATACTGCTTTTCATGACAGTTCTTGCCCTTAGGACTACATGCAGAATTCAGGTTTTGTAAAAGGAGGGACAGGTGATCTGTAATTATCCAGCATTCTTGCTTTTTTTCCTCGGGATCCTTGTTTTCCAAGTATCACTTAGATCTGGTTCTTCAAATCCAGCTCATTGTAACTATTTCTTTCACGGTAGGAATATAAAGGACGCTCAAACCTTGTTTCTTATCATTGCATCTGTATACTTTTGCCTGGAATGTGTGGTTGGTTTTTTGGAGATGAAGCAGCATGCAGAATACAGAATAGTTCAAAAACTATTCACATGGTGTTTAAAAAAACAACTTGCACCTGAACATCAGCAAGACCAAGGAGATGGTGTTGGACTTCCGGAAGAAGCGAGGGGAACCTGCCCCACTTTACATTGAGGGGGGCTGCGTAGAGAGAGTCTCCACCTTTAAATTCCTGGGAATCCATCTCAGCAAAGACCTCACCTGGAAAAACATGATCTAGGTGGCCAGGAAGGCCCAACAGAGACTCCATTTCCTTGGGGTCTTGCGTAAAAACAAGGTGGAACAACAACTGATTACCTCCTTTTACTGGTCCACAATAGAAAGCATCCTCACCACGGTATGGCATGCTGGTTTGACTGCTGCGGATTGAAAGACATTACAGAGGGTGGTGAGCATAGCACAAAACATTGTGGGCTGTCCGCTGATACAACTAGATGACCTCTCTAGGGCTCGTTGCCTTAGAAGAGTGAGGATAATCCTCAGGGATGAATCACACACTGGTCAGCCCTTCTTTACCCTCCTATCATTGGGAAGGAGATACAGAACTATAGCCAGCTGCACAAAAATATACATTTTCCCTTGGTTACTTTTTAATCACCAGAAAAGGAATACAATTGAGCATCTTATCCCTTTCACAAGCTGAATTCATAGGAAGATGCAGGCAAGGCAGTCACTAGAAGATAGGTGGTGAGGTCACGTCCTCTGTGGAGAGTTGCCCTATCTGGTATTTCAGCCTGTAGAAGACATTAGAATAGAGTGGAATGGAGTGGAGGAGTAGTGTGGAGTGGAGTGGAATGGATTAGAATAGAGTGGAGTGGTGTGGAGTGGAATGGATTAGAATAGAGTGGAGTGGTGTGGAGTGGAATGGAGTGGAGGAGTAGTGTGGAGTGGAGTGGAATGGATTAGAATAGAGTGGAGTGGAGTGGAATACAGTAGAGTAGAGTAGAATGGAATGGAATGAGTTGGAAGGGACCTTGGAGTCTTCTACTCCAACCCCCTGCTTATAGCAGGAAAACCTATGCCATTTCAGACAAATGGTTATCCAATTGACTGAATACAGTTGAATACAGTTTATTTTACTGTGGTTGATCCATTATTCCAGCAAATCTCAAAGTATGGTTTGGTGGGGGGGGGGGTCCTTAGAGTTCTCCAAGAGGCTTTCAAGGTGCCTGTGAAGTCAAATATTTTAAAATTTTCTCAGTTCTAATATCTAACATAATAAATATGTATAGGTAACCCACAAAGCTCTTTATGGACTTTCTGTGGCTTTATTCCATAATGCCATTCCCATTGTGAACTTTCAGAGTTTACTCTGTTTTGAGGTTTATTCTTAATGTTAAATATCTTAAATTATCATGATTTAGTAGCCAGGTGTTATGGTATGTTATAGCATACAGTGGAGGTCGAAATCCACAAATTTCATCTGGCATGTAGATTCATATTTTATATCCAGGGTTATCAAACTGTAGGATTCTTTTGCCTTCAATAAAAGTGGACAAGGGTTTCTGACAAGACATTTATCTCACAGGGATGAGAAAAAGTACCATGCACATAAAATTAGTTTAGTTAGTTTAGTTAGTTTATTTAATTTATAGACCGCCCCCTCTCCCCGTAGGGACTCGGGGCGGTGTACAGACCATTCATAATCAAAACAATAAAAATGACATAAGACATAAGACATGAAACATAAACAGCTCACACACACGGTCTGTTATAAAATCCCAAAACCAATTTAAATATTAAGAACAATTTTAAAACCCGTTAAAACCCCAATATAAAATTTAAAAAGCCATCCAGGAAGGTTTGAATAGATGTTAAATGCAGTTACGATTATGGTTGTAATTAGGCCAGACCTGCTACTCGAAACAGGTGGGTCTTGAGTTTCTTGCGGAAGGAGCGGAGATCAGAGGTGGTTCTAATATCGGGGGGGAGGTCGTTCCAGAGGGTTGGGCCCATCACAGAGAAGGCCCTACTCCTAGGCACCGCCCGCCCGCACTGTTTAGCGGATGGTACCCGGAGGAGGCCCTCTCTGTGAGAGCGGATTGGTCGCAGGGATGTATGGGGTAGAATGCGATCCCGCAAATAACTAGGTCCCGAGCCATGGAGCGCTTTGAAGATGACGATCAACACCTTGAAACGCACCCGAAAGGCCACAGGTAGCCAGTGCAGCTCGCGCAGGAGAGGTGTTACATGGGAGTACTTAGTACTCCCCATAATAACCCGCGCGGCTGCATTCTGGACCAGCTGGAGCCTTCGGGTGCATCTCAAGGGGAGCCCCATGTAGAGAGCGTTACAGTAATCAAGGTGAGAAGTCACTAGGGCATGAGTGACTGTGCAAAGGGCGTCCCGCTCCAGTAAGGGACGCAATTGGCGCATCAGGCGAACCTGATGGAACGCCTCCCTAGCCACGGCCGTCACATGATCATCTAGCGACAGCCGGGAATCTAGGAGGACGCCCAAATTGCGTACCCTATCCACCGGGGGCAGTTGTACCCCCCCAATGGCCAGAGATGGAACACATTGGCTAAAGCGGGGCGCCGGTAGCCACAGCCACTCCGTCTTGTACTATTGAAGTCATAGATGTCCAGACCTCTTTTGCATTTGCACTTCAAAAGTGCAAGAGTGCTCTCAAGGAATGTGTGCAATGACTAAAAATAAAAAAATCTAAGAATTTAATAATAATTCTTTATTGTCAGTGCACAACATATGTGCAATGAGATTGGTTCAGCTCCCTCAGTGCATCCCCCATCCCCAACACAATAAAACTCACAGTGAAGACAAAAAAGAAGAAACATATCCCCAACCCAATAAATCATATTAACAAACACCCAGTCACATTACACCAGTGTGAATATGTTACATGTTGCACCGCCCCTGCATGTCCATCATACTACTTACCGTATTTTTCAGAGTATAAGACACACCAAGATTTTGAAGAAGCAAATTTTAAAAAAAGTTTTTGCACTCTGCAGACCTCCCAAAAATGGCCCATTTTTCATGAAAATGGGCCCATTTTTTGTCAAAAAAAAAAGAGGGCATGCATAGCCTTTAGGAGGCTTGTAGAGTTCTCCTGGGGAGCTGGGGAGGGGCAAAAACAAGAAAAAACCAGCCTATTTTCCGCAAAAACAGGGCCCGTCTTTTGTAAAAGAAAATGGCATGCATAGCCTTTAGGAGGCTTCCAGAGTGCTCCTGGAGGCTGGGTGGGGGCAAAAAAGAGCAAAAACGGCCCTCCCCAGCCCCCAGGAGCACTCTGGAAGCCTCCTAAAGGCTATGCATGGCCATTTTTGCAAAGGGGGCGGGGTTTCAGGAGGGAAAAAAAAGCTGTATTCAGTATATAAGATGCACCCAGATTTTCACCTTGTATAGGTGTGAAAGGTATGTTTTATACTCTGAAAAATATGGTAGTTATGATGTTATTTCGCTTTCAGGTGTCTGACAGCCCATGGATAAAAACTGTTCTTCAGCCTGTTTTCTGTGCAAACTCCTGGCCTTGTAGCATAGAGGCATGTATCTTTTTTTCCCTTTAAAAGCTATACCAATCTTATAAGCGAAAAAGTAAATCAACTTTCATTTTAAGAAAATAAAATAAACAAGATGTACAAAAACTAATTTTTTTCTTTAATTTACAAAAATATGAATAATGTTCTAAGCTTGCCGCATCACGTTGCCATCATGTGACATTTCATGATGTTTTCCCCATTCGTGGAGCTAGGGTGGGCGTGGCCTGTGCGTGAAGCATCCGGCCTGCAGGCCGCCAGTTTGACACCCCTGTTCTAATCAGATGACAAAATGGTGCTGGTCTCCTACAATTAGTGGATTTGGATGGATCCCTAAAAGAAGGCTTGTATTAAATAATATTTCATATCATAAGAAATTGATAATGAGAAAATTAAAATTTTCACAGCATAAGCTAGGAAATAAAATTCTTAGGTTACTTATATTTTGCCATTATTCTTAGATAAATTAAGCCTGTGAAAAGATTAAGCCAATGAAATCAGCACCACACAGAAAAATAAAGATGGAAATTTAAACAAAGTTTTCTGGCTGGATTTGCTTATCTATTTCTTAGGCACTAGATTCCCAAATCTAGACTTCCTGGATCTCTCTCCCTCCCTCTCTCTCTCTCTCTCTCTCTCTCTCGCCTTGGAGCAATTTCATCAAACTTGGCACACAAATGCCTTACTCTCTGAAAAAAAATATTGTGGGGGTAAGACACTCCTAACACTCCTAGGGGTATGTATTCATTAAGATACAGCCTATTGTGCCGTACTGCTGTACTGGCTTCTACTGTACTGCGCAGTGGAGTGGTAACGGTTTCACAGTATTCCACAAGGGGGCTCCCTCTGGTAAGGGAAAAAATCTAACATTAAAAATTATGTTTGGTCCGGACATTTTCCCCCTATAAATAAATACCTGGGCAATGTCGGATTATTGGCTAGTTGCAGATAAATGCAATGAGCTGGTATTGGAAGAGGGCAGTAACAAGTGAGGATCTCAACTAGAGAGTTATAATCGATAAGTTTCTATGGATACATTACATGCTTAATTTCTTAAAGTTTGTCTTCCAAAAGTTTTTATTTAGAAAGCAGGGCTAGCAAAAACTTTGCTACAAGAATAAGAGGTATATATTTGTATGCTGAAAAAAGCTTGTATAATTTGAGCATCCATCTAAAGAAAAAAAATATACATACTTACAGGGAGCTCTCAACTTACGACCAGTTGCTTAACAACTATTCAAATTTATGATGGATCCTCTCAAAGCTACCTGTTATCTCTTTTCAAGTTACTATGGACACTCGCCCCTGAGTTACATTGCTGCATTTTGGATGCTTTGCAACTGGCTCATGGTTTTGTCTGTTGCCATCATCCCGTGGTTACGAGGCCACGATTTGCAATGGTTTTTTTTGCTGGTTTTGACCATTTACTTTTAATTTCTGGCAAAAAAAAAAACTTCTCCGAGTGGGGAAATTGATTAGTTTAACTGCTGCATTAAAAACTGCCACCAAAAATGTTGCAAAATCAGGTCAGGCTACATGATGACTTGACTTACAACCTCAGTATCTTATGACTATAATTATGTGCTCAATTACAGTCCTAGTTCAAAGAGTACCTATATTCATTGGCTGAGAATGATAAAACTTTCCAGAAATGGAAAGACAATTCCATTTCTTTATGCTTTATCACCCACAGCTTCCAGAAATGGAGGACAGCAGGTGTTGGCAAAGATTGCTCCATGAATCAAATGTTCTTTCTCCATTTGTCCTCTTTTTCTTCCCAGCCAGTAAAGTATACAGAGAAGGGCACCTTTTGATCACCAGCAGATGAGTATCAGAAGAAACCATATGGTTCATTATTCTCCCATTCTTCTAATGGTAAAGGTTTCTCCTGTCCAGTTGTGTCCAATTCTAGGGTACAGCATTAATCTCTGTTTCTTAGCCAAGGGAGCAGTGGTGGGATTCAGCCAGCTCGCACCTATTCGGGAGAACTGGTTGTTAACTTTCTAAGCAATTCAGAGAACCGGTTGTTGGAAGAAATCTCAGTTTGTTTTTTCCCACTTTGCAGGACTAATCCTGTAAGGAAACATTCTGGTGTTGTTTCTAGCCTAATCTTTATTGCCCTGCTTACAGAAACTGCCTCCCAGGTTAACCCTTGCTACAGTGTAACAGCTAAGGCCATACGCCAATCGATATGAGTGATGTTGAGTGGGCCATGCCCACCCAGTCACATGATCACCGAGCCCCGCCTACCAAGCTGGTCATTAAGGCAGAGAACCAGTTGTTAAATTATTTGAATCCCACCACTGCAAGAGAGCCAGCATTGTCGGAAATACTTCCATGGTCATGTGGCCAGCATGACTATAAACTGAGGTGCACAGAACACTGTTGCCTTGCCACCAAAGTGGTACCTATTTATCTATTCGCATTTGCATGCTTTCAAACTGCTAGGTGGGCAGGACCTGGGGCAAGTAACAGGAGTTCACCCCATCTCACGGCAGGTCTCATATCTTTCCAGCTGACAAGCTCAGGCATCTTTAACCACTGAGCCATCATGCCCCCTCCCATTCTTCCTGGCTAATACAATTAACTACAGTAAGTATACACTACACACAAACACATACTAATTTATTGGTGTACTGCAAACAATTCTGGAAGCCACGTAAATTTACCCTTCCTTGTTTATGAATCAGCCAAGACATGTTTTGAGAAGAATAGGAGGGGCCGTGATTAGTTGATGGGAGAGAAGACATTTCCCTGCATTGTAAAAGCTGCCATTCAGAAAATGATGGATATGATAAGAAATTAGGAGGGACAGGCTAATAATATTGTTAGATATTAGCATATATCGGGATAAGTCTTCCCTCAGGTCCGCTCCTACAGCGGGAAACAGGTATTCCTCTGATTGGTCAATGGGCGTGCCTCATCCCTATAAAAGGGGAACCCTCCGACCACAGAGTAAGCTGGATCACTACTATTACTAATAAAGAGCTGTTAAGTCACGTCGTGTCCGCAGTCTGTCTCTCGTTGCCCAGATCCAACATTGGCGACGAGGGTGGGATTGAGAGACAGATAGGACGAAGAACGCTACTTCAAGAATCTCCGGATTTGATCCAGCCCAGGAATTCGGCAGAAATTCCGGCAGCCATCTCAGATCACCGCAGCGCGGCAAATTCAAACTGAGAAGATGGCGATGCATGCTCCCCCCGCTCCTTTCGACCCAGCAACCGACGAATGGGAAGCCTTCATGATTCGCTTCGAGTGTTTCCTCGAAGCAAATGAGTACACGGGGATCACCGATGCAAGAAAGAAAAATATCTTCCTCGGCTACTGCGGAAAGGAAGTCTTCAATACGGCCAGAGACCTCACCGCGCCTACTCCAATACAAGCAGTACCATGGGCGACGCTGAAACAAGCCTTGGAAACACATTACGCGCCAAAACCGTCCCGCCATGTCAGCCGCAAAGAGTTCAACATGAGGACTCAAAAGGCGGGAGAATCCATTAACCAATTTGTTGCAGCTCTACGAAGAATAGCAGCCCACTGTGAATACAGGGATTTGGAAGAGCATATCTTAGAGCAATTCATCTGTGGGGTAAGAGACATTTCGTTGCAAAAGAAACTGTTAGCCAACCCGAATCTAACCCTACAGTCAGCATTGAACAAAGCAAGAGCGTCGGAATCAGCGGAGAAATCAGCAGTGACCATACAACGAAGGGTCAACGAAACCCAGCCAGCACCGAGACAAACCAGAGTCCACTACGAAGACGCAAGCCCCGACTACGTGGATCCCGAGTTCGAGGACAGTCACCTAATGCAGAGCAGTCACTGGAGGCCTGGGGGGAAACCCGGATCCCGTTTGCCGCCCTGCGCAAGCTGCGGAGGGAATCACCCCAGGTCTACTTGCAGGTTCAGGAACGTTGTTTGTTCGCACTGCAACAAACTTGGGCACATCGCACGAGTGTGCCGGAGCGGAGTCCCTGCCTCACGGCAGCCACCCATGTACCGCCAACAGAAGCCCAACCCAGGGGCTTGGCGAAATCAAAAAGGGCGCCCAGAGAAAAATCCACAAGTGTTTACCCAGAGAGAAACTCCCCAAAGAGCTGAACGAGCGTATTCCCAGAGAGATTACTCACAAGAAAGTGAGCGAGCGTATCCCCAGAGAGAATTCACACAGAGAGCCGAAAGAGCGTTCTACCAAGACGCTCAACGAGAGTATTTTCAGGATATAGACGATGAGATAGAGTTGACCCAGAGAGAGGAGTTGCGAACGTATCTCACCACGATACATCAGGTCCGCCCTAAGCGGCCCAAAAGGCTGAAAGTCACAGTCCTCTTGGAGGGCTCACCCTGCGAGCTGGAGGTTGACACAGGATCAACCCTGACGATCATTTCATGGGCATCCATGAAACAGGCCATTCCCAGCCTCAGAAAGAGCCAACTGCGCGCTCCTGACGTCCTGCTACGAGACTACCAGGGGAACCAAGTCCCCATCGTGGGCCAAGGCACATTCCACATCCAGTTTAAGGACATCGAAGCCCAGCTGCCCGTGACCATCTCCAGCGCGCCATTGCAGAACCTCCTGGGGCTTGATTGGTTTGAAGCCCTGGGATTAGAAGTCACCGGAATCAACGCCGTGAGAAACAGCAGCGCTGAAAAGATCTTTAAGGAGTTCGAGGATGTGTTCAGCTCCGGTCTTGGTAAGTATGTGGGCAAACCAATATCGTTCAATTTAGATCCAAATGTGGCGCCAATCCGGCTTAAACCGAGACGAGTGCCTTTTGCACTCCGCCCAAAAATAGATAAAGAGATAGATAAGTTAGTGGAACAAGGAATCCTGGAGCCGGTAGATCACGCGCGTTGGGAGACACCTATCGTGACCCCAGTTAAGTCAGACGGATCAGTCCGCTTGTGCGCAGACTATAAATGCACAATTAATGTCGCGCTACAACAGAGCGCATATCCGGTGCCCGTAGTACAGCACCTATTGCACTCATTGGGGCCAGGAAAAGTTTTCGCTAAATTAGATATGGCACAAGCTTACCAGCAACTGCCAGTAGATAGCGCCACAGCGGAGGCCCAGACTATAGTGACGCACAGAGGAGCGTTTAAATGCAACCGGCTACAATTCGGCGTAAGTATTGCTCCAGGATTGTTCCAGAGCGTCATGGAACGACTGTTGCAAGGGATACCGGGAGTCGTCCCATATTTTGACGATATCTTGGTGTCCGCTGCAAACGAGGAGCAACTAAACAAAAGAGTCAGATCGGTTTTGGCCAGAATCAGAGAGAAGGGTCTCCGCCTGAAAAAAGAAAAATGCCAAATTAACGTGCCTAGCGTAGAATTCCTGGGTTATAGAATTGATGGTCAGGGAATTCACCCCACTGAAAAGAAAATTAAGGCGATCCAGGACGCCCCCACACCACGAAATCAAACCGAGTTGCAGGCCTTCCTCGGACTACTTAATTTCTACAGCGTTTTTCTGAGACAGAAGGCGACCGTTGCTGAGCCACTACACCGTCTACTCCAGAGGAACGCACCATGGAGATGGGGACGAGCAGAAGCTGCAGCATTCGCCGGGGTAAAGCGCCTGCTCACCACTGACTCACTACTTGTACAATACAGTCAGACCCTCCCGCTGGTATTGACCTGCGACGCATCGCCGTTCGGGGTTGGAGCAGTCCTCAGCCACAGGATGCCCGACGGGAAAGAAGCACCCATTGCTTTCTACTCCAGAACTCTTTCATCGGCCGAAAGGAACTACAGCCAAATGGACAGAGAAGCATTGGCTGCCGTTGCAGGTGTGAAACGTTTCCATGAATACCTCTACGGCCGCGATTTTGAACTCATTACTGATCACAAACCGCTGTTAGGACTTTTGGCGGGAAATCGCCCCACTCCGGTCTCCCTTTCTCCACGTATGACCAGGTGGACTGTTTTCCTGGCTGCGTACTCTTACAAGTTAATTCATCGACCGGGCTCCACTCTAGGGCACGCAGATGCGCTCAGCCGTTGCCCATTACCAGACATTTTGCCAGACCCCACTCCAGAAGTACCGGTATTGCTCATTGACTGTTTGGATTCGGGACCGGTTTCTTCTTACGACGTTGCAAGGTTCTCCTCGAAGGACAATTTAATAAAACAAGTGCAAACTTGGGTATGGAGGGGGTGGCCAAAGGGAAATGTGGGCCCGGAATTCAAAATGTTTTGGTCTAAACGGGACGAACTCTCCGTGTTACAGGGATGTTTGTTGTGGGGGGGATCGAGTTGTTATTCCTTTTGCGCTACGAAAAAAGGTATTGAATGCTTTACATATGGGGCATCCGGGGATCGTGAGAATGAAAGCGTTAGCGAGAAGTTATGTGTGGTGGCCCAATATGGACAAAGAAATAGAGGAGTGGGTGGCCACTTGCGATCCATGCCAGGAGTCGAGACCAGCACCCCCGGAAGCGCCCGCCACAGAATGGGAGAAACCCAAGGCACCCTGGTCACGCATTCATATTGATTTTGCAGGGCCATTCCAGGGTCAAACCTTCCTCATAGTTGTAGATGCTTATTCTAAATGGTTGGATGTAGTCCTAATGACATCAACCACGGCAGAGGCAGTTATAAAGGTTCTTAGGCGGCTTTTCGCCACCCATGGTCTACCAGATCTGTTAGTATCGGACAACGGGCCCCAATTCACGGCCATGCAGTTCGAAACATTTTTAGCAGGGTTGGGAATCAGACACGCCCTCATCGCGCCATTCCATCCAGCGTCCAATGGTCAGGCAGAAAGAATGGTGCGGTTCGCGAAAGAGGCCCTCGCCAGGATGGGCCCGGGGGATTGGCAAACACGCATTGACCATTACCTCCTCATTCAACACATTACCCCGAGCGCAACGACGGGTAGAAGCCCCGCTGAACTACTAATGGGTCGCCGCCTACGATCTCACCTGGACAGGCTCCACCCGAATTATTCTACCTCGGCTCCCCCAGACTCTACAAGTAAGGTCAGATCTTTTAGAGAAGGAGACACTGTTTATGCTCAAAATTACACAGGGGGGACATTGTGGATACCGGCAAGGGTCATTGGCATCATGGGCCCTCGATCGTATTTGTTAGAGCTTGAAGATGGGCGGAATTGGAGAAGGCACATCGATCAGCTTCGAGGTCGCCTAGCACACTCCAACTTAAGGGATGAGGGCGAAAGTTTCCTGTCCACAGAAAGACAACCGCAGGGAAACTTCATCCCAGGAAACGACGACACCGGCGAGCTAAGCGGGGGACAGGACATCACGCACGCAGCTGAGCAACCCCCCGTCATCACAGCCGCTGAGCAAACCCCCGTCATCGCAGCCGAACAAGATACCAGGGAAAAGAGCATCGAAAACGCAAGACCTCCAGAAACAGAAAAAGCACCCGATCCTGCAACTACTTCAACCCAACAGGAAACCAATCCTGCAAGTACTTCAACACAACCTGAACTCCGACGTTCCTCCCGAGCAAGACAAACACCCACCTACCTAAAGGACTATGTCACCTACCGCAACGTCCCATCTAGGAGGGGAGGGGTGTTAGATATTAGCATATATCGGGATAAGTCTTCCCTCAGGTCCGCTCCTACAGCGGGAAACAGGTATTCCTCTGATTGGTCAATGGGCGTGCCTCATCCCTATAAAAGGGGAACCCTCCGACCACAGAGTAAGCTGGATCACTACTATTACTAATAAAGAGCTGTTAAGTCACGTCGTGTCCGCAGTCTGTCTCTCGTTGCCCAGATCCAACAAATATCTTTGGGGAGATCAGTAGTAGGAGAGTTTAATTAAGACCCCACGCTGGTTTTAAATAAAGCAGGAAGGCAATATTCAGGTACCGCAACAGGATGCCTAATATAACAATCAACACTTTGATCTGTTCATCATTGTGTAGCGGGATATATTTTAACAACTCTTATTTTCCTGTCTGTTACTTACAAAAAAAACCGCGTAAGAAGGAAACTTATACACATGATGCTTTGATTCTTTACTGGAAGCAACAGGAAAGTCCAATTATCATTATTCTAAATGCAGGAGTGCAGCTGTGATATCTGAATGGGAGGCTTAAACAATGAGCTACAAATGGCTCTCTGCAGTTTAGGAATTCTCCACTAATGTATTTTGCATTATTAGGAGCCTCATTCAGCTATTTAACAGCTCACCTGTACCTGGGGTAGTTAAGGTACATCTTCTTGAACTGTCAAAGTAGATGGGAAGAGAAAGGCCCTTGTTTTAAAGCAGAAGATAACGTGGCTGAAGGTGTACATGGTGAATGACAGCAACAGGGTTGGAAGAAAAGAAGATTCAATCCAGCAATCAGGGTTGGAAAATATATAGATCTAACCCAAATTCTCTGTATGTAAGAATTCTGGTGCTAATGTACAGTGTGTATACAGTACGTTAACAGATTAATAGTAGGAAGGGACCTTATAGGTCATCTAGTCCAACCCCCCCCCCCTGCTCAAGCAGGAGACCCTACACCATTTCTGACCAATCTCTTCTTGAAAGCCTCCATTGATGAAGCTCTCACAACTTCCGAAGGCAACTTCTGTTCCATTGGTTGATCGTTCTCACTATCAGAAAGTTCCTCCTTATTTCCAGGTTGAAGCTCTCCTTGTACAGTTTCCATCCATTATTCCTTGTTTGGACTTCAGGTGCTTTGGAAAATAGCTTGACCCTCTCCTCTCTGTGGCAGCCCCTCAGCTATTGGAAGACTGCTATCATGTCTCTCCTGGTCCTCCTCTTCACTAGACTAGCCATGCCCAGTTCCTGCAACCGTTCTTCATATGTTTCAGTCTCCAGTCCCCTAATCATCCTGGTTGCTGGATACTGGAAAAGTATTTAAAGCGTTTGTGTGCAAAACAAAAATCGCTTCTTACTTCTATGAGTGGTATGTGTCTTCCTCAATCTTTGGTCCTCTACCAGAGGCCTGGGAGTTTGAGGGTGTTATGCAGGAAATTAACTATTCACAGGACTGAACTTTTTTGGACAGAGAGCTTTGAAGTCATTCCTGTTGGGGCCACTTTCCCTGATTAGGAGTCACAGCTCCAAGTGCTCCTATCACCAGTGGGGCTACTTTGGCCTTTGCTTTCCACAACCTCTCTAGTTCGTCCTTCAGGCCCTGATCCTTCCCCAGCTTCTCATATTCATCCTTCCTGATGTTATTGTCACTTGGGACCACTATGTCCATCATCAGGGCTGACCCTTGCTACTACCACAGTGTCTCTTTGATCGGCTTAATTGATTAAGATCCTCAGGATCTTAGCTTTCTTACTCTACAGATCTTCTCCCATCTGTACTTGGAAAGCCTGTAGTAGCCTATATATGCAGTGCAGATGTTCCTACACACAATGCCAGCTGTTTGGTTGTGCCGCTCCGTGCATGCTGTTCCTTACACCATTTTACACCCTCCAACTATGTCACTGAAGTCTCTCTGCATAGTCTGCACCTCAGGCCCTGTTTAGTGTGGTAGATCCTGCTCCTACGGATCTAATGCTTAATGTCTGTTTTTGTGCTGCTATGCTTATTGCCTGAGTCAGTGCTGCTGTGTGTGTGTGTGTGTGTGTGTGTGTGTGTGTGTGTGTTAGCAACCAAAAAGATGAACTCTGTTTACTAGCTTCTGGTGGCCATCTGGATTTTTGCAATCTAGTTATGAATCAAACCTTTATTATAGCCATAAAGCAGGAGTGAAATTCAGCAGGTTCTGACAGGTTCTGGAGAACCAGTAGCAGAACTGGCAAATACCCTGGCTAGAGTGGTGAGGGAATGGAGATTTTGCAGTATCCTTCCCCTGGAGTGTGACGGGAATGGGGATTTTTAGTATCCTTCCCCTGCCACGCCCACCAAGCCACGCCCATAGAACCGGTAGTAAAAAAAAATTGAATTTCACCACTGCCCTAAAGCCTAAAAATACTAAACGTGCAGATACGTAAACTGGCTGGTCTTAAGTCTAATATGAACCTACAATAACTAGGAAGAAGCAAATGAATAGGAAAGGAGCCACACACACAAACTCAACGAGTAAAGGTAAAACAGTCCCTGCAGATTTTACTTTGCTAGTCATTGCTGACTAAAAGGGGGAGGTACTCATCTCCGTTTCAAGGCCATTGGGTCAGCACTGCCAAAGACATTTCCATGGTCATGTGGCCAGCATGACATCACAGGGCACTGTTACCTTCCCACCGAAGTGGTACCTATTTATCTATTCACATTTCCGTGCTTTCAAACCGCTAGGTTGGCAGGAGCTGGGGGGAGGATGAGAGCTTACCCTGTAGCATTGCGCATGGATACCGGGCTGCCATCTTTCCAGCTAATGAGTCCAGCCGCTTAACTGCTGAGCTATTGGTCTGCCCTTAATGAGTGATGTTGATAATCACTGTATAAATATAGTACATGGGGGGTGGGGAAATATCCAAAAACAAAAAATGTATGGACCTGGATAGTCGGCTGGAACGTATTTCAGTACCAGGGTGGTGCATTTCCCTTCGTCGGGGAGAATATGGTTTTTAAAAAAAATTTGTGCACATGTTAATACACTATTTTTTTTTTTAATGAAAGAAGGTTTTGCTGGGTTTTTTGCCAATTTGATTGCTTATTAAATATATGAATTGGGTCTTTTAGAAAATACAGGGGGTTAAAGTCACCATATCTTGGAGCATCTTAAGATGCAATAGTTAAAGATGTTTACATTGATTGTTGGATAAAAGCTAAGTATACAGTCACTAGGTCTTATTGAAGCAAAATGATCACCTACTACATAATACAGAGACAGTTTGCCCTCTGCTGGCACACCAAGTTAAAGAGGGCTTTAAAAAAGAAGAAGAAAACTTCCAATCCATAACTGTGCTATTTATTAAATGTACGATCTCACATGTGACTGGGCGGCATACAAAAAAAAGGTATAAAACAGAAAATTATTTGCTTTGACTATTTACACATTGTAGATATATGCCAGTAGTATCTGTATGATAATACATTTCTCATGCATTATTAGATTCTAAAATGGTATGTACAGGTAACCCTAATCTTACAAACATTTGTTTAATAACCTTCAAAGTTACAATGGCACTGGAAAAAACGAACTTGTGATTAGTCCTCGCCCTTACAATTGTTGCAAATCCTCAGATCAAAATCAAAATTTGAGTGCTTGTCAATTGGCATGCATTTTATCACAACTGCAACATTCTTGGGATCCCATGATTGCCACTTGCAACCTTCCTAGGGGGCTTTTGACCAGCAAAGTCAATGGGGGAAAGCTTAAAGATTGCATGATTCACTTAATGACCATGGCAAAAATGGTCCTAAAGTTGGGCACAACTCTTGTTAACCACCTCATTTGGTGACTGAAGTTTTGGTCCCTTTGAGGGTTGTAGCTTAAGGACCAGCTGTACCATCTAACCTTAAAACATTCTTTTTTCTGCATTCTGTATTCACAACAGCATTGATTCCCAGAGCATTTTTTAAAAAGAATTCATTTATTAACATCTCTGTCAGATCTGTTATTCGATAGAAACCAGAAGCTCTTTCAGTTCATGGGTCCCAAAAAGGGACCCAATGAAATCATAGAAGTGCTCCGAGATTGTAAATTTACTAGGCTGAAATTGTTCAGTTTTGGCTGAGGGGCACTGTGAAAAAAATTACTAAGAGCACTTTGAACCAAGAAATTTGGGGAACCTCTGCTTTAAGGCAAGGGTGTCAAACTCAAGGCCCGCGGGCTGGATTTGGCCCGCGTTGCACTTAGATCTGGCCGGTGGGGCCACCCCGGAATTAGCAAGGGATTGGCCCACAGTGCCTCTGCCAGTGAAAACAGAGCTCAGGAGTGCTGCATGCAGCCCTCAGCGGGAGTGCTCAGGCGCCCCCCCCCCCCGATATGAGTGATGTTGAATTTGCTACCCATCCTGCCCACACACACCCCGCCCCCCCAAGGTCAAACACAACCTTGATGCGCCCCTCAATGAAATCAAGTTTGACATCGCTGCTTTAAGGCATTTTCACAAACAAGTAGTCTTCAACTTACAAGTATTCATTTAGTAACCCTTCGAATTTACAGCAACACTGAAAAAAAGTGAGTTGTGAGTGATCTTCATGGACACCCCCATGGTCATGTGATCAACATTTGGATGCTTAGCAACTGGCATGTACTTAAAACAGTTGCACTGTCCCAAGGCCATGTGATCACCCTTTGTAACGTCCTGTCAGAGCAGCCATCCTTTGCACGCGCATCTGCTTCGCTAGATGCCAGTCTGTCATAAGCCATGGGGACGGGAGGAGCTGTGAGAAGATGCAGGGAACCCAGAGCAATCTTCATGCATCCCCAGACATCCCAAGGCCACAGACCTGGCAATGGAATGCATCACCTCCTCATCTAGTCAATTGTCGTAGGGGCAAGACATCTCTGAATATGGCTGGACAACGGGAAGATAACGGGGGTGGACCAGAGAAGGGGAAGTAGAATAGAATGGAATAACAGAATAGAATAACAGAGTTCGAAGGGACCTTGGAAGTCTTCTAGTTCAACTCCCTGCCTAGGCAGGAAACCCTACACCACTTCAGACAAATAGTTATTCAACATCTTCCTAAAAACCTCCAGTGTTGCAGCATTCACAACTTCTGGAGGCAGGTTTTCCCACAGATTAATTGTTCTAACTGTCAGGAAATTTCTCCTCAGTTCTAAGTTGCTTCTCTCCTTGATTAGTTTCCACCCACTGCTTCTTATTCTACTCTCAGGTGCTTTGGAGAATAGCTTGATTCCCTCTTCTTTGGGGCAACCCCTGTCATGTCTCCCCTAGTCCTTCTTTTCATTAAACTAGATATACCCAGTTCCTGCAACTGTTCTTCATATGTTTTAGCCTCCAGTCCCCTAATTATCTTTGTTGCTCTTCTCTGCACTCTTTCTAGAGTCTCCACATCTTTTTTACATCGTGGTGACCAAAACTGAATGCAGTATTCCAAGTGTGGCCTTACCAAGGCATTATAAAGTGGTATTAACCCTTCACGTGATCTTGATTCTATCCCTCTGTTGATGCAGCCTAGAACTGTGTTGGCTTTTTTGGCAGCTGCTGCACACTGCTGGCTCATATTTAAATGGTTGTCCACTAGGACTCCAAGATTCCTCTCACAATTATTACTATTGAGCAAGGTATCACCTATACTGTACCTGTGCATTTCGTTTTTCTTGCCTAAATGTAGAACCTTACCTTTTTTTACCATTGAATTTCATTTTGTTAGTTAACTAGGGAATCTTTGCATTCAAAGTTTTATTTCTGGCTTTGCTCACTGTAACTGCTTGGCTTTCAGTCAAAGTAACCCTTTCGCTACAAACGGAGTCGATACTGTTTCTTTCCTAAGGGAAGTTGGGCCAGATCTGACACCTTCCCAGCTGGTTTCCAACAAGCAAAGCCAGATTTGCTCCATGACTCCATGATTCACTTAACAACTGCAATGATTTGCTTAATAACTGTGACCAAAAGGTCACGATTCACTTAATAACTGCCTTGCTTAGCAACAGGAATGTTGGGCTCAATTGGGGTCATAACTCGAGGACTACCTGTGACCTGGTCAAGAAATATCAGCTTGGAATTCTTTGTCAGACAATAAGGAAAGGCGTGAATCAAGATATATCATCCTTTCATTTATTACTTCAGGGAGTTCACTTAAAAAATAGTAGGAGTTTAATAACAGCTATGTATCATTTTGATGCCAGATTTTAGCCTCTATCAGAAAGAGTGTGACCATAAAAACATAAAGCATCAGTGCTATTCATGAGTTCTGCCCCCAGTTGTATAAGAACAACTAAGCTATAAACACTTTTGATTTGTTTGTTTGATTGGCTTCTTCCAAAGGCAGGAAGTTTGCAGGAAACAAACATACTTGTGCATTCTGTCAGCCTAGAGAAATTGATGTAAAGGCCCCCTTTCTGCAGATCTTAAGGGCAGAACAGATCCCTAATGGGAAAGGCTGGTAATCAGGACCAAAATCCTTTACATATTGTACTAGCTGATAACCTGGCATTGCCCAGGTGTTTATAGACGTCAAAGTGTTCGTCTGGCAGGGTGCCATTGAGAGGGGCCTTTCTTCCCCCTACTCTCATGCCCATCATCCCTGCCCTCTCCCTTCCCCCTCCCATGCGCTCCTCTTATCTACGATTCTGGCACTTTGCCTCAAATCCATCAGGCTCTTCCCCAATGGTCCACTGGAGGGCAAACGTCACGGCTGGCTTTCCAAAGAAAGCTGCGAAGGAACTGACATCACAAACAATTGCCGCTCTAGGATGCCACACTCGCTCTCCTTAACGGGCCAGGTGTTCCAGAGTTATGCTGGAAAACACACACACACACACATCTTAGGGGTATCTTTATCCCAACTCACCCCAGTATTTGTTTCCAGAGAGTAAGTCATCTATGTACCAAGTTTGGTTGAAATTGCTCAAAGTGTTCCAGAGTTATGCTGGAACATACATATATACAGCCATTTATATACAGATATATTTTTGAGCCTTTAAGTCTCTTTTTCACTCCTGCTGGCTGCCTGGTCAAGCTCCTGCAGTTTTCTTGGCAAGATTTTTCAAAAGTGGTTTGTCACTGTCTTCTTCCTACGGCTGAGCGAGAGTGACTGGCCCAAGGTCTCCCAGCTGGCCTTGTATCTAAGGTAACACTAGAACTCACAATCTCACAAATAAAATATAAACCCGAAACCTTCTTACTAGGAATAATTAAAGGGAATTACACAAAAAAAATTAAATATCTACTAACACATATATTAACCACAGCTAGAATAGCCTTCGCCCAATGCTGGAAGCAAAATAATATACAGCCGGACGAATTAGTGATAAAAAAAACCTTGGATTGTGCAGAGATGGACAAATTAACCCTAAAATTAAAGGACAAAGAAGAATCGGAATACTACGAAATTTGGAATAATTGGTATGAATGGTTGGAAAATAAGAAAAATAATTAAGCCGAAAACAATATACATAAATAAACATAGAACTGTATATAGAAGTAGGTAAATATGTAAAATATCATAAAAATGTATAGCTAAGATGACATAATGATTGTAATATATGGTAAAGAGAGGAAAACATATATAGATACGACGATGTAACATTGTACAAACTGTTGATATAAAGATTGTAATATGTGATGAAAAGACAAAAACAATAAAAATTATTTTTTTTAAAAAGAACTCACAATCTCCTAGTTTCTAGTCTGAGGCCTTAACACGACAACAAACTGGCTCTTTGGGCCTTTATAAATCCAATACTTTAAATCACTTTCATTAGTGATATCTTGCACTATTTATGTTTCAAACCAGTTAGCTGGCTAGTGCTCAGAATTTGCATTATAGTATTTGTGGATGATGGGCTTTTTCAAAGATAATTTCCCAAGTACATAAAAGGCTTATTTCACTCTTTTCCCTTCACAAAATCAATCTAGTTTTCTGTGTGTATGAAATTTCTAAGGGTTGCTTTAGGGCACCACAAGATTTAAGGTGCCTTCTTATCCCTTAAAAAAAAAAAAGACAAAATATTCAAATGCTTTGCAGATGATTTTCTGAAGACACAACTTTTTTGAAGGCCAGAATTACCCATCCTGATGCAAGATATCTATTCTGGAATAACTGTTAAGAACTGTGCTATACCCTAGCACATCCTTGGATGTTTCATATTTTACATTAAATCATGGCTTGTTCAATCACAACTAGGTGGATACATACAGTATACTGGGATGATGTCGTGGCTCCATGGTTAAGAGGTTGGAGACCCGAGATCCACAGGGTGGGATGAGCTCCAGTTACTTGCCCCAGTTCCTGCCAACCTAGTGGTTCGAAAGCATGCAAATGCAAGTAGACAAATAGGAACCACTTTGGCAGAAAGATAACTATGCTCCATGATGTCTTGCTGGCCACATGACCATGGAAAGGTCTGGCTCAATGACCTTGATACAGAGATGATCATTGCTTTCTAAAGTCAGCAATGACTACGAAGTAAAATTTGCAGGAATTCCTTTACTTTTTGTTTTTATACAGAACACGAAGCCTTAATTATAATTTATAATAGCAATAGCATTTAGACTTATTTACCACTTCACAATGCTTTACAGCCCTCTCTAAGCCATTTTCAGAGTCAGCATATTGCCCTCAACAATCTGGGTCATTTTAACAACTTCAGAAGGATGGAAGGCTGAGTTAACCTTGAGCCTGGTGAAAATTGAACTCCTGGCAACTAGCAGAATTAGCAATACTGCATTCTAATCACTGTGCCAGCACAACTCTTAATGTGGAATTTAAAAAAAATATTTCTTGACATTCCCAATGTTTTATCTTCTTCAAACCTTTCTGAGCCTAAACCAGAAGTTTTATTTTTATCTTTCCAAGAACTAAACACTGGTTTTAAAATTTAAGCACCTTTTGTTAGTGTTACATGCAGAAATGAAAATATGGAAAGGAAAAAGCTAAAACTACTAAGGAATAACTTCTGGATGTATAATTTATCTCAGGTTTATACATTATTTGGCTAACATGTTAAAGTGTTAAACTTGCTTTAATCACATGGATTAAAAAGATTTGACAACAGTTGTATTCACACAACTTATCTGGTTGTGTGGTTAATTATAGTTTATTGATTAAATTACAATGCACTGGGCATGCAAAAACATATTAAGCCATAAATCTTGATTAGCAAACAATTAGGGTTGGTGCTAGGCTGTATAGCAGTTGGCTAAAACAAAAAATGATTCTTTTCAAGCATTATTCTCTCAGAATTCTTTCTAGCAAGACATTTTCAGAATGCAACAGAATTCCAGCAACTAAAAAAGTAATTCAGTTAGAGCCTATCTAGTCCCAAGCACATTAGGATAGAGATTTTTAATTTATCTTTTTATTATTCTTTCTATGACTTAAAGAAAACCCTCTTCACGGAGAAGATTGCAGCTGGTCGTTTACACAACTTTCTTCTAAAATGTTATGAGTATTAGAATCAATAATTACAACCAGGTTCACACAAGACACTATGCCAAAATTAAAGAAATCATACTGTGGCATGGCTTGTTTCATGACTCAGGCTAGTAAGTAGTTCTAACTTTGCATCTTTAATTGTGTCTCTCATAACTTGTTTTCTTTTGCATCTTTACTGCATTTTCTTGCATTCTCCAGTTAGCCTTACATTGTTTCCAATCCCATCCTTAGTGCATTGCTATCTGGCATCTGCCCAGAAATTCATTTCTAAAGAATTCACAAAACAGATTCACATGTCATCACCCTTGCTAGCTTATTTCAGAAACGTTTATCTAACTTCAAGTTTAAATCGGCTCACACTTCATGAAAAGAAATTTCAGATCAGGAGAAACAGCATGAAACGAAACGTAAAAGATAACCATAAATTTGATTCTGCCTAAGCACAACCTGCATTATTACTTGTTTGTCATTAGCTGAAATGCATACTGTAAAGCCAGAATATATGCCCTACAAAAAGAAGGCTGGCTGATTTATGAGTGAAAGACAACCCCAAAATCCTAGCACAGGGGTTTCAAATCGAAGGCCCGCAAGCTGGATCCAGTGCTTAAATCTGGGGCGGCCCCCCCGCCACACGGGGGGCCTTCATGGAACCCATTTTTGGCCGGCAGAGTGCTGGAGGCCATGGAGACTGAAAATGAGGCACGGGGGGGGCCATATGCACTTTTTGGCCAGAAGGGTGTTGCAGGAGGCATCCATCCCGTCTGCTCCGTCTCCCCCACCCCCGCCAGCCTGTGTGTGTGTGTGTGTGTGTGTGTGTGTGTGTGTGTATGAATTTGCTTTCCATAGAAATACAAGGTCAGGAGCTGAGATGCACTCTGGTGTAACTCTTGCTGAATCTTGAAATATGGGACTATTTCAAGCAAAGCCTATCTGAACCATTTTAACATTAAGATTTGGATTATGTGCATTCTAAAATTGAATTTTTTGATTGATGTGCCATCGGGTTGTTCTTGACTCATAGCGAGGTAGATTTTCTCCATGACGATTGATCCCTAGCTTGGTCTTTCAGATCTACCAATTGTACGGAGGTAGTCCTTGACTTACGACAGAATTGAGCCCAAAATTTGCATTGCTAAGCAAGTCAGTTGTTAAGTGAGTTGTGCCCCATTTTACAATCCTTTCTGCCCTAGTTGTTAAATGAATCACTGCAGTTGTTAAGTGAACCATGCGAGTTGTTGAGCAAATATGGCTTCACCCGTTGACTTTGCATGAATTTTCTGTAGTGGCGCAGTGGTTAGAGTAGTTTCTGAGGCTATTTGGTTTACTGTTTGTTTAATTGCAAGTTCCCTGATTGCGGTATTGTTTGCTTCTTGATTATTGTTGTGATATTAATCTTGGTGTTAACCTCTGCTCACCTGGGAGTTGATTGCTAGTGGTGAGATGTTTTGATCTTTTTTCTCCTTTTTGGCTTGTTGATCCTCTCTTTTGAATAGTATGTAGCTATTGTTTATGTCTATGTGCCTGTTGAGGGCCGATTTGCCAGACTGCCAGGCTTCTAGGAATTCTCTAGCGGTTTGATCCAGATCTAGGATGGTTATAGTTTCGCAGCTGAAACATTTGGATTATGAAACATCTGCAAGAAAATAACCAAACCCAGAGAGCACCAAGGATTAGATGCAGGTATACTTGATGTTTGACTAGATCTGTCCTTCAGATCTAGCGCTTTATATATCCCTATTATACATTTTGCGGAACATGTTTTCCCTGACTTTGACTTAGTGTCATGTATGAGCTAACCCATTTGTGGCTTAGCTCACACATGACATTATTCAACAAACTACTGCTGAGAAACCATGCCTCAGTCATGTGTAAACACAGAGAACAGGTTGATGGAGGAATATTTGCTAATTACCAACAGCTTGGTCACTCAACAGCTTGGTCGTTCAACAATGAGACACAGTGCCTGCACTTTCTGCGAGGCATGAGAAAAGTTCAT
Source organism: Natrix helvetica (assembly GCF_964273705.1). Lineage (NCBI taxonomy): Eukaryota > Metazoa > Chordata > Lepidosauria > Squamata > Natricidae > Natrix > Natrix helvetica. The sequence continues at coordinate 132,594,424 of NC_138554.1, read as the reverse complement.
CTTCCTTCCCCTGTCCTCACCACTTTCTATAGAGGGATGATCGAGAGCATCCTGTCATATTGCATTAATGTCTGGTTTGGAAGCATTCCTGCTTCGGACAGGAAGGTGGTGCAGAGAGTGGTGAGGATGGAAAAGATTATTGATAGTTCACTTCCTTCTATCCAGGATATAGCATATACCATATTTTTTGGAGTATAAGATGCACCTTTTCCCCTCAAAACAGAGGATGAAAAACTGGGTGTGTTTTATACACTGAATGCAGCATTTTTTGCCTCCTGAAACCCCGCTCCCTTCACCAAAATGGCCATGCATAGCTTGTAGGAGGTTTCCAGAGAGCTCCTGGGGGCTGGGGAGGGCAGAGATGAGGAAAAAAAGTGGCCGTCTTTTGCTCACTTTCCCCCTCCCAACCCCCAGGAGCACTCTGTAAGCTTCCTAAAGGCTACTCATGCCCTTTTATTGACAAAAAACGGGCCATTTTTTGCCCTTTTTTGCCCCACCCCACCCCTCCCCGGCCCACTCTACAAGCCTCCTAATTCATGTCCTTTTTTGGAAAAAAAAACCTCCCTTTTTGGGAGGCTTGCAAAATGCAAAACCCTTTTTTAAAATTTGCGTCTTTAAAACCTTGGTGCGTCTTATACTCTGAAAAATACGGTAAGTGATGCTTGAGCAGGGTCTGAGGGATTGTATGGGACACTACACATCCTCTTCCTGTCCTGTTTTCCTTGTTACCTTCTGGCAGGAGGCTTCATGGGATACGAACCAGAACATCTCTAGATTCCGTCATAGTTTTGTTCCATATAGCATCAATCCAGTGGCGGATTCCGGATCCCATTGCAACCGGTACGGTGCAACAGGGCCCGGTGTCCTCCACATGAACACGCGAAAGTGCGCACATGTGTGCAGCATGCGCATGCGTCCTACCCTCCAGTGACACCTCCGTGGGGCTCCAGCTGCTTAGCGGAGTGTTGCGCAGGTGCTGTATGAGCTGTGCGTGTGAGCGCCAAATAGTTTAAAGACAGATAAGGACGATCTGACCACCTGAAGGACGGGCGGGTGGGCCCTCCGGAGCACAGTACCGGAATGGTACCCGGTGCTCCGGGCAGGCACCGGTACACTTGTACCGGGGCGTACCACCTGCAACCCACCACTGCATCAATCCTCTAGGTTATTTATGTGCTTGGGTAGATATACACTTTCTCTTGAGAGCAGACAACAGGATTTCATTTTTAATGTGGGCCTGTGTGCTCGCAGTAAAAAAAAAGGGACAATAAAGTTATCTTATCACTTTAACTGATTTGTGGGCTAATTTGTAAGGATCATTCTGCAAAAGAAACACTTTAGTGAAAAAGAAAATAATAATAATTACTTCTGGCGTTCTCCCTTTCAAGCTAGGGTACACAATGTCCTCTGTATACATAATGATAACATTGTGGTTAGCAGTCTCTAATTTATCTAGACTGTGCTGAAATTCACTAAGTAATATTCTGGCTCCTCAGGAAAGTCCAGAAAGCAATAAAAGCCGATTGCTGAGTGAATTGGGTAATGTCTATGAATATTTTGGAACATAAGCCATCATTGACAAGTTGTTGACTCATGTCTTACCTCATCCAACTTTTCTTAAGGCGCCGAATGAACAGTGCTATGAAAAAAAAAACCACCACAAAATGGAACAAGGCAAGAAAAGAAAGCCCAGATTTTTGTATCAATAGTCCAGAAGAAACAAAAAGATTTAGTTTTTACCCCAAAAGGCATTGCTATATTTCTAGGGGGCAACCCAAATGTAACTTCCAGAGATATATCATAATCATCACATCTCGGTCTCTGTGCTAATTCCTTACCAGTACAGAATAGGGTTTTCCCCCCTTAGTTATCATTAATTCTTGTCTTTACAGCCTTTAATTTAGTAACCAAAGTTACAATAATACTGAAAAAGGTGATTTATGACCATTTTTCACTTATGTCCATTGACTTACTTCCCTCCTTCTTTAACTCCTTTGGTGACTCTGGTTCTGATTAGAATAACTGGCTGTCCATAAAAATTAATCAAGTTAATGTTTTCAGACATACCCGACAGTTTTAAAATTGCTTGATCATTATCTAACTACCATTTTAATGGCATTTATGCTCAACACTGCAATGATTAGAAGTTCTGAGTTTGATGTTTCAAGAGAGTTTGTCAAGAGCTTACAACCATTTGTTTAGAGACTATACAAAGTTTAGTGGCACTGAAAAAAGTGACTTTCAACCACTTCTTTAATTCTATGTTGTTCTTATTTAGTTTTGCCTGATTAGAAAATAGAAATAATGACCCACCACCCCCAGGTTTTGCTGGGGTGGGGGTCAAAACAAGACTAAAAATGGACCAACGCACTTGGTTTACAGTCTATCTTAATTTCACTCATTTCAGGACCACCTGAAGAAATGCAATTAATGTCTTCCCAGCGTCCATTTTATTTGCTGCATTTTTTTTTAAATTCTGAGGGATGGTTTTAGTTCTAAGTTATCCAGGGGAATTGTTCACTGAAAGCTAAAAGAAAAGTCAAGGGTATCCATAGGGAGGGGTCAAAAAAAAGTCAAGGTGGCAGTGTGATCAAAGCCCCCTTCCCTTTTACGTGGCTTCAATTGTACAGCTATGGCCATCTTGGCTTTTTTTTTTTATTCTTCTCTGTGGACACTGCAAAAAACTATTTTTTGAGTGAGAGAGACTTCATAAATCTTATCAAAGTGTTTGCAATTTGCACTGGTCTAATCACATGTCAGTTCCGCAGCTGTCTTTTCAAAATTTCAATCAGGGCTTGTTAACAGTCACCCCGATAACCCTTACTGTACTGGAGAACCACCAGAAAAATCTCACGCTTTCCTTTATAGGGGAGGTATGCACGTTGGTGGGTAGCTTGGCGTACACACATCGCCCAGGGGAGCTGTATCTGTTCCTATCTTTTTTTTCCCTGCTGCACCTAAAGACGAAAAGGAAATTGCGGCGCACACGTATCTCCGTCTGAAAGCCTTTTCCGAGCTCCCGGCGTGACTAGACTGTCAAAACCGGCTTTGTTTTGGAGAGCAGCAGGGCTGGTTGGGGAAATCGCTGCGCGCGCGGGGCTGCCGGGGAACACCACAGTCCCAGGGCTTGAGCAGAAGGCGCAGGCCGCGCGAGGAAGCCTGAACCCCAGCTGGGTTGCGGCAATGCAGTTGTGGCTAAGGGTGAAAGTGATTCGGGGTCTCGTCTCGGGTATTTGCGGAGGAGGGGGGCGCGCATTCCGGAAATGAAGCAGAAAAGAAGCTGGATGGGTGTGCCAAGCGCCCGGATCGGTGGCTGGAATGGGAAGGAGGGAGGGGCGCGATTGGGGGAGTTGACGTGCAGCTGGCGGGGACCCTTTGGGGAGGGGGGTTGGCAAAGACCAGGCGCTCGCGCAGGGCTGTGGGAAACCCCCCACGCTGCCTCCTCGCGCGAGGAGTTGCAGGCGACGGCGGCAGCTGATTCGGAGGCAGCCCCGAATGAGCGCAACCATGGAAACGGAACGGGTGTCTCCTGGTAACCTGTAAGAGGAGCGGGATTGACACCGATCCGTCCATATCCGACGGCTGTGCGGCTTCCTGTTTCGCGCCCGGTCAACCTGAGACCTCCGCGTGAGGAAGGGAAGCCCGCCCAAACCCAAGCTGTGCGCCCACCCAAACCCGCGTGGACTGCTCTTCCCCCTGCCTCTGCCCTGTTCGCAAACTCTCTCCCCGCGCACCCGCGCGCGCCTCTCGCCAAATCTCCTGCCTCCCCACAAGTTTTGGCACCAAGCATTGAGAGCAGGACACGCATTAGCCGCGAAGGGACTGAGCCAAGTCTCACACATTCTCACGACAACTACCCTTCTCGCCGCCTCACGGGAATGATGCGTGTGGTTGCACGGGGTTGTGCCGAAACGGGGTGAGCGGGGCGGGTGTTGTGGCGGAGCTGTTTCTGTCCTTCTGTGTTTACCTCTAGACAGTTCTCGCTACAGGCAGTGTGGGAAAACGGGGGATACCCGTCTTTGGGAGGCCGGCTCCTATCTTTTTCCTCCTTCTTCCAAAAGATTTTGCGCAACGGTGGGAAAAAGAACAGAAGAGTGATAGCAGCCGCCTAAAAATTTAGTAGCGCCTTTTTTTAAAAAGGGCGTTGACTTTAAAAAAAATAAAACAAGAGGGGAAACAGAACACCCTTTACTCCTCCTCCTCCTGTCACTCCCTCCCCCCCCTAAAAAGAACACATCTAGCAAGTGTAAAAAAAAAAGCAGCTTCCAGACTAAAGTGACCAAGCCGGCGGATTATTAAGTATTGTAGTAAGGTTGCTTGGGAGGGAGAACGCCAGGCGCGCGCTTTCCTTCCTCCACCAGCGCCCCAACCCAGCCAACATGAAGGAAAAGGCGATGATTAAAACTGCCAAAATGCAAGGCAACATGATGGTAAGTAGCCGGCGGCAGCGGCGGCGTAACTCCGGGGCGCCTTTCCACGGCGTTCGTTCGTTCACGAGCAGGGACGTGCGTTCGCCTTCGCCGCCAGAAAGACGCGATCCGGATTTGAGCGCGGCGTCGCCTCTGGCGAGCGGAGCTCCTCGCCCCGAACCCTTTAATCGGGCTTACCGGCTGGCCCGCCCTAGCGCAATTGGGACGAGCTTCGGCCGGTGCTCGCGTGTGGCTGGGGCTGAGGAAGGGGGAAAGGATGGCGTGCAGGCAGGAATGTGTGACCTTAGAATCGGGACGCGCCTGTGCTCGCGCGCGCTGCCACCGCCCGCCGTCCCTGCATTCCTTGTCCTTTGCTTAGAGAAATAGCCTGTTTGGCAAAAGGGGGGGGGGAGGATCCGCTTTCGCCGTTAGTTGCAAGGGTAGTGGGATGTTTGCAAAAAGAAAGAAAAGTCTGGATTTGACCAGCTGGAAAAGCGGAGGAGCTGCTGTACCCCTTGCCAACTTTGATAACTTGCCTGCGTGTGTCCGGGGTGGATTGGTCGGAACCCTTTTTAATGGCCCCCTCTGCTTTCCTTCCCTAGGAACAATGGACCTCCTTGCTTTTGGGTGCATTCTTTTAAAAAAAACCAATAAAATATGCTGATCCCTTCCCTCTCCCCTCCCCAGGTAATACCGGATGCCATTTTGGAGGAAACATGCTTCTTTGGCCTTCCCGCTTTGGTCGCCGGCAAGCCTTGGTGCGAACGCGCGTTTTGAGGCGGTTGGAGGTGGGGAGGATATTTGCTTTTGCTCGGTATTATTAGGAGAAGCTGACCCAGCGACGGCGATATTTGCGCTTGGGACTGGAGGGTGAGCTTATAGAGCTCGGCGCGGAGTGGCACGTGATGGTGGGGGGGGGGAGGAGAAAATGTTCTTTTTGCAGAAAAATAATAATGTTCGCCGCCTGCACCCAGGACTTCTTAGCACCTGTTTTTGGTAGGTGATTTTGCACGCCTCTCAGGAGTCATTTTTATTTGAACTGAAGGGAGGGCGCAAAGGCTGATGATGCCTGTCACTCTTGAGATATATTTAAAAACAGCAACTCTCGTACCGCTCATTCTTTCACCTCAGCTCTGTACGGGTGACTCACTGCCGCTTTCCTTTTCCTCTCGGGAGGAAACACTGCTGGGTTTTTTGTCACAATTGAACTCCTTGCCTCTCCCCCCCCCCCCCGCCAACCCCTCTTTCCTGAATAAGAAGGTGACCTTTGAATTTAAGGAAAGGATCAGTCGAATAGCAACTTCTATAAGCAGTTTAGAAATGGAATTGTTGCTACCCAATATCTAGTTAAACCCTCTAAGGGAGTTTAAAATGAGTTGGATCCCCTCCTCCTTTCTCTCACTGGAAGTTCACTGTCATTTTTACAACATGGAAGGAAGGAAGGCCCAAATAACTATTGAGAGGCAGAGAGTATGGCTGGCCTTCAATTAATCTAATTTATGGGTACATGTTCACCCATAGAACACCATGGCCTTTTTATCTTTTAAAGATCTCTGCTTTTAGATATAATAAACTGATTTTGTTTTTGCCTTTTATTCTAAAAAAACCTCCACATTTTCTTTAGTGAGAACTTTTCAACAAAGTTATTGTAAGTTTTTATATAGCCTAGAAATAGATCCACCTAATGAGAGAAAAAGGGAATATAAACCTTAGACATAGCTGTACACTGAGAAGCAAATAGAAGTGGGTTAATTTGTCATTGAATTTGGTGCTAAAATTGGCTTTACTCCACAAAGCCATTAATTCCAGTTGTCCAATCTTGGGATATTCTGCATGCAGAGTGCATGGTGCCGGATGATCAGCAAAACTGTTTAACTGACAACAGTGATTTAGAAGTATAGAATAACACTGTTGATTACAGGATCTGAGGTTCATACAGGTTGTACTGTTGGCAGAAGAACACAGAATATTTTCTTTTGAAAAAAAAAAACACCCCTTGATATTTGGAAAACAAATGATAAACCTATTGCCTGACTCTAGATATATTTGCAAGGATATTATTTACCTGTCTAAATTCCCCCCCCCCCCCCTGTTTAATTTAAAGAGGATGCTTCACTATAGAATTAAAGAACATTTTTGGAATCCCTAAATTCTTATGTTTTTGTTTTATTTGTATTCTTTTGTTGCATATTTATAGAATTTCTCATTTTAGGAAACAAACATTGGGCTGTGTTTCCTGTAGTAGTTATAACCCCTTTAAAATAAATGATGTACACACATTTATAGCAGTATGTTTATTTGTTATGACTTGCTTGCCAACAGTGCTTCGTTTGCTAATGGGCTGATAAAGTTATAAAATACAAATTAAAAATAAAAGATCTGTATTCTCTTTAGCAATCAATAATGCATCTGTTTTTTTTAAAAAAAGTCTTAGATTGAAATCTTTCACTCAGATGCATAAAACAGAATTGTTTTTGACTGATATGTCTTTTGTACGTTAGCGTTCTAACAAGTGTCCGGATAATAATATAGGTTGGTTTTCCTCTAGAAAGTTTTTTTTATAAATGTGCAGTTTCATTCCTAGTGCCTATATACGATAACCTGTGAACATTCATCATGCTATGTATTGTTATGAATACTTTATCACTGTTCTGCTGAAACCTAATATTTTGCTAACTTTAGCTAAATCAACATTTGGGGAAAAATAGTTTTGGAACATGTAGATAATAAGCCTCAGGCTTACCAAGCCATGCTGATACTTGACCTCTTATTCATAATTTGGCAGATTTGCAAACATGATTTGGTTAGATTAGAGTCTTTATTCCATATAAGAATGAAACACTGATAGAGGAGAATATTTGTAACATAGGGCTGAATTGTGGAGTCTTTGGTGCTCTCTGAGCTTGGTTGTTTTCTTGCAGACATTTCATGACCCAACTAGGTAACATCTTCAGTGCTTGAGAGAGTGGGGTTTTCTCTCTGTTTATATACTAGTGGCTTGCCTTGTCAGTGTTGATGATGGGAGTATTCTTGGTGATTCCGTGATTAAACTGTTGTTTATGGTTAGCCTATTTATCTAAATTGGTAGTTTCATACAGTGAGAAAATCCCACTCCCTTTTAACACGGATGATGTTACATAGTTGGGTAATGAAACGTAAGCAAGAAAACAACCAAGCTCAGAGAGCACCAGGGACCCCAGAAGAATGAAACATTAAGCATATCAAAAGATTTTCTATCTGAAATGTTAACCCTGTTATGTAATATCATTTTCCATTGTTTAAACCAATGTTTCTCAACCTTAGCAATTTTATAATATGTGAATTTCAATCCCCAGAATTCTTCTGGCATCCTGGCTGGGGAATTCTGGGAGTAGAAGTCCACACGTCGTAAATTTCCTAAGGCTGAGAAACTCTCTAGGACTAGGCCAGGGTTGTCAAACTCCTGGCCCATAGGCAGGATGCGTCACGCACTGGCCACACCCATGCCTGGTTTAGCAAAAGGGGGTGGGAAGTCCTGTTAAGTCATGTGATGCCGCTGTGACGATGTGATTTTGACACCTCTGCTCTAGGCCTTTCTACTTGTCTCTTTAACAAATATTAACTTGTTTATTGGTAGCAGCTGGAGTGTTTTCCATAAAACTTCCCTTTAGCTTTGCCAAATTTAGTCCTTTTAATGCTTTTAGTTAGAGTAAAAGAATTGAAATGGAGATAGGATGGTCACATAGCCAGAAGAACTGATGGCAGGTGGACCAAGGGAGTCATATTAATGGATCCCACCCGATGAAAAGTGTCCATGAAAGAGACCTCAAACAAGATGGATCGAAGACATCAGCAAGTATTTTGGGTCCAATTGGCAAAAGAAAGCTCAGGACCATATTGATTTGATTGGAAACATGCGGAAGAAGCCTTCATCCTGCAGTGGATACACAATGGCTAGAATGATGATGTAGACGCATTAACATAAATTGCACCCTTTGTTTAATTTGGAAAGCATCTCTCTTGGTTCTGTTGCATTGTGCTCCATTCATCAAATTAATACAAGGGATAGACTGAAAACTGTAAAGATCTCAGCTATTCCTAGCATCAGCCCATTCTTCCAACTGTATGTTTTGGTAAATGGCCAAAATTTTATACAGTAAAGGTGATAGATATCTAACTGAAAATGATTGTCATATGAACTCTTCTGCATAGTTCAACAATACATGTTAAAACAGGAGAATTCTGTCCATAAAAGCACCTGAAATTGTGTGCATGAATAATGATTCTGTCCTGTATCACAAAAGGATTAAATCATTCTAGTAATAAAACGAAAATCCAATATATTGGTTCTGAATAAGTCTATGTAAACATAAGCAATGTCAGTTCATGGGAGTCCATCATCATTCCCATATTTTGCTTTTAGTGAGCACCTGTATCTTGTAGGTCAGGGGTGTCAAACTCGATTAGATTGCAGGCAGCATCAGGGTTGTGTTTGATCTTGGGTGACTGGGGTGGGCATTCCCAGAGTGGGCATGGCCAGCTCAACATCACTCGTGTCGGGGATTCCTGTGGTGGCCTGAGCACTCTGCCAGTGAGAACGAGCTCCCAAGCTCCATTTTCAACTGCGACGGTCTCCTGCATCCCTCTGCCAGCGAAAACGGAATTCGGGAGGGCCGCGCACAGCCTTCCTGACCTCCATTTTCATTGGCAGAGGCATCGTGGGCCGGTTCTTCGTTTTTTCCAGGGTGCACCCCGCAGGCCAGATCCGGGCCCCGGGCCTTGAGTTTGACACACCTGTTGTAGGTGAATACAATCTTTGCATAAATTGGGGCAGAGACAAACAGTGAGTTCAACAATGAAAACAACCAAAAAGCCAAAGAATTTATTTGCCTACAAATCACATTTCTGATGCCCACCATTAAATTGAACGAGTGTGTTTAAATATATATGCTATCTGACTCCCAATTACTCTGGATGGCTTACGGTTGTTAAAACATTTATAAATAAAGAACAATAGGAGCACACACATACACACACAAACAATGCAGGTCAAAAGAATAACAATGGCAAAGAAAATAAATCAGGCTGGTGGAAGAAAAGGAAAAAAGGGAGGGAGGGTAGAAAGAGAGAAAAAGGGAGAAAGAAAGAAAAAGGAAAGAAAGAAAAAGAAATAGACCATCCTCTCCAATATCCTTTCCAAAGTCCTGGGCAAGGAGCCAGTCTTTTTAAGCTTTTCAAAAACCAGATGGAAGAAGCCATTCAGGGCCAACTTCATTCCACAATGGCTGAAATTCTACAGGTCCATGCCATCTTGTTCTCCACAGGGACATAAGGGAGCAAACATACAATTATGTGTTGATATCATGACATATGCAACTATGAGGTCATTCTTGCTTCTATGGGGTTCCACATTTCCATACATTTCTATAGGGTATGGTCAGGATGACAACTGCAATGGTGCAACTATAAAGTTCTGCTTCTTTTCTATACACATAAAACAGGTAGATCTTCAATTATATCATCATAGCTGCCTCCTTGACCTTGATCTTCCTCACTGGAAAATGCTAAATTTTCTCACTTTTAAAGTTCTGTTTACTTTAGTCAAAACCAGATACAAAATCCTTAATCACAGTATTTTAGCAACTGTACTACATTTGTAATGACTCTTGTAACAGTCATGATGTTATAAAATATGTTGAACATTTTACCTGACATTTAAATGCCAATGTTTCTTTAAGACACCACATGTGGTAGAAAGGTTTGAACCTAAACAGCCAAAGTTATTTTTATTATAAATATGGATGCGGTAGGTAATCTCAGCAGAGGAATACTTGCGTATTTTAATTACAGTTTTTGTCAAGAAACTTTTCCAGATAATTCAATTCACTATTATGCACTCTCTTCTTTTTTTCTTTTATGTTCTGTCTCTTGATTATTAGTTCTAGTTAGTTTTTATATTTCTAGTTTAACTTTTAAGTAAGTTTTTTTTTAAAAAAAAAAACCTGCCTGGTAATTGTGGCTAAACTTCCCACAGAATTTGGAAGTCTGTAATGCAGGGGTGTCCAAACTTGGGAACTTTAAGACTTGTGGACTTCAACTCCCAGAATTCCCCAGCCAGCCATGCTGGGAATTCTGGGAGTTGAAGTCCACAAGTCTTAAAGTTCCCAAGTTTGGACACCCCTGCTGTAATGAATCCGTATTCCCACTATTTTTCCCTTGTAATTATCCATCCAATGAAAAAAAAATTATAGTATTAACTTGATTTAATACTATGCCTTTGTAATATATTTAATGACTTATGACATGCCTTGCTACATTTATTTATCTACAGCAAGCTTTGATTTCTTATTTTACTGATATTACTTTACAAAAATGAAATGATTTTTTTCCCCATTCAGAATTCTGGGGCATATAATGATTAAATGAAAGTTCTGAAAGGCTTCTCTCTACAGCAAAGCAGTATTTAGTCCATCTGTCTCGGCAATTTTGTTCTCAATAATGATGTATTTCATTTGCTCAGACATGCAAGGACTGTTAATAGAGTATTTTCAACCTGACTCTGGATGCTAGAGAATTCAACAATTGGATTCTTATTTTTTCTACAGGTTTGATCACCATAAAGAAATAAGCATTGATAAATCTCAAAGTTAAATGGCTTGTTTTATCTTGGCTAAATAGAATAGGGATGATCAACTTCAAATATGTGGACTTCAACTCCCAGAATTCCTCAGCCAGTCATGCTGGCTGGGGAATTCTGGGAATTAGTCGACATGTCTTAAAAATTCCAAGGTTGGACACTCCTTCCTCAGAGGCATTGCCATGAAAACTAGAATTTGCCTCAGTTAACTCAACATATTGTTATTTTTCTGCCTCATATTACTAAGCTGTAATTCCTTCAGTTAGTTAGCCTTCTGTATCCTAAAACAAGATTTAACTAGTAATTTAGTAATTGAATCATGAACTACCAGTGTCTTTGTTCCAATGTTTTTATTGAATTGAAGATAGATCATAACCAAAGATCCATTAGATTTCATCATGGAAGTTATCATTGTTCTTACTGTTATACTTCAAACTCACTCTCTCCTTCTCCTTCTCTCCCTCCCCCCCTCGTGTGTAGGGAGGAGGAAAGAGAGAGAGATGCATACTGAGTTTTTATATGGACAACTCATTTGAATTTTCAGTAGTTGTTCATAAAGCAAGTTCTCAGATCTAGAAGAAAACCTATTAAAATATTAATCAGGTTTATTGGTTTTATTATTAGTTCTCTGAACTAATAAGTTTTATTTATTAGTTCTCTGAAGATTTTAACAAAATTTTCCCATTCATATTTTGAATAATTAGACCTAGTATAGCTTTATGATAATTTGTAGTAAATATTGCATTTCTTATTTACCTTTTTCATCCATTCTTATATTTTGTTTATAGTTGGTGGTTTTAATTTAAAAGTGTATCTGTAAAGTTGCAAATGAACAGCATAGTACAGATCTATTGCCCTTGAGCATATTTAATATTTATGAACTAGTCATCAACTAGACAAAACAAGATTGGTATGTGCAATAAACCTGAATGCCTTATCTCTCTATATAAAAGCTAAATACCACTCACTCATCATGAAATCTCCAGAACCATAAAGCCTACAAACTTGAAATTTGCCACATATGTTCCTCTTGGCTTCTAGGTGCTCGCTAAGAAAGGATTTTTCGAAATGACCATCAGATCATCAGTATTTCTTATACAGTAATTACCACACTCTGATGCTAAGGAGTTCTACTACTCCTCCCCGCCTGAAAAGAATTCTGTTCCAACTGCCAGTTGCCTTATATTAACATGCTCTGATGCTAAGGAGTTTGACATTCTACATTAATTTTCAAGCTTTAAGTGACAATTTATCAAGCCCAATCACATAGTTTTGTAGCAAAGCTCGAGTATCCAGCTAAACAGATCTAATCTTATTGTATTCTTCGACAAAGTGACAAAATTAGTGGACCAGAGGAATGCCGTCGATATAATTTACTTGGACTTCAGCAAGGCATTTGATAAAGTAGACTATAACCTATTACTAGATAAAGTAGAAAAATGTGGGTTGGACAGCATCACCACCAGATGGATTTGTAACTCAACGTGTAGTCCTCAATGGAATTGCATCTACATGGAGGGAAGTATGCAGTGGAGTACCCCAGAGGTTCTGTTTTAGACCCAGTACTTTTCAACATCTTCATCAATAATCTGGATGAGGAGATAAATGGGGAACTCATCAAATTTGCAGATGACACCAAGTTGACAGGAATAGCCAACACTCCAGAAGATAGGCTTAAGATACAGAAGGATCTTGACAAACTTGAACATTGGGCACTATCTAATAAAAGAGTGCAGAGAAGAGCAACAAAGATGATTAGGGGACTGGAGACTAAAACATATGAAGAACGGTTGCAGGAACTGGGTATGTTTAGCTTAAGAGAAAGAAGGACTAGGGGAGACATGATAGCATTATTCCAATATCTCAGAGGTTGCCACAAAGAAGAGGGAGTCAAACTATTCTCCAAAGCACCTGAGGGTAGAACAAGAAGCAATGGGTGGAAACTAATCAAGGAGAGAAGCAACTTAGAACTGAGGAGAAATTTCCTGACAGTGAGAACAATTAATCAGTGGAACAGCTTGCCTCCAGAAGTTGTGAATGCCCCAACACTGGAAGTCTTTAAGAAGATGTTGGATAGCTATTTGTCTGAAACGGTATAGGGTTTCCTGCCTAGGCAGGGGGTTGGACTAGAAGACCTCCAAGGTCCCTTCCAACTCTACTATTGTATTGTATTGTATTGTATTGTATTGTATTGTATTGTAAATGAAATTCAATGGTGAAAAAAGGAAAGTTCTACATTTAGGCAAGAAAAATGAAACACACAGGTACAGTATAGGTGATACGTTGCTCAATAGTAGTAACTGTGAGAGGAATCTTGGAGTCCTAGTGGACAACCATTTAAATATGAGCCAGCAGTGTGCAGCAGCTGCCAAAAAAGCCAACACAGTTCTAGGCTACATAAACAGAAGGATAGAATCAAGATCATGTGAAGTGTTAATATCACTTTATAATGCCTTGGTAAGGCCACACTTGGAATACTGCATTCAGTTTTGGTCGCCATGATGTAGAAAAGATGTAGAGACACTAGAAAGAGTGCAGAGAAGAGCAACAAAAATGATTAGGGGACTGGAGACTAAAACATATGAAGAACGGTTGCAGGAACTGGGTATGTCTAGTTTAATGAAAAGAAGGACTAGGGGAGACATGATAGCAGTGTTCCAATATCTCAGGGGTTGCCACAAAGAAGAGAGAGTCAAACTATTCTCCAAAGCCTCTGAGGGCAGAAAAAGAAGCAATGGGTGGAAACTAATCCAGGAGAGAAGCAATTTA